>NC_058098.1:131973863-132276893 GCF_020171115.1 Neogale vison
TGCTTCTTTATACGCCTAATTATTGTCTGTGTACCTTCCCACACAGGAGGAAGACAGTAGAAAATTGGGATGTTGTTGTTTTAAACATTTTAATAATCTCTGCTATCTCCATTGCCCATTATGATGCCTGGAAGCTGTTTATGAAACATTTCTGGAATGAAGGAACTATAAGGATTGAATGAGATCATGTCTGTCCAGACCCTCACACAGTGCCTGGCACAACACACTCACTCAATGAATGGTAGCGATGCACTGTTCTAGTCTGTTCCGACTCAGAGCCCAGCCTGGGTCTTTCTCCTCTGGGTCTAGAGGACACAACGAGGCAGAGGAGACCACTGGGCCTCTGGGACAGAAGGCCTGCATGCAGACTTGGGTAAGCACTTAGGGATTTTCAAGAACTTAGCTCTCTTCCTTCATCCTTAGCAAACAGAAGAGCCTTGATCTTGACGGGGCCCAGAATATACTCCATCATCTTTATTTCCTCTGAGGGCCCTGGACACATCATCCTCCAGATTTACCATGTGAATTACATGCATTCAGCTCATTCCTAAATGCCTTCCTCTGTGTCAAGCAGAAAAATTAAGCTGGAAAAATGAACTCTCATTAAACACATGCATGATTCCATTTTGTTCAATTAGAAAAGCCACTATAGTAGAATGCTTTGACATGAATTGTAAGCCTGAAAGTATTTTATACCAAAAAAAAAAGAAAAAATAAATTCTTCCAGTGGTGATTCTTGCCTCTGGAGTATGAAAATTACAAGATCTGAAGACGTGAGATAATTCTGTAAAAATGAAGGACGAAAGCATGGATAGTTCGGTTAAAGAAACTTTCATACAACTTAAATTTTAAAAACCTGCTTCATGGATATTTTTCATATTTGGGGCACTTTAACTAAAATTAGGAACGTGAACCTCAAAGTTTCATGATTAAAAGGTCTGTTGATTCAAGGTTATCCCAGTTCCTGCCTGCTGGGCAGTGGCCTGGATCCAGAAGAAACAGGGAAACAGAGTCCCTGCCTTCAAGGACGCATCCTGCCGGCAGCCCCAGCCACGTCCAAAAGAGAGGTCGCCCCGTGCCTTGCCAGAGCTCAAAGAAGGGAAGAAGTGTGATGAGTCAGGCATGCGGGGAGGGGGGAGGACAGAGGAGCAGGAGAACCTTCCTGGGAGGTCCGGAGCTGCCCATTTCAGAATACAGCAGGTGTTCAGCGAGCACGCCAGAAGGGGAAGGTTTGCTGGCGAAGGACCCAGCATGCACAAAGGCACGTGGGGACCACGGGGAGCAGGGAACTTCAGGTCCACGGCTGACCTTCCCATGAAGCATTTGGGGAGGGGAGAGAATGGGGGCTTGCACGTGAGCACTGTTCTCTTTCTGTCTCTGTGAAGGAGCACACCAAATGTGATCACACGCGATATTACAGGGAAAACATTCTTTAACTTCATACTTTTTCACAAGAGTTTTGAGAGACTGTGTTGCGTGGCTTCTGCTCCTGAAACTGATTTAGTCAGAGGCCATGCCTTTCAGCCCAGCGGAACTTGAAAGAAAAAACGTACATAGTCCTTGAAAGAGGCCCCAGGGAGCAGAATAGCCCTCTAGCTTCTCCTGGGTCAGATGCACATACACACACAGACACACACGCACGCAGACACATGCACACAAACACACAGATACACATAGACACACATATGTACGCACATGTACACACATACACACATGCATAAACATACATGCGCACAGACACAGAGACACACATATAAATACACACACCCATCCACACGCCTTGCTTCCTCTCTGGGTCCATTTATGTACATGCCTCTCCGTGTCTGCGCTCTGAAACCTGATTGTGGTCTTCTCATTTTGAAATCCCTCGAGTGCTGGACTGTTCATTCAGGGCAGAGTTGGTGCTAGTCCTCTGACCCGTGTGATCTGTCACCTTAGGACCCCTCCATCTCTCCAGCCCCGTCTCTGAGCAGCCCTGTCTACCACTTTCTGCTCTAACATCAAATAGGCTCTGCTTGTGTGTACACACGCTCCCATTTCCCACATCTTCATCTTTCGTGCCGTCCGCTCTTTCCCAAAGCCTTGCTCACTCTCTTTGCCTGGCTAGATCCTACTCAGCCTTGACACTCGGCTCGCTGTTCTGCCCGGAGCTGGGGGGCCCAGGGCTCCACACAGCGCTGCTCGGGACACATGATATTGTTAAGGGCAGACAAAAATGTTTGAATTTCTTTGAAAGTCAGAGGAAATACAGAACATAATGATGACGAACGTGTAATAATGAACCCAGCCTGTGTCGTATTCATACTCATAACAATGTAATCATAAACTATTACTAAAAAAAAAAAAGTCTAACAGGGGAAGGGCCCACAAAAAGCAAAAGTGATAAAGGCCTTGGGAGTCCTAACACAGTCCTGCTTCTCCCCCGCCTCACCCCTACCCCTGCCCCTCCCAAAGCTATGAAAGACTCTGGTGGTGCAGCTTCACTCCCCTCCCACGCCCCAGTTCCGTGTCGGCACCCAGGCGGGAGCTCACTGTGGTGCAGGTGCAGTGAAGAAACGGGCCAGCTGGGGCAGGGGACACACGGAAGACTGCTGTCATGGGTCTGTGACAGAAGGGGACCACTGAGTCTTAGGAAAGCAGTCCATGTGACCCTACAGCTCTACTCTTCAGAGGGGAAGGAACGAGGACAATTTGGAATATTGCGGGGAGAAGGGGAGTCTAAGTAGAACAGATTCGCAGGCCTCGTCTGTCGCTGGGGCTGAGGATCCGTGAAGTGGTTCTGTATCGTGATTGGGTGGAAGAATTCGCCCCGGCTGGCTCTCCTGAGAGAATGCGGGATTCCTGAGGCGATTCTCAAGACCAGAAGACCTAACCAGGTTTCATAAACCTTCAGGAAAAATGAGCAGTGGGTAGCGTTTTTTCATTTTGATGTGATTTTTTTCAAAGATCTGGCTCCTGGAATACTCATCCCCAATAATGGAAGTTCTCCCCATGTCCATAGGCAAACTACTTAATAACAGACTCAGAAGAGGCACCTACATTATTTTTAGTGGTGGGGCTAGGGATTCCAAATGCCTTATTGGAAATGGTTTTTTTATCAGTTTCCAAAGTAGGAGATGAATGGTGGCCTATAATAAAGTCAGGAAATTAAATGTTTTCCATCGCAGAATTCTGGCTTGGAAAGCTGGGAACCCCCACAGGGAGCATTCTGTGTCTCCCCACTCAAGGGTGGAGAGTGGCTGGCCCCAGGTGTCCCACGGAGGTACCCAGCAGCTGCTCCTGGAGGATAAGAGAAGAAATCAGGCAAATATTCAGTGACAGGGCTGAGAATGAATGGCCTCCTTCAAGCAGCAAAGTCACAGGTAGATCCGTCATTGAGTGGGCTGTCTTTTTTCTGAAGGATGAATGCAAGATCTCCAGATCAAGTGGACAGCAGTGTATGAAAGCCCAGAGGTCATTTGGAAGATGGACAATGGAAAAGTACAAGTCGCTGTGTGTCTGAAGCATGGGGAGCATGTCGGTGGAGCGGGGAGAGGGAAGGCTGGAAAATGAGGAGGGCTTCCACAGTCTGTTTGGAGCCTTGGTCACGCTCCTGTGTCCCGAGCAGGAAGGCATTTAGCAGACTTGGAATTTCCTCTCTGTGATGGCCCGAGATGTCATATTTTATGTGCGTGACAAGGATGAGATTCATTCTAAGTAAGGCACAAATATATCTTTATTCTGAATAGCCGTGCAGTACTCTCTTGCTGGAAGTTAGGATGTGAACCTCAGCTCAGAGGGGAAGGGAGAGGGTCTCTTGAGTTGGAAGGAGACTAATGTCTCAATAGGCACAGCCTGTCAACATTTCAGTGAAAAGAGGAAACTTTTTTCCTTGTGGTGGGAAAATCATTAGGACCATATTAAATTCTTTCACTTGAGCTTTGCTTTCTGCCTTCGAGGACAGCATAAAAAAAAAAAAAAGCCTGGAAATTCACATTCACATGGAGAAATCATGGCCAAGAGAGAAGGACACTGACAAGGATCACTCACAGGGAGTGAGTGCCAGGGCAGTGATTAGAACTCAGGACTCCTAAAAGCTCTATGAACCCAGAAAACTAACTCCAGAAATCTGGAGTGTGACCCCCACTGGGGTCTTGGCTAGAGTTTCAATTCTGGGCTGACTAGTGGTTGTCCGATGTGAAGTCCACCTTACAGGATAACTTTAGAGGAGGGAAGAGAACAGGGTCCGATGAGAATGGAGACTTGGGAGAGGTATGGCATGGTTCGTAGCCTCTCTAAGTGGAAAATGTCTGAAGAGGTTGGGGATCAACAGATCTCAGATCACTGTAGGGAATATGGACACCAGCGCCTATGAAAGCAAATTCTTCCGGTTTGCTGGTTTTCCCAACCCATGGTCAGCTTCATCTGACAGCTTAGTAATGGGCGAGTGCATCTCAGTAATGAGTGCCCCCTTACTCTGTAGGCAAACGAAAATGCAATGCCTGTCTAGTTTTCTTTTAGACATTTTGTCCAGGAATTACATCCACTTTTGTTCAAATGAAGGAAGTCCTGAGCTTAATTTTCCTCCCCTGTTTGGGCCATAGTTGTTCTTAGAACTATTCTGGCTATGATATTTATAGCTTATTTATGTGACGAGAGAGGTGGCTACCTGAGTAAAGCAAATACTGCTTGTGATGTTTTAGAACAAGCAGTATTTGGATCATTCTTCCATGGGTCCTCAGATTAATGACTCTTCAGATAAAGCCTCCCTTCACAGTAAAATCCTGGGAAGACAAGAAGAATGGAAGGAACCCCAAACAACTATCAGACCTCTGTATGCAGAGACACCTGTCCCACGAGAAACAAGCATGCAGGAAACAGGCCTATCTATTGCCTCCAACATCGCAAGACCATGGCGGGAAAGAGCCTCCTTCTGAAGTTTAAGAAAAATGAACAAACCTGAGTTTTTATGGAAAAGTTGCCTTGATGTTCGAAGACAACATTTGTCTCTTTTTTACTTTTAAGGTGTGAAGCTCACAGGAATTGTGTGGCTTTTGTTTGGGTGTTCTATTTTCCCTGTTCCATAAGGGAGAATTATTACAAGAAGATGGCACATCTTGGAGTCTTACACTGGCCATTGCAATGGGCAGAGCATTTGAGAGTCAGTAAATAGACCAGCTCCCTCATCCTAGGAATATTGTTACTGGGGCAGCCTCAAAATACATAAGGATTTCAGAGATGGCTGAGAATCTGGACCTTTTCATGCTATTTTGTTTTCTAAATTTAACTATTTGTATTATCTTGAAAATCAATTCAGTGTTGAAATTATTCCCCAAGAAGAACAGGATATGCAAAGCCTTTTTACTCCTATAAAGTACAATCTACTCTCCTCTCCCCATTGGTAAAAGGGTACTCTTCCTAGTATACTGTCAATCTCCTAAGTTGAGTGCTCTCCTAGGATTCATTTGTTATATTTCTTGTGCTTTTAAATTATTGAGCAGGATTGCCTTCTCCATAATATCATCGTCCCAATTACATAATCACATGTGGTTATTCTGTTCCATTCTCTGCATTCATACATATCCCTCAGTCTTTCTCTTGGACAAAGTCTCTATCCTCTGGGTGTTCCCTGTCCCCAGTCCAGCAATGCTTTGTACTGATATTTTGGTTTTCTGGTAGCTTGTAGCCTTTCCTTGGCAATGTTGATAGGAAACAACTCCACAGCAAGCAAATCCTAGTACACTTCTATTTCCCCCCAAAAATAGCACGATATATTCAATAACCTATGTGAAGTTTTGCATTTCCCAAAGTCCAGCTAAATGATTTTCATTGACTTCTGCCCTCATAGAACTTTGAAGGTCACCCTGAATTATAGATACTTTCTTTATGTCATTCAATGAGTCTGAAGAACTCTTGACTCCCAGCTATTGCCACACAGTGGTGCTAAGATCATGGGTATTCGATGAGATATCGGTTGGGTATTTGACTAGAACGTTAAAACTCATGTCCTCTGGTCATGTCAGACCCTGATGTTAAGTGATCCACCCTCTGGTCTGGATTTTTATTACTCGTGGTTCCCTCCCCTCTTTTACTGCCAATAACTCTAGTCTTCCATTCAGAACAAATGCCATCTGGGCACTCAAGTGGACACACACACACACACACACACACACACACACAATGACCACCACCACCACCCCCTTTGATCCCACTGTTTTCATTCTCAGGAATCAAGGAAAGCATCAGATAGATGATGGAGGCTTCTTGGTGTCCCTTTCCGGCAGTTAATTGCTTTCCACCCTCTCTCTGCCAATCAAGCGCTCTATTGAATTCAACCAATATTTTCTGGAAACCGTACCAAGTGTGGAGAATACAGATTTGAACAATATACTGCCCCTACCATCTGGTTGTCCACTGCCTGATAATGGAGGCAATTGTGTAAATAATTGAGAATGCAACATGATCAACAAGAGAACTGAAATATTATATGACTTCTCAGAAGTCACAAAGCCAATGACTAAGGGAAGATGACTAGAATTCAGGTTTCTTGTGTTCTAACTAGAAACTTTACCAGAAAGAAAAATGTGCCTTAGTTTTCATTATGATAAAGCAAAGGATGACTTAGCAAATACATTTAATTACCCATATTTGTGAGAAGCTTTAAAATGTCTCAAAAAATAGACATGTAAGGAAGAATTGGAGGGTTGGGGGAAGAGGAAGGAAAAAAAAAACTATAAAAAGTAGAACAATGTATATTCTAGCATTCTATTTTAAAAGACTAGAAACCAAATAATGTTTTCCAACCCATCTTGCTCCAATGCCCCAAAGTGGCTCAAAAGTCCTCTGGGTCAACATGTCTTCTGGACGAGAACTGGGGAAAGTGAGCAGGGAGAGGTCAGACATGGGGCATCTCAGAAATAACAGCTCCTGTTGGAATTTCCAGTCAGGGCAAGTGGTGTCTTTCTGTAAGAATCAGAAGCAGCAGGGATAGGCATTCAGTGTGGAGTCCCCCACTTGGCTCAGGCAGCGAAGTATCACACAAATCTGAAAAGACACAAGGGAATGAGAATTGATTGAAAAAGATCGAATGTGATGAAGGGGAAAAAAAAATTTTCAGTCTGAATCTTAACTCCTCCACCTGCTCGTGTACAACCACAGTCATGTTCCCTGACTCTCAAGTACCTTGGCTTTCTTGTGCCTGACAGCAGAATAATGATGCCTTCCCTGTTAACCTCCAGGGACAGAATGGAGGTAACGATAAGATAGAGGATGTGATGCCTGGGGAATTTTGAAATGCTCCTACAAGTGAGAATTTCTTGAAAAACTGCCACAATGTGCAACAACTCATGTGTCATAGAATCTGAACCTGCAGAGCTGGGAAGATTGTTTTGTCTAACCATGGCTTTCGTTTACTTGCTGGTTCATCCGTTCTGTCATTTGGTCTGTACGCTTTCATGATGGATGGACCCTGCACCAAGCACCATGCCAAGTATGGACTTCAGAGATGAAGGAAACATGGCACCTGCTCTCAAGTCACTCACAGTCTAGTAGGGAAGACTGATCCTCAGATCATCAAATCCTGAATGAAAGGCAAGGAGAGCCATTGAAGGGATTCCCTCAGCTGTGGCTTAGATGAAGCAGAACTATAGTTGGGTATTGAAGGTTGCACAGGGTTGAGGCCAAGTTTAGGGTTTTGGGGGAAGGGGACACAGTGGAATTCAGTTTCAGCAGAAGGATGAGCCCAGGCTGTGCCTGAACTAGGAAACAGTGTAGCTCCTTCTCCTTATTGTGGGGGACCTGCCTCCTGGGGCTCTTCCAGTACCACCTGGAGGGCTTTCTGCTCTCTCTACCCCAGATTCTGACTCAAGCACTGGTGTATGGCCTTCCATTCTCCCACTGAAATTGGGAACATAGGAATTGACCTTCTATCATTGATCCAAACGTACCATGCCCCTCAGGGGATTAGGATGGCAGAAATACTGGTGGGAAGAAATATTAAGTCAATGTGTTTCTGTGGTTTCTCTGAATGGCTGTATTTTAATCTACATACAAAACTATGTAACACCATCAGTCAAAAAGAAAGAGTATGGAAACTTGTTGGCGATATGTTGAAAAGCCAATCATCAGATTTCATACTAGGTTCTAAATACAGGCTTCTCAAGTGGCTTAGTTCCCTAACTCCAGCATCTTTTTCCAGGGATAGACCTGCAATTTCCATGTTGAATTATTGATGCTCTGAGAAGTCAGGGCAAAGAGTGGCTCAAGCAGTCAGTATGTCTGAAACACAGCTATGTTCAAAGACAGGGTCTTCAGATCCTACCTCTGATCCCTTTTGTCTTCCTCCCTGCTTCAGATCAGTTCTCATACCACAACTCGGTGACCTCTACACATACACTGCCCATTCATGTGACTTTCATGAGTCTTAACCTCTTTGGGTCAATTTCTCCTAACCCCTGCCACCTCCACCACCTTTCTTGCCAAGAGCCTGACCTCAAAGTCCTCACTAGAGCATCCTTCTTTTTCTTGCTATCCAGATCAATGTCCCATCAAGCATGCATCTCTTTTTCCTGCCCCCACCTCAAACCTTGTGTCCTGAAGGGCTTAGTGGGACAGCATCCTCCCATCCTCGCCCAATCCACTTTCCACACAACTGCCACATGGCCCTTCCTCAAACACAAACATCTCCATGTCTCACTGTTTCTTAAGAAATGGCTGGTTTCGTGTTGCCTGATGTCCAACCTCATTGGCTGGCAGGTGCAGACCCTTCCAACCATCTCTCTCGCTCTACTCCAGCACCTCCAGGAACATTCATCACAGTCCTCGTTCCCTTCTATCTCTATCTTGCTCATTCCCACAGTGGCTCTGTGCAATTGATGCTGTCCTCCTTGAAGATGTCCTCCTCACGTTAGAAACACCCTATCTTATTCTTCCTTCAGGACTCAGCTAAAGCTTCATGTCCTTGATGCATTGCCCCACCTCATGGTGAACTCCCCCATGGCACGAGCTTCTGCTCTTTTGCCAAGTCAGTGGAATAATTTCTTAGTTATTTCCTGGGCTTATATGTCAGCTTCTTAACAGGATAATAAATTTCTCGAGGACAGGAATAATAAATTCTAGGTGTGTCCCACTAAGCCTGGCACATAAAAGACATTTAGCAAATGCTTTTGAATCAAGGAATTTTTATGACAAGCAACCTGAAATAGATTCAAAAAAAACAAAGCAAAAGAAAAAGCATTTGGATTAGCCTATGAATTAGGTAATTCTGCAATTAAAATAATAGATATTATTATTATTTTTAATAATAGTTAGAAATTATAATGTTAAGAAATTGTAGACTTTAAATCTCATTATTGTGAATGCTGGGATCCAATCCTTGTCTCAGGTTCTGCTCTTGGGACAATCCAAGCTAAGACAACTCCAAATGCCATACTAGAGCTTAGATTTTACCTGTGGATCAAGGAAACCAATGAAGTATTTTAATCATGGAAGTGACATGGTTCCCATACACACATCCACACACACTCTAATGCATATAAAAATTATATACATAGATAGATTCATTTTTTAAAAATAATTATCACTGGCATGGCTGAGAGGAGGGGGCTTTGTTGAAGCAAGTCAGAAGAAGAAGGAATCCCAATTAAGAATGTTTGGTCAAAGTCAGGGCAGGTTCAAGGTGGTCATGACAAAAAACATTGAGTTCTTGACCTCCTCTGGCACCAGCCTCTGTAGCTACAGCTGGTCAGCTTTGCCTATTGGAAGTGGCTTATATTTCCAAGGAGGTGCCCACCCACTTTACTGGAAGCTCTAATTGCAGATTACACCCATGTTTTCCAGGGAGAAAATGCCACCTCCCCACTGACTCATGTTCACTTCTTGAATAACTTCTAATCCCAGGCAGAACAAGACCTATTTGAGCATTTTTTCCACTGTGCTCATCCCAAAATTTGTCTTGGGCCTTCTGTCAAGCACGCCATGTGATATGTCTTCATCTATTAGGGAGACAGTTTACCTGGTGTCAGAATAGTTTATCTCTAATCCTGGCTTTGACCTAAATGCCCTTGTCTGAGCCTCAGACTCCCAATCAGAAAAATAGGTATGAAATCCTCACAGAGCTGCTGCGTGGATGAAAGGAAGTAACTAGTTGTTCTAGATGCTCTCTGTTGGCATGGACTCAATTAAAATGTGGCTGTCCACACCCTTCACTCTGCAACGAGCTAGCCAGACCTGGTAAGGACTTGTCCCTTTTGAGGTCTGTGGGAGAACTGGGGCCAAGACAGTTTTTCTCAGAATTCCCCACTGCATCCATCTGGTGTCTAACATGTGTCCATCCTCCTTGGATGGACAGGGCACAAAGCGCCTGAGTAATGGATGAAGTAGCTTGATGTTAAGGCTGGGGCCCTATTGTGGAGTCCTGGTGAGGGGAGGACAAATTAATAAGGTGCCCATGTGACAGAACCTGGCTCAGTGGACATCTCAGGAGATCAGGGGTAGGGTGTGAGAGGCTGGGGGCGTCTCAAAAGGGATGCTGAGCCTCTGCAATGAGCCCAGCTGGTCTAAGCTGGACAGTTCTAAGGACAAGACATGGAAAGAAGCATCTCTGGCCACTCAGGGACTTGTCATGGGGCTAGGGAACAGGACTTACATATATGAGAAAGCCAATGATCCTTTGGGTGAGGGGTGTCCAAAGGGAAGTTCTGGAAGGGAGGTGGGGCTGCCTGGACAAGAGTCATCTCCATGAAACACTTATAGATGTCTCTGCCTCTCCTGCTCTCCCACATTCCTGCTGTCCTCTGCTTCAGGTTTTAGCGTCCGTCCTGGTGATTCTGGGGACTCTTCTTATCCCTCCTGCGATCTGTGACCAGCCTGCATCATGACTAGATTCTCTCAGACCTTTGTTCAGCCCAGACCACGCTTGCAAGAGTTTGACACCCAGTGTCCTCTGTGGTGTTTACAATAACCCACAAGATCGGTAAGACACATGTTCTCACGAGCTCCAGTTTACAGGTGACATAAGACACAGGGAGGAATAAAGAGCCCACCCAAGATCACACAACTTCTGGGGGGGGGGGCGTTTGGACTTGAACTCCCGATTCTACTTGCTATCATGCGGTGTTCAAGTTGTTGCTAGATGCAGCACGAGATCGGATCAGGATGCAAGCAGGAGCCCTGGCCACTAGGCAAACTTCAGGTGGTGAATGAGGCGGCTGGTTTCCCCTTGTCAGGGAAGCAGAGGAAGACGGCTCTCTTCAAGTGGGTGAATGGAACCATGACCTCAGAGCATCATGGTCTCTAGTCTATGGTTTGTATGAGCTCAGAGCTACCAGCTTAGTTTAGCTCGTGGGAATCCTGAGTCTAAGATCCTCCGAAGGCAGCTTCTGCACTCCCACACCCGGCAACACTTCCCACTGCAGTGGAGTTTCATCTCCAAGAGGTTAGGAGGCCCCTCTATAGCCCAAGATGCCTGCAGGAGGAGGGCTGGACATTCTTGGCACCGTCTGTAGCTGGGGACCCTGGGGTGCTGTGCTAAGTGACTTGTCTAGCAGGGAGGTGACGGCTCCTTAGGGCCTCCACCCTCCATGCCAGAGAATTATCTTTTAAAAAATTAAGTAAAAATACACACACACACACACACCCATCCTCCAAGGAGTGCACTTGCTGTGTGACAGACGGAGTCTATTTCTGTCCGAAAAACACGTGGCATAGTCAGCAAGGACACGCAGAGAGACAGCCGCCCCAGGAAGGCGGCCTGCTCAGCCGCGCCTGTGTTCAAATTACGGAGCAGGTTTTGGGGCTGGGCTTGGAGCCCCCTGTTGCCAGTCATTTTTGAGGAGCTGACACTTCACAAATGCTCTTTCTTTCTGATTCTGGGACGTTTGTGTAACTACGATATCACTAAGACAAGCTCCAAGTGTGGGAGTTAAGTGGGATTGCTGTGAAAAAGAGATCCACAGAGGGTCAGAACGAAAAGGCACCTTTCAGCTAATGATTTTCCACAAGGGGGATGTGGAGAGGAGAAGACAAAGCGCCCGCCCAGGGCCACATGGCAAGGGCACCAAGCAGCTGGGGAGCTGAGCCAAGCCCTGGCCGTAGCCAGGCTCTTTCCTCAGGCACTAGCCACCTCTTAGTTTTCTTTGCGAAAGACAAGGATGTATCTCTGTCCAGGAACCAAAACCACTGAAGGCCACGTACTCCCTGGATCCCTTCCTTGCAGCTTCTGACGGCAGACATAAGAAACAAAGAACTCTGTACAATAAAATCATCTTTTATTGTCAAAGAACGTAACATCTTCATGTTTGCCTTTTATAAATTATCTTTGCTGTGGCCTCCCACTTTTTTCTTGTAACTGTCAAAGCACCTTTGTTTCTCGGTTCTGGCTTCTGGAAGCTCCTGCTTATTGACCTTTTCATGGCTCAGTCCCGGGGTGGGGAGGTGGGGAGGTGGGGTGACCCCAACAATTTTGGGTGCTGCCCCCTCCCACTGAGAACTCCCAGCAGAGAGCAAGACTGGGACAGAGGCTGCTTGTCGAAGTCCTCACCGTTTTGGAAGCCCCATCTCAGACATCAGCTGTTCTAGAAAGCTTCATTTGACTCCAAGAGAGGCGATCTGTTTTACAAATGAGCACCCAAATTGTGTTTCTGAGACAGCTTCTTCATAAGGAACATGGGGACGCACAGCATTGCCGTGACCATGAGGTGATGCACATGGGCCCACAGGTCCACACTATGGTCTGTCTGTGAAATCCTGTTCATGGACTCTCTGTTTGACCTTCCCAAAGTCACATGCCAGCCAGATGAATACTGAGGGCTGGCAAACTCCTAGCGCTGGTTTTGACGCCATTCCCAGCTTCGGTGATCTTCTCCATTCCAGGCTCCCATGCTTCCCTCACTCCCTTCCTGCCCCTGCCCACACATTCCAGCTCCCGAGAAGGGCCCCACTTCTGATCCGGACCCCCAAATCCAAGGTTGGACTCTGCATACCCCCCATCTATCTTTTTACCATGTTGTCTATATCTGAGGACTTGGAAAAATGCTGTTGTCTACCAAACGGGAATTCTGGTATCATTTGCCAGGGGCCTCCTGGCAAAGCCAGAGGGTCTTCCTGGAGACCCCGACATTGCCCAAGGATGAAGCAATCTCCTCCCTTGCACGGCCCATCAACCTGGAAGTCAGCCCCAGAGTGATCAGATTCCAGACTTGCAATCTAGACGGATCATTGAGCCCAACCCCCAACAGAAAAATGTGACGTGTGAGCTGGGGGCAACTCCTGGGGGAGGAGAGACTCTTCACACCCAGTGCTCTGCGTGACCCCCTCAACGCGGGAGAAATCTGAACAGTGGTACAACCGTCTGGGGAAGGGTCATGCCCCATGGCCTAGTTAATCACGTTCCACAGAGTCTGAATTCAGGGGCTCAGAAGCAGCCCTAGTGAACTCGCCGCAGCGTGACCGCTGACCCTCTGTGGAGAATGGAGCCACTGTTCCGGGACAGGCCTCCGCCTCTCAGCATCCGTCCTCCAAGGCCCTCATGGCCAAAGCAGCAGTCCACCCTCCCAGCTGGGGTCCTCCTCTGCGAGAGGTCCCAGGGGGTGCAGGAGGCCCCAGAACCACCCAACCTGAAGACATGATCCCATCTGGTGGAGTCTCTGCTCTTGCAAGTGTCACGCAGTGTCCCAAGATCACAAGTTTGGGGCCCAGAGATGCCCTGGGCACAGAAACAGAGCAGAGCCAGGGCTCATTACAATTTCGATTTTACACGGCAGCCAGGAAATCCTGAGTCCCCTGCCTGAGAAACCAACGCAGACACGAGCCTTCATAGTTATCGGTGAGAGGCACACGCGTATGGGCACATGCACGAGGAGGCAACATCCTGAACGAGAGCCTGGGAGGAGCGGCAGAGAAGCAGCAGTGTGCAAACCTGTGCCGGGAGATACTGGTAAGAGAAAAGGGAAGCGTGTCACAGAGAAAAGCCCATTTCACAACCCCTTCCTGACTGTTTGGTGACGTATCACCCAGATTGCCCCAAAAGGCTGAGTCACTCATTCCCCCAGCTGCTGGGAGTGTTGGGAGCAGATGGTTCTCAGTTGAGTTCCTCTCTTTGAATCCCTGAATTGCACTTTCTTAAAGTGAAACACTTTGCCCAAGATCGCACCCTTCCTAAAGGCAGTCAACGATGTCCAATGACTGGTTGTTAACAGGGTGCGAAGGCCCAAACGCCCTTGTTCTATTTAAAACAACTCAGGGGACACCCCTGCTCCAGAGCTATCTGGAGCAAGAGCTGAGACCTTTCTTGCAACTACCCTGCAGTATGGCTTTTCCTTCTGCTTGATCCTGTGTCCTTCGTTCCTTGCAGGTATCAACACTGAGGAGCCTCCCCAGTGAGCTTTCTTTCTTTCTATTTTTTTTAAGAGGTCTTTATTAGGAAGAGTGGGGGATGGGCAGAAAGAAAAGGAGAGAGAATCCCGAGCAGACTCCATACTGGGCGTGGAGCCTGACGTGGGGGTCAATCCCAGAAGCCTGAGATCATGACCTGAGCTGAAGCCAAGAGTAGGATATTCAACCAAGTGTGCTCCCCAGGAGCCATTGCCCCGTGAGCTTCCTGCACACTAATCTCAATTTCTCAGGCTGGTTCCTGGAGAAGCCACCCTAATTATCAGGCAAGACCCCAAGCTCAGTGATGAGGATGCACCCAGAGAAGACAGAGACCCCGCCTGAGTAACTCCTAGTCTCTGGGGCAGGCACACATGCTCATGTTGGAAGACCTGGATTCAAGTGTTCTGCTCTGGTTTTGCTTCGTACTATCTTGCTTCTGGCTCCTCGCTTTCTCTATATTTAGAATAGTTCTCATGACCCATCTCACATGGGGCATGGGAAGATCCCATGAGAGTGAGCACTGGTCCAAGGGCCTCCTAAGTTATAGGGGCTTCATGGTGTGTTGTGAAGCTAAATCAATGTGTTCCAGGGGTGCACAGGGTAGACTAGGAGCCATTCAATTGGCCCGGAGTCTTCTGGGAAAAAGAAAGGTCAGGAAATACATGAGCCAGGGTTCTCCAAAGAAACAGAATCAATAGAATTAATGCAGGTATGGGTAACCATTATAAGAGACTGGTTCACAGGATCATGGAGCCTAAGAAGTTCCACAATCTGTCATCCGCAAGCTGGAGACCCAGAACACTGTGGTATAATTCCAGTCCAAGTTCCATGGCCTGAGAACCAGGGAACCGAGGGTGTAAATCATAGTCCAAGGCAGGATGAGACTGATATCCAGCTTCAGCTGGCAGGCCGGATGCAAAATGGGGGAATTCTTCCTTCCTCTACCTTTTGTTCTGTTTAGTCCTTTAAGCGATTGGATGATTCCCATCTGTACTGGGGAGGGAGAGCTACGTTACTGAGTCCACCAACTGAAATGCTAGTCATGTCCAAAAATATCCTCACAGACACACATACCCAGAAATAACTTTTAATCTGGGCACCCCATGACCCAGTCAAGTTGACACATAAAACTAAACATCACAAGGAGTGGGATTTGGAAGGACCCCGAAATGGGAGACCCGAGTCCCCATAATGGTCATCCCTGAGGGCTTTGGGCAGGGCATGTCTTCCCTCTGGAATGTGCTATTCTCTTTTTTTCTGTCCAGAAAGAAATATGAAGGTATCATCTCTTCTTAATGTTCTAACTAATACAAGTGGAAAAGATGAGATTTTCTTTCTGTTCCCTAGAGCCCTCAAATATATTTCTTTGACAATGAATGGGATACTACTAATCTTCCTAATGAAATCCCTTAATTATAAACACTTATGTGAAGTGAGTTAGACTCTTACCCCTCTAGACATCCTAGAAACTATATTGTGGATGAAACCTGAGCCTGAGCCAATGAAACCTGAGCCAGTTGGCCAGGGGTGCACCTTCTTGAACTGCACTAGAAGGAGCATACCAGGCCAATGCCCCCACGAATTAGAAAAGAGTAGGTCCTACAAAAAGGGACATGGACATGTAATGAAAGGGAACAAGGCAGAAGGCAGGAAAGGAAAGACAGAATCTTTTACAATGTAATGGGTCTGACCTTGAAGGTCATTTAAGGGGTTTCACTGTGACCCAGAAAGGCCACCTCAGCATCCATGGACAGAAGAATCAGCCATAGCACTGCTTAAAGCATGTAAGCCAAGCCACCATTTTTCTACCTCTGTTTGGCATGATTCTTCCCTCAACTGACCTCACAGACTCAAAGTCTGGCTTGTTCATCTCCTAATTGAATATATTTTGAATGAACAAATAAACGATGTCTATCCTCAGCCCCTCCCTTCCTCCTACACAACAAACATATAGAAACTATATACACATACATAAATTTACTAACACATATGTATACAGGTATATCATATGAACTCACAGACTTCCATACATGCCATAAATCCTAGTCCATAAAATCACACGCACAGATAGCTGAACTTTGACATAAAGGCACTTACTGGGACCCATGTCCATACTCAGATGCACACTTACATACACACAGAGATACTCACCACTCAAATTCTTTTGTCCTAATTCATGGCTTATCCATGGATTTATGACCCTATCTGTGACCCTAGAACCTGGTAAGTTGTGATGACAAGTTGACAATGTAATCATTGTCTATTTGACACTGTAATTACTCATGTAAACCCTTATTCCAGCACACAATGGACAAAGAAGTTGGGAAACAAGCGTGACTACTGAAGACCATGGAAGACCATAACAACAGCCGGTGAAAAATGAAGAAACGAGCACTAAGCTAGCTTCAGCACTTCAGATAGGACTTGTAAAGCCCTCTGTTACTCAGGGTTTTTTGTTTGCTCTACTTTTGGTGGGAAATGACAGTTTCTTGTTTTTCTACTTACACAAACAATTCCACGGGTGTCCCTCTTTAAATTGATCAAGCCCGGCAACACACACCAAGAGCTAACTACAGAAGATGGAGGGGGCCAGTCTTCCCAGAGAGATGAATCTCCTCCAGCTCATTCCCCCTATATAAAAGATGTGATTATTTGATTCAACACACATAACGTTATGTGCCAGGCACCATGGACGCCATGATGGAGGGTAGCAAACTATAAACGCACACCCTCAAACTGGTGTCCACCTTACCTCCCTAGAAACCCTTTCTAAATATTAAATGCTGTTGAATACTTTGCAATGGAGAAAAATTGATTGAAAACTTTGCAACGGAGACAAATTGTCAAATGAATGATTGCCTCCATTTCATCAAAGATACTGTGGCTTGGAGATGACAGGTGACAGCTCTCAGGTCAGAGGCCTGAAGGGGTGTAGACACATTTTTAATGATCTGTTGAAATGGGAAACCTAGACTCTTTATCCAGTAGACAGCCTTCCTCCATAATCTAGACCATTGACAAGAGGAGTGACAGTTAAACGTGATTTAAAAAAAAAAAAAAAAAAGGCAACAAGAGAAATTAGTGCTCTAAAATAATGCCAGTTTGGGTCCTACTGATACATGCCGGTGAGAGGAAATCAGAATCCTGCCGGGTGGGCAAAGGACTTGGAGGCCTCAGATACATAAATTGGTCACGTTGAATTCTGTCATCAGATTCCGGGTACATCAGTGGTGCTTCATTTGCATTAAATGAAAAGGAGTCCAAAAATACACACTGTTGCTAAGGTTACATCTTGCGGGATGCAAATGAAGATGTGTTTGTGCAGACCAGTTAAAAATATCTTGGCACTAGTTTATCTTCCCATTGGCATAAAGGGATCTATCAGGAGCCTATTAAACTGAGAGGTTAAGTTTACCTTAGTCAGCATTAGGGATCTGGAAAGAGCATTATTTCTGAGGGTTACTTCTGGAACATGCAGGAACTACTCTTTTTTTTTTTTTTTCTTATTAATTCAAGCCATTAGTCTGGTTTTGGTAGGGTTTTTTAAAATATAAATATCACTTAATAACAGGACCTAATGCTGCAAATGTAGACGTATTTCTCCATGTTCTGGAAGAACTAACCACACTGATATTTTTGAATCTGAGAGGAAATTGGGAACAAGCAGGCATAGGGGTGGCAGTCCAGTGGGAGAGGCAGAGAAAAGCATCATCTCCATCTTGCTGAGTCTTTTATTTACATTGTTTTATTTAATTCTCACAGTCACCCCGAAAATGAAAGGTTAGTATTTGTTTTTAAGTTGAGGAAACCGAGGATTGGCGATGTTTCTCCATTCTGTAGTAAGTGGAGGGGCCAAGAATTTAATTTAGAAAAACCCTGAATTCATGGCCTTTTCTCTATATTGTTCTGCTTTTATAACTGAAGATAAATTATCAAAGAAGACTTTAAAATAGGACATATGAGCCCAGAAAAGCAGTTGAAGTTTTGACATTTGAAAAATAAAAGGCATTTTTGAAAATTGAAGTGGTTTTGACTTTTTAACCCAAATTCACAGCTTTGCCTGAATGTGTCTCAGCTTTCTGTGTGTAGGGACACATGCTTCTGCTTCCCCTCCACTTCTGGACACAGCCCACCCCCCAAATCATTGTCTCACTAGTCATCAACTCCAAAAATGTCAGAGCCAAAAAGGGCCCCAGAAGCCATCCCACACCTCCTTCTTGAGGGATGAAGTTCTGGTAGGGAGAGATTCCTAGAAGGGAGGTCGTTCATCCTTCTGCTTGAAATCCTGAATATAGATGATAGCTCACATATATTGAGCACTTACTCAGTATTGAACCCGGGGCTTTCTTCCAAGTACTCTATGCCATTTAATTCCTCATTGCAATCTTATGAGCTGGTGTCATTACCGCCATCTTACAAACAAGGGAAGTGGCACATAGAAAGCATAAGTAACTTGTCCAACTTCACATAGCCTCTAGTGGTGGAAATGGAATTAAATCCCATGTAATACGATTTAAAATACTGGCTTCTTCAAAGGAAACAGTTAATAAAACCAAAAGACAACTGACAGAATGGGAGAAGAATGGGAGAAGATATTTGTAAACAACATATCAGATAAAGGGCTAGTATCCAAAATCTATAAAGAACTTATCAAACTCAACATCCAAATAACAAATAATCCAATCAAGAAATGGGCAGGAGACATAAATAGACATTCTGCAAAGAAGACATCCAGATGGCCAACAGACATCAGGGAAATACAAATTAAAACCACAATGAGATACCACCTCACACCAGTCAGAATGGCTAAAATTAACAAGTTGGGAAATGACAGATGCTGGCGAGGATGGGAATAAAGGGGACCCCTCCTACACTGTTGGTAGGAATGCAAGCTGGTGCAACCACTCTGGAAAACAGCATGAAGATTCCTCAAAAAGTTGAAAATAGAGCTACCCTAAGATCCAGCAACTGCACTACTAAATATTTACCCTAAAGATACAAATGTAGTGATCCGAAGGGGCACGTGCACCTGTATGTTTATAGCAGCAATGTCCACAATAGCCAAACTATGGAAGGAACCTAGAGGTCCATCAACAGATGAATGGATAAAGAAGAGGTGGTATATATATACAATGGAATACTATACAGCCATCAAAAGAAATGAAATCTTGCCATTTGCGATGATGTGGATGGAACTAGAGGGTATTATGTTTAGCGAAAGAAGTCAGTCAGAGAAGACAACTATCATATGATCTCCCTGATATAAGGAAGTGGAGATGCAACATGGGTGTTTGGGGGGTAGGAAAAGAATAAATGAAACAAGATGGGATTGGGAGGGAGACAAACCATAAAAAACTCTTAATCTCACAAAACAAACTGAGGGTTGCTGGAGGGAGTGGGGTACAGAGAGTGTGGTGGGGTTATGGACATTGCAGAGGGTATGTGCTATGGTGAGTGCTGTGAAGTGTGTAAACCTAGCGATTCACAGACCTGTACCCCTGGGGCTAATAATACATTATATGTTAATTTAAAAAAATAAAAAAAACTTAAAAAATACTGGCTTCTTCACTACCGTCCTATACTCCTCAAAGTACCTCCTGCTTCACAAAACAGACCATGTCAGTGTGTTCTTAGAAGGGTATTACCTACATGGATGATTTCTCTTATTTGCTTTAGATTTCTGTGAGGTCTGGAAAACTGGTC
This sequence comes from Neogale vison, assembly GCF_020171115.1. Taxonomy (NCBI): domain Eukaryota; kingdom Metazoa; phylum Chordata; class Mammalia; order Carnivora; family Mustelidae; genus Neogale; species Neogale vison. The sequence goes on from NC_058098.1 coordinate 131,993,916, forward strand.
TGGCATGGGAAGAGGAAGTTAAAGGAGGGAAAAAAGAAAAGAATGAGAGAGTGAGGGACAGCTTAGAAAGTCTTAGATTCAAAAAGAATATGGGGCCGATGGTCAGTTCTTTCTAGGGCTATGCTATGGGAAAGGAGACCAACCTAATAATCACTTTAACGTATTGAGTATAGGTTAGAGGTCACGTGTGTGACGTGCGCTGTTCCCAAGCTTCACCATGGCCCTGCAAATAAATGCACTTGAAATATAAAAATAAACAGAAAGTTCTTTGAGTCTCATCTTCCCTCAAAACAGTCTGCCTTATATCCCATTCCTCCCCAAACACCACACTTTCTGGCTGCATCGGTGGCATCATAATCCACCCCATTTTTCAAAGCCAAAAACTTTGTATGCCCCCTGGATTTCACTCTTGCCCTTAGTCCCCACATCTGAACTACTAGTAAGTCCTAAGGGTTCCACTCTTGAAACACATCTTAACTCCCCTACTCTCCTTTTACCCCACTACCACCCTGACCCAGACCATGATGAAGATTTACCCAGATAACTCCTAATTCCATCATTGTTTTCCCATTCCTTACTCTTGTGTTTCAGAGCAAGTGGAATGGTTTTTCCAAATGTAAGTCAAATAACATCTCTCCCTTAAAAAAAAAAAAAAAAAGAATCCAGTCACTTACCCCTGAATTTCAAATAAAATCTAAACTGACCATAGAATTTCTCCCTTGCCTTTCTCTATAACCTCATTTTGTCCCACTTTCTGCGTCACGTGCCATTCCTCAGTCACACTGACTTCCATTTCTTCCTGGAGTACTTTTTTTTTTTTTTTTTTTATTTATTTGAGAGAGAGAGAGACAGTGAGAGAGAGCACGAGCAAGGAGAAGGTCAGAGAGCGAAGCAGACTCCCCATGGAGCTGGGAGCCCGATGCGGGACTCGATCCCGGGACTCCAGGACCACGCCCTGAGCCGAAGGCAGTCGTCCAACCAACTGAGCCACCCAGGCGTCCCCCTGGAGTACTTTGAAAGGGATTTTAGTTCCTCACCATTCTGTCAGCAAAGCCTTCCCCCTTCTCTTCAAGGGGACAGTCATTTCTTATCTCTTAAGTCTCAAAAGCTGAATGTCCCCTCCTCAGGTAAGCCTGTCTGTGTCACCCAACCTGAAGGATTATTTTCTGTAACATTCTATCATATTACCCTAGTTTACTGCTTTCATAATATTTATCAATATCTAAAACTATATTTTTATTTGTTTACTATTCATTATTTCGATGGACTGAATATCTGTGTCTTCCTCCAAAGTTTTATGGTGAATTTCTCATGGCAAGGTGATGTCATTTGGAGATGGGGCCTTTGGGAAGTGGTTAGGTCTAGATGACGTCATGACAGTGGGGCTTTCCTGATAGGATTAGTGCCTTTATAAGAGGAAGAGACTGCATAGCTCTCTCTCCCCAAGCACAGGCCAGGGGAGCTTATAGGAAGAAGGTGACTGTCTAGGAGCTAGGCAGCAGACTCTCCCCAGACACCAGGTCTGTCAGCACCTTGATTTTGGTCTTCTGGCCTTCAGACCTTGAGAACATGAATTTCTATTGTGGAAGCCACCCGTCTGGTGGTATTCTCTTATAGCAGTTGTAACAAGCTAATACAAATACTAAAACATAAAATGAAAACATAATTGTACAAAGCAATGTATACATCCTACAAGCATTGGTTTTGCAGTTGGGGACATTTGGAAACAGACTTAATTTTTACTCAAAGGAGAATTATTTAAGTTAACTGTGGGGGATGTGTCTATATCAGGGAATAAAAGTAATATTTTAAAATACATAGAATATCGACTGGCGTCTGGGTGGCTCAGTCAGTTAAGCGTCTGCTTTTGGCTCAGGTCATGATCTCAGGGTCCTGGGATTGAGTCGTACATCAGGGGAATCCCTGCTCAGTGGGGAGCCTGCTTCTCCCTCTCCCACTCCCCCTGCTCTTGTTCCCTCTCTCACTGTGTCTCTCTCTGTCAAATAAATAAATAAAATCTTAAAAAAATAAAAATATACAGAATATTTGTGCTAATATTAAAAAAGATCAACTTGTTAATTCAAAAAAGCAAGTTACAAATCATTACATATAAAATAACCACATATACTTTTTTTTAATATGAACACATCAGTATATAATACATGTATTTGTTCTCAAATGCACAGCAGAAGTTCTGGAAGGATACCACAAACAGTTCACGGTGGTTACCCCTGGGAAATAGCCTAGATTGTGTACATTTATGTGTGTTGACCTTTTCCTTCTGACTCTATATTTCTATGTAGTGGCAATATCTACATTGGCTATGCATTCCTGTACTAGTAATGCCGAAAAACGATTCCTTAATTAACTCGCTATATCTTAATTAACCCATAATGCTAATTTCCTGTCCCTCCTGGCCAAGCCTCTTCTGCCCAGCCTCCTAGTCCGCTCTGATGCAGCCTCTAATACCCCTCAGCTCTGTGAGAACCGCAGTTCTGGCCTTGTAAATCTTAGTATGAGTAAAAACGCTGGGACAGCAGAAACATGATGGAAATTTCATTAGTGAGCTGCATTACCGGGACTGATACTGTTCGGTTTGGAAACGCCCACGCTTTTGCCTGAGAACCTGGGGTATAAAGTTCCTGCAGTGGCTTGAACAGTTGTTTCCATTTTGGATGTCTCTAGCGCCAATGAAAAAAGAAAGATAGGAACTTCTTGGCACATTTGATTTTAAATATCCAGAACCAAACAAAGTCACCATTAAATTCACTTCAAAGGCCTTTTCTAGGAGCGCTACTGGAACTTTGGAGGCATTGATGGTCATGAATTTGCTTTTATTCCTTTTAATGTTGTGAATCTGATATGCTAAATGCACGAAGAACCTAATAAACTATAAATTAAATTGAGAACAGCTTCATTATCTTGTTCAGGGAGAGAGCTGTCCATTCATTAGTTAATTTTCCCATTTCAGAATAAACAATAGACATATTTTACAAATGGGAGAAATATGTTTTTGCTTTTGTTTTTTTAAATAGCATGTATTAATTCCTGCTCCTGACATACAGGCAAGACAGTAGCCTGAGAACAAGCCCCCTAACACTCCTCTGCTTCTCTCACAATAAGAAAGAAAAAAGAGGATTCGAATGTTCACAGATAAGTAAACTCCTAAGAGTATTTTTATTGTATCAAGAGCCAAGAGTTAATACCTGTAGCAAAAATAAAGAGATATGGCCATATTTTTGGAAGGATCTAGAACAGCATTCACTGCATGAAGCCCAGAGCTGTGGACCGAACCTAGAAATATTATAACCGGTGGATATGAAGCAGAATGACCTAACCAAGTAGGGCATCAAGGCAGAGTTACTATAAAGGGTACCATCATGTGGCCTTAATGGACACTTCTCAGAAGTTGTTAAAACTCCTGAACTGGGAAATTAAAAATTGCCTAGTTCCAGTTAATCTCACAGGTCTCCATATGGCTGGCTCTACAAGTGAATCCACAAAAGAGCTCCAACAAAGAGGAATTCTACTGAGTATGAGAACCCATGTGAAGAAATGTCACATGAGGTCATTAGCAGCTACAACGAAGAAGGGAATTTTTTAAAGAAAAGACTTTAATCAGCATTGTTTAAGATGTCCAAAGAGACAAATTAAGGAAGGGAAAATATAAGCAAATAGCATAGAATGAAAAATAATGGATAAATTTCACAAGAAAGTGTAAATTCTTGAAAAGAACAAGGAAGGGACTAATATCAGAGTGGAAGGAAGACCCAATGACTTACTAATTGATTAAATAAATCCAAGAAAGAGATTTGTCTAGAATGCAGAAGGAACAGAATCTAAGAGAAATGGAAACTAAAATGTGAAATTCTAGCATGCATCAAACAGGTATTCAAAAGATTGTCCTATATTTGTTATCTTAAGCCAGCTATGACCAAATTTTGATCTAAAAGTTCTAATTATCTCATAAAATGTGTTGGTCAGTTTTACTTCTTTCCCTATTCTCTAGAACAATAAGCTATTATATTTTCTTTAAGTTAGGGGTTCTGTGTTCCTTTCTTGACAGTTGGTAAAATGTCTATCTTTAGCCAAATGAGCATGGGGAACATACAGAGTGGTTGGTGGTTGGGCATTGGGAATTTCAACTCTAAATGAAAGTTATTTAGTGGTAATCTTTTAAGGTTTTCATTTCTTTTTCTTATTTTTTTTTCTTTGAGATATAACCGACATATAATATTATATATTTCAATACATAATGCTTTGGCATTTTTGTATATCACTGCAAAATAATTACCATACTAAGTCTAGTCAATTTTTTTCCTTGTGATAAAAACTTTTAAAGTTTACTCTCAGCAACTTTCAAATATAATGCAGTATTCTTAACTATAGTCACTGTGCTGCACAATTATATCCCCATGACTTATTTCATAACTGGAAGTTTTTATATGACCCCCCTTACTTCCTCTTGCATTAATCTTCATGCTTACATTTGCCTTAAAATGCATAACCAATAGCATGGAGGACAAGGGGCGTTAGAGAGTAGTAGGGAATTTGGGTAAATTGGAAGGTGAGGTGAACCATGAGAGACTATGGACTCTGAAAAACAGTCTGAGGGGTTTGAAGTGGCGGGGGGGTGGGAGGTTGGGGGTACCAGGTGGTGGGTATTATAGAGGGCACAGCTTGCATGGAGCACTGGGTGTGGTGAAAAAATAATGAATACTGTTTTTCTGAAAATAAATAAATTGGGAAAAAAAAATTGAAGAAAAAAAAAAAAACAGTCTGAGGGGTTTGAAGTGGCGGGGGGGTGGGAGGTTGGGGTACCAGGTGGTGGGTATTATAGAGGACACGGCTTGCATGGAGCACTGGGTGTGGTGAAAAAATAATGAATACTGTTTTTCTGAAAATAAATAAATTGGAAAAAAAATGTTTATGTTATTGGTGAAAAATTAATTCATTTCTAAATGTGCATTTTATAAAATTCAATCTCATTAGTGATATTTTTTAATGTGAGAGCCTACTTTAATAAAGTATTCTACTAAAATATACTAAGAAGCTTCACACTTAATTTATTTAACATTGTATTAGAATTTCTGACCAATGGCTTTAAGCAAGAAAAAGAAATAAATGATAAAGGCTTTGAAATACATAAAATTTGTATTAGTATTATTTTATTTACTATTATTATTTTGTTATTATAGCTTATGTGATGTTGCAGATAAAAAAACAGCAAAAGACTCCACATACAAGCTAGTAGAATTAGTAAATGATTTTAGCTAGGTAAGTCTCCTCATGGATCAATAAACAAAAATTGTATTCTCATATATCAACAATAAAAAAATTTGCAAATGAATTTAAAAATGACTTCCATTACAAGAACATAAAGAAAATATCAAACACCTAAAAATATCTCTAACAAAGGATATAAAAACACTCTATACAAAAATGTGCAAAACATTAGTGAGTTAAATAAAAAAAGATATAAATACAGGAGTATAACATATCATAAAGAGGAAGGCCCCATACTATGAAGATATCAATTCTCCACAGTTTTATTTCAGGACTCATTGTACACAAAATCATAATACCAGCAGACTGGTGTTTTTTCTTTCATTTGTATTGATTTTTTTTTCTGGGAAAATTAATAAACTGATAACAAAATTAAAAAGAAATGCAAAGGACCAAAATAAGTTATGATAATCATGAAGAACAAAATGAAATTGGAGAAATTGCACTCTCAGATATCAAGATTTATTAGAAAGCTCTAGTAATTAAGAGTGTATGGCATTGGCTTAAGGACAAAGAAATTAGTGAAGCATAACAGCAGATTCAGAAACAGATTCACATATATATGGAGAATTTATTTATGACATAATGGCTCTGCAAAACAATGGAGAAAGGACCTTTTCAATACTTTTTTTTTTTTCTTGTTCAAGTAGACTTTCTCATTGAAAGTCATAAATCTTATAAATCTTGGGATGCCTGGGTGGTTCAGTCAGTTAAGTGCCTGCTTAGCCCCTGATCCCAGGGTCCTAGAATTGAGTCCCACATCAGGCTTCCTACTCAGCGGGGAGCCTGCTTCTCCCTCTGTCTGCTGCTTCCTATGCTTTTGTGCTCTCTCTCTGACAAATAAATAAATAAAATATTTTTTTAGAAATAAAGAAAACCATAAATTTTGACCCTTACTTTTTATCATATACATCATACAAAACCATTGGATTGTTTGACTAAATGTGAAAGGTGAAACAACACAGTTTCTAAATTATAACATTTACTCAATAATGTATATACTAAAGGATATAATTCAGCAAAAAGAAAAAGCTAGAAGAAAAACAACAGAGTTAACAGTTGATAAAATACTTCAGTAAGTATGTATTTTATTATGAATACTAAAATATAACATAAAAGTAAAATGTATATAAAGTTGATAATACTAATTCATTTTTAAATAATTCATGATGAAATAGAAAAAAGGGAAATCACTCAGTATTTAAAAATAAACAGAATATACTGCATCTTAAAATTAGGACATGTAGATAAAAAGGACATAGAAATATGGAACCAACTGTCTCAATTAGAAAACAAGAAAAAGTGAAAACAAATGAACTAGCAGTGAGGGAAAGCAAAATAACAAGAAAAATCAAAATAAAAGGAATTGTAATAAACAAATAAAATAGTAATAGAAAATAAGTCAACAGAATATTGAGAATGTTTTTTCCCAAAGGTTTTCTTTTCAAAAGCCTAAAAAAACATGAAAAACAAACAAAAAATTGAAAGCTAAAAATAATATTACCCAAAAAAATAGAGACCTATTCTATATTTTGTAGATAATTTTAATCAAAGGAGAGTAGAAATAACTATGTGTTAATGGATCTGAATTCTAAATAAATGGAAAACATTTTGGAAAGTGATAAAAATAGATTCAGTAAGAATATTATTATTAAAAGATCATTGTACATGGTTAAATGCACTATTGATTCTGGCCTGCTGGTGTTGTATTTGGGGATTTTACACCTATGATTTAAAAGTGAAGAAGATCTATGGTTTCCTTATTTGTGTGTTCATTTTCTTCTTTTTCTAATAGAAAATTAGATCCTTATTTCATTTATTCCTTTTAGTAGTTAATCCCATGAAGTTGTCTTATAGTGCATTATAGGAAAGATTATCCTGAAATGTACTTGTCATAAAATAATGACCTTCCATAGTGAATGTTCATGAGGAACTTGCTCATTAAAAACAAAGAAACCAACAAATGTTGCATGCTCTGTTCTTCCATCCTTCTCTCACTCATTAATTTATTTTAATCACCCAAGATAAGCTGATGTACAGCAGGCTGGAGAGGTACTGCCAGCTACAGAGTCATCTTTTCTAGTACCTTCTGTGAAGGCCTCCCTCAGCCTTGTCCCCACACAATTAGAAATCTCACAAGTTAAATCTCCCCTAAACACTGCCTGACATATAATAGGAATTCTTTTCTTTTTTTTTTTAAGTTTTATTTATTTATTTATTTATTTGACAGACAGAGATTACCAGTAGGCGCAGAGAGAGAGAGAGAGAGGAGGAAGCAGGCTCCCCACCAAGCAGAGAGCCCGATGCAGGGCTCGATCCCAGGACTCTGGGATCATGACCTGAGCCTAAGGCAGAAGCTTTAACCCACTGAGCCATCCAGGCGCCCCAGGAATTCTTTTCTCAAAAAAGATTTTTATTTATTTGAGAGAGAGAGAGAGAGACAGAGAGACAGAGTGAGTGAATGAACAGGGGAAAGGGACAGTAGGAGAGGGAGAAGGAGTCTCTTGACTCCCCACTGAGCAGGGATCCTGAAGCGAGACTCAATTCCAGGACCCCGTGATCATGACCTGAGCCAAAGGCAGACCCTTAACGGACTGAGCCACACAGGCATCCCCGTCATAGGAATTCTACAACAGTCTATGGAATTGAGTAAAACTGAATAATTATTATCATTTTTTATTAAGCACATTATACAGTCAAATTCAGGTTCTACACGTTTTGCTTTTTTCTAACAGAAGAAGCAGGGAGATGCTGATCAAGTCAAATTCTAGGCCTGGGGTTACTCACAGACAAATCCGATTACCAGGTTGTGCGGATATTGAATTTCTTTAAGTCCAGGCATTTTCCCATCCTTTTTAAAAGCTATTTTATTATAGAAACGTTCAAAAAGTTACAAAAGTAGACACAATAGTATATTTAACTCCTATGAACCCATTATCCAACAGCAACAATAATCAGGTCATAGCTAGTCTCATTTCAACCGTTCTCTCTCCTATTCTTTTTCCCCATAATATTTGCTATGTGAATTTTAATTTATTTTTATTTTATCCAGCTTTATTGAGATATAATTGAGATATACCACTGGGAAATTTTAATGTATAATGTGATGTTTTGATACACATATGTATATTGCAAAATGATTACCACTTTAGGTTAATTAACACATTCATAATATAATGTAATTCACAACATACTAATCACCACTTCTGTGCATGCGGTGAGAACATTACAGTCTACTCTCCTAGCAGCTTTCAAGGATACAATACAATATAGTTAACTATAGTCATCATGCTGTACATTAGATCTCCAAAATCTACTCAGTTTATAACTGGACATATGTATTCTTTGAGCAGCATCTCCTCCTTTTCTCCACCCTTAGCCCTGGCAGCCGCCATTCTACTCTATTTCTATGAGTTTATCTTTTCAGTTTCCACATATAAGTGAGATCATGCAGTGTTTGTCTTGTCTAACTTATTTCACTTAGCATAATTCCCTAAAGGTCTGCCCATATTGTTGCAAATGGTAAGACTCCTCTCTTTTTTTGGTAATTTAATAACATTTCATTGAACAAGAATACACTGCATTTTCATTTTTCTTTCTTTCTTTTTTTTTTTTTTGGAGAGAGAGAACAAGTGCAAGTGGGGGAGGGGCAAAGAAAGAGGGAGAGAGAAAATCTTAGGCAGGCTTCACATTCAGCACAGAGTTGACATGGGGTTTGATCTCAAGACCCTGAGATCATGCCCTGAGCTGAAATCAAGAGTCAGACACTTAACTGACTGAGTCACCCAGACACCATTACGCTGCATTTTCTTTATCCATTCACACATCAATGGACACTTAGGTTGTTTCCATATCTTGACTATTGTGAATAATCTGTGATGAACATAGGAATGCAGACGTCTTTTCTAGAGAGTTATTTCATTTCCTTTGGATAAATACTCAGAAGTGAGATTGGTGGATCCTAAAATTTATATGGCATCACAAAGACCCTAAGTAGCCAAAACAATCCTGAAAGGGGTGGGGGCATAGAGCATCAATCTTCTTAATTTCAAACTATACTACAAAACTACAGTGATTGAAACTGTATGGTACTGGCATAAAAACAGACAAGTAGACCAACAGAATAGAACTGAGAGCCCAGAAATAAACTCATGCCTATCCAGTCAACTAATATTTGACAATGGCAACAAGAATACTCAGTGCAGAAAAGAGATTCACTTCAATAAATGGTGTTGGCAAAACTTGATATTCACTTGCAAAGAAGGAAACTAGACCCAGATCTTATACTTCTCATAAAATTTGACTCAAAATGGATGTAAGATCTGAAATCATAAAACCCCTAGAAGACATAGGGAGAAACTGCCTTGGCATTAGTCTTGGCAAGAATTTATTTGGATATGGTACCAGCAGCACAAGGCACAGAATGGCTACTATTAAAAGTTTAGAGAGAGACATGTGGAAGGATATGAAGAAAAGGAAACCTTTTGGCACCATTGGTAGGAATGTAAATTAGTGCAGCCACTATGGAAAATTGTACGGAGGTTCCTCAAAATATTAAAAAATGAAAAAATTTTCTAATGAAAAAATGCTATCCATCTTCAAAAGTATGTTTGTCAAGGGGCGCCTGGGAGGCTCAGTGGGTTAAGTCATGATCTCAGGGTCATGATCTCAGGGTCCTGGGATCAAGCCCCTCATCGGGCTCTCTGCTCAGCGAGGAGCCTGTTTCCTCCTCTCTCTCTCTCTCTCTCTGCCTGCCTCTCTGCCTACTTGTGATCTCTGTCAAATAATAATAATAATAATAATAATAAAGGTATGGTTGTCAAATCCATGCAAAGTCTAGACCAGAGTATCTGTTCAGTGAATGTTTCTTCATGAAAGCTTTCACTTTTTGCAACAATGGGAAGTCTCCATTTGAAAGTGACAGTAGCAGGTGGCTATTGGAAGTCCCCAAAGAATCTTCTAGAAGGGAAGACCCAGTGTGAGCATTTTCCTTTTTAAGATTTTATTTATTTATTTGACAGAGAGAGAGATCACAAGTAGGCAGAGAGGCAGGCAGAGAGAGAGAGGGGGAAGCAGACTCCCTCCTGAGCAGAGAGCCCAATGCTGGGCTCGATCCCAGGACCCTGAGAACATGACTTGAGCCGAAGGCAGTGTCTTAACCCACTGAGCCACCCAAGTGCCTCCAGTGTGAGCATTTTCTATACTCCACCAGCTCAGGAAAAATGAGCCCTGGCCCTTGGTTGAAATGACCACATTAGCCTCTGCTTACAGACAAGGAGATGTCGCACAGTGGCCAAGTATATACTCTGAGGAAATGAATGCCACTCCAGGAAACAATGGCTTAAGAAAATAAAACCTGGGCACCTGGGTGGCCCAGCCGGTTAAGCGTCTGCTTTGGACTCAGGTCGTGATCCCAGATTCCTGGAATCGAGCCCTATATCAGACTTCCTGCCCCATAGAAATGCTGAATGCTGAATCATTCCCTTAAGGAACTTTTAGGCAAGTGAAGAGTACAAGATAGGAACAGAAATAATTATACCATAAAGCATCCAGTAGGATTTCCAGGGTCTTGATGGACCAATACCATTGGGTACATGAAAATTTTCAGGAGTCTCAAAAAGCAAGCTGAGCACAGCACTCAGAGCAAATGTGACAGAGGGAGGCACTCTCCAGAGAAAAAAGGAGAACACACTTAAACACAGAACAGAACAAACAAAAACCTGCTGTGTGCTGGAAAGCTCAAGTTGTCGTCTTGCTTGAGTCGAAGGTAGTACATAGGTACGTTCTGCTTCATTCTTGACAATGGTAGAGAAACACAAGTGCATTTTTTAATATAAAGTAATTGTGAGAAGATATGAATTATGATTAACAACTTTCAAAGCAGTACAGTAAACAGCAGGGGGGAGATAATAAGAAAGCAAAACTAACAGAGAGTATGAAATAACTGAGCAGGAATGAGATCCATGTATCTATCCATTATCCATAATAATGCAAATGAGCTATAAAAATAGAATATATCAAAAGTTTTGAATAAAATAAGAGATTAAACTACACAGGAAAAATGCAAACAGAATACAACTCATAGCGATCTCATTATAATAACAAAGTGGAATTCAAGGAAAAAGCAGTAAATGGGACATCACAGATAACTGAAACAGATACTTCATAGTGGACATAGAATAATTATGTACACTTAGAAAGCTTTTTTGCAAAATTTCTTCAGAATTTGTTATACCAAATAGACAATAGACAGTAACATGGTAAGATAAAGTATGTATCAAGCAAGCTCAAATGCATAATCATTTTTCCGAACGTACCCAGAACAGTAGTCATGGAAAGCTCAAAATAGAAAAAAGTTCCAAATTCAAGATGGCCATATTCAGTGACCACACTGCAACAAAAGAGGAAATTACTAGGAAAAAAAGAAGCTTAAAAAAAAAAACTCTTTCAAACAGCTTTTGTTTTTAAAAAAATCAAATTTGATGTCCTAAATTATTAATTAATTAATAATCAGCACAGAAAAACCTATTCGTTTACATAGATAAAGGAAAGCCATGAGTTTAGCCTACTTTTCATTATTAAATTAAAAAATAGAATAAATGAAATAAGGCTTAAGCTCAAAAAGTTAAATGAAGGCAAACAAAATAAACCAGGAGTAAATTCCTAAAGATAAAACCATAATTTACTGTGAATTGGAAAACAGCAAAAGTTAAATTTAAAAAAAATAGAAGACAGAATTGAGGGGAAAAAACAATAAAATAATAATTCTCTAGTAAATGATATGAGAAAGAAGAGATAAAGCAGAATTTAAAAGCAACAAAAAGCAGAGCTTTAAAAGAAAATATTAAATTATGAGACAATTCTATGTATAACGGAATGTTAATGAATTTGAAAACTCTATGAAAACACAAATTTCCAAAACTAGCTCGTGAACAAAACCAAAATCTGAATAGGTCAGTAACTTCAAAAGACACTTAAAACTCAGTCACTTAAAACCAGCCCCTAGAATGTTAGTAGTACAAAATATTTTGAAAAGTAGACATTTAAGGATTCAATAATTCTGGGCCACTGGGTGGTTCAGTTGGTTAAGCTGCTACCTTGACTCAGGTCACAATCCCAGCGTCCTGGGATCAAGTCCCACGTTTGGCTCCTGGATTCAATAATTCTCATGTTGTTATGTTTTTATAGCACAGAAAGAGATGGAATGTTTCCCAATTATTTTTATAACTGAATTCTAATACCAAAGTGTTAGAGAGACTTTCCAAAATAAAACCACAGACCTAACATTTGAAAAGGAAATACATGTGTATAAATAAATTACATTTCAGCAAATCCAACTGTATATATCATTATATAAAAGCAAGGCTGCTCTCTAAGTTTACTCAGGGCACATTGGATACCACTGTAGAAGTTTCAGCAAATGGAATGAATAGGATTTGTTTTATTTATGTCATAGTAATTCAGCTTTAGGAAATCAATTAAAGGAATTTAGCACATGAACAAGAAAAAAAGGAAAAACCCCCATGATCATTTTTGTAGAGACCAAGCTGACATTTGAGAAAATTAATATCCTTTCCTGGTTAAAACAAAGTGATTTTTCAAACTGGAGTCAGAAGGATGCTTCTAAATGCTGTCTACTTGGGAAGCACGGATTGGAGATGTCTTCTGGGCAGAGGAGCTCCCCAGCAGGCACACTACCGAATCGAATGCTGCACGCCCATCATCTCCCAGACCCAGGGAACAGGAAGCCTGTCTGCAGAGGCACCAAGCCAGTGTCTGCAGGGGTAGGCTGAGGGGTGCAGGGGACAGGTAAGGTAAGATGGAGAAATAAAGAGGGGAAATCTTCCTGCGAAAACACATTCATGGTGGGGGAGGGGTGGAGATGTCACTGTAAACTTAAAAGTTTGGACTTAAAGTTGGGATCTTGGACTTCAAATTCTACTTTCTGGACTGAGATTAAGTAACCAGAGAACTATCTGTTATCTAAGAATGAGGAGGCAAATCGTATGTCTGCAGGAGTTTTCATCAGAGGACACAGGAAAATGACCTCCTCTGAACACCTTTTAAAGCGATTCCGGTGGTAGTTGCTGGGTAGTGGACAGGGATGGAACTGGAGGGGATAATGTTAAGTTTAAATCAAGCAGAGGAAGACGATTATCATATGGTTTCGCTCCTACAGGCAATAACACGGAGGACCACGGAGGAAGGGAAGGAAATCCAAAGGGGGAGAAATCAGAGAGGGAGATGAATCCTGAGAGACTATGGACCCTGAGAAACAATCTGAGGGTTTCAGAAGGGAAAAGGGTGTGGGGAAGGAGTAACAGGGTGATGGGCATTGAGGAGGGCACGTGCTGTGATGGGCACTGGGTGTTATACTTAACTAAGGAATCACTGAACACTACATCAAAAACTAATTATGTACTGAACAGTGGCTAACTGAACATAATAAAAAACATCATCAGATGGGATAGGGAGGGAGACAAACCATAAGTGACTCTTAATCTCACGAAACAAACTGTGGGTTGCGGGGGGGAGGGGGGTTGGGAGAAGGGGGGTAGGCTTATGGACATTGGGGAGGGTATGTGCTTTTGGGTAAATTGGAAGGGGAGGTGAACCATGAGAGACTATGGACTCTGAAAAACAATCTGAGGGGGTTGAAGTGGCGGAGGGGTGGGAGGTTGGGGTACCAGGTGGTGGGTATTATAGAGGGCACAGCTTGCATGGAGCACTGGGTGTGGTGAAAAAATAATGAATACTGTTTTTCTGAAAATAAATAAATTGGAAAAAAAAAACATTATCAGTTCGTGGTTAGTCAATTGCAGTAGTTACTTTTATCTTCAATTTCATGTAACCATTTGAACCTATTAAATATTTTTTTTAAATGTTGTTGCGGGGGGCGGGGCGGCCTATGGGTTAAGTGTAGGGCTCTTGGTTTCCACTCAGGTGTGATCTCTGTGTCGTGATGAACCCCTGGTCGGACTCCCTGCTCAGTGTGGAGTCTGCTTCAGATTCTCTCTCTCCCTCTGCCCATCCTGCTAGGCTCTCTCTCTCTCCCTCTCTCTCTAAAATAAATAAATAAATCTTAAAAAAAAAAAAATCTTGTCGGGATCCAGGTAGGGCTGTATTGAATCTATACATTGACTTGTAGGGAAGTGATATTTTTATAGTATTTATTTGTTTCTATGCAGGTATCCTTTGTATATGATTCAGTGGTTTCCTAATCTTCCCCAAAGGCTGGGCATATTTTTGTTAGCATTTTCCCTAGGTATTTTTAATTCACTTTGTAGCCATAGGAAGTACATTTTTTTCCTTATAATTTCCAAGTAATAGTTATTATATATTAGAATTTGTTCAGATTTCACGTTGGTCTTGAGTCTAGCCTCCTAACCTAATTTGTTATTCTTACATGATCATGTTATCACTAAAATAATTACATGGTCTGCAAATACTGTTTTTCTGTTTTTTTCTTTTTTTTTTTTCTAGTATTTATGCCTCTTGCTCCTTGATTCCATTGTGGGAATTATGAACTATGGGAACTCACCTTATGGGAGGAAGGATATTTCCTTTATTGTTCACCTACCAAGGAGTGTGTGTGTGTGTGTGTGTGTGTGTGTGTGATCAAGGCTGTCTCTGGTATGTATTTAGAAGATCCCAAAGCTCTTGTCCTTCTATGTGCTCAGTAGTGAATTTTTTTGTTTTTCTCATGGAGAACCATTATTACATGGCAAGCATTGGGAGAAACCTTCGATAGAATAATTCACTATGCTTTTAATTCCACTGAAAAACTCAATTTTATCAGTGTGCTACTTCTGAGTTTGGGATATAAACTTGTGAGATTGGCAGATTTGCAAGTGTGTGTGTGTGTGTGTGATCATTTTGTGCAGGTTTTATTATCAAGATATGAAATTGGCTTTGAAGTGGCCATCTTTTTCTGTGCTTCTAGGATATGTAATATATCACAGGAATTACCTCACTTATGAAAGCTTGCTGGGGAAGAATCTTTTATAGGGCTGGATCTTAGCTATCTTTTTCCCCATCTCTCCCATGTTAATAGATAGGTATGTGAAAGTTTATTTGTTTAATGTTGCTAAATGTTATGTCACCAGAAAAATCATCCATGACCTTGTACTTTTTGATTTTCATTAAGAAAAAAATGTATTATTTTTATCATGTTTAATCAGTGTCATTTTTTTTTACTACTGTTTGTGTTTTAGGTTAATTTGTCAGAGATCTTCCTCTTTATTGATGTTTTCAAAGAATCATTACTTCATTTAACTGTTCAAGTTTTGTTACTTTTTAAAAATTTTCATATTTTTGTTTTTCTCTTTATCAAAAACTTTATCTTATTTTAATCTATTTTGAGGGTTTTCCTACCTTTTTAAATTGTGTGCTTACTTCTTTTATTCTCAATATTTTTTCCTCTTCTATGAAAGTAAGACTATATGTTTTCCTATGAAAACTACAAAACTGACATGCTATAGCTTTTAAAACATAGTACCCTTATTATAATTTATTTCTAAATATTTTGCCTCTTTAATTCAAATCTATAAGATCTTTTCATTCTAGCCGTTTTATTGAATCATAGCATACAGAGAAAAGTGCACAAAAAGTATCAGGATGATGTGTAAATTTTTTTTAATTTGAAATTATTAGCTTTCTAGTGTAACCCATCCTTGTGATGTATTTTCTATTTTTATTACAATATTGCCAAGGAATAGGATCTATAGAAATGCCTCCTTTTTTATATATTCTTTTTTTTTTAGAGTTTTTTTTTTTTTTTTTTTTTAAAGATTATTTATTTATTTATTTGAGAGAGAGAGACAGTGAGAGAGAGCATGAGCGAGGAGAAGGTCAGAGAGCGAAGCAGACTCCCCATGGAGCTGGGAGCCTGATGTGGGACTCGATCCCGGGACTCCAGGATCACGCCCTGAGCCGAAGGCAGTCGTCCAACCAACTGAGCCACCCAGGCGTCCCTCCTTTTTTATATATTCTATTAAGATTTTCTTTGGGACATAACACATTGTCAATTTTTTTGTATTATTTACTCTTTTGGAAAAAAAATCTTCTTCCTCCTTATTGGTATAAAGTTTCACAGAAATTATATGCAAATACATATGATACAAAGACATGTGATAGATCATGGATGTCCCATCACATCATGCTTCAGATTTCACTTAACTATCCTCGGTCATTCCCAAATTTGCTTAGGTCAGATCTACAGCTCACATAAAAATGTAGTAGGATGGCACCTTTGGAAAATGCAAAGAACTACTAGAAGCCTGAAGTCATTGATTCAAGGCTGTGGTAGCCCCAAGTCCCACCAGGCCATAGCATGGCCATTTGGATCAATATCCCAGCACTTGAGCGACCCATCTGCGGCCCACCACTGTGGGGAAGAATCAGGAAGCTCATCTCTCCATCCTTTTTTATTGCTTACTTAATCAGCAGATCAGAAAAGTGTGCATTAACATGTCAAACATGAATGTGGGTTTATCTGGTGGTTCCCTTAGAATATTTTCCAACAAAGATTGTTAGAGGTCTAAAAAAGACCCTGATTCATTCATATCTTCTTAAGATTTATCAATAGTGTCAAATATTTTCCCTCCCTGTTGCCTTGGTTAGAAATCCTCACTTTTAGCCGTCTCTTGCCTAAACTTAATGTTGCTATTTGAGCATTTGTCTATAGCTGTGTGCCTGGTGTAGATAAAACAGTATCTTTAAATTGTTCCTCCTGGGTGTGCCTGGGGGGGTTCAGTGAGTGACGCATCTGCCTTCTGCTCAGGTCAGGATCCCAGGATCCTGGGATCGAGCCTCATGTCATACTCCCTGTTTGGTGGGGAGTCTTCCTCTCCGTCTCCTTCTCCCTCTCCCTCCGCCCCCTACTTATGCTTGTTCTCTCTCTCGCATACATAAAATCTCACATAAATCTCTTACACAAATAAAATAAAAAATAAATTGTGCCTCCTGAGTTTCCTTCTGTTTAGGTGTGCTACTTGTAAACGGTTCAGAGCTAGCACCCCATCTGAGGCTCTCTTTGGTTTGTATTCATAGTAATCATGTTTGTTGGACTTAGTTTTGAATTCATATTTTCTACCGAGTCTGCTTTCTTAGTGCATCATTGTCTTTCTCTGCCCCGGGTTTGTTTTAATCAGCTGAATTTGGGATTTTTTTTTGTTTGTTTGTTTTGTTTTTGCTCATTTTGCTCCTCTGGCATTTTCATGTTTCTGCATCCTACTTCACTTTTGCCAGGGAAAGCTTGTAAATCGTGGCGTGACTTACGGACTGCTGACCCAGCTGGTATCCATGTCCTTCACTTCAGCAAAGCCAAACCTTAGTACAGTTTCACCTTCTTCCTCCCTCCGACTTCAGCCTCCTTCTACATTCATGGGCCCTAAAATATTTCTAATGTGTGCAAAAATAATCACTTTGACCGTCAGTTTTAATTGCTTGCTGCTGTTCGTGTGGTGTGCTTTTTTGTTGTTGTTATAGGTTTGATTCATGTGTTTGGCAGCATCATTTTTTTAAACCTTTGTCTTTCCTCTCTCTTGAGTTTATTATGTATTTGTCAGAATCTGTGTTTCCACAAGCTCATTCGAAGGCTCTCTGAGGGCTCAGTTGGATGAGGCCTTAGGTTGTTCAACTATCTTTCCTTTGTCCTCTCCTTGGAAATTTAGCTGGGAGTTTGTTCTAGGATTCTAGTTTCAAAATGATTTTATCTTGTAACTTTGAAAAAGCACGTTCCACTGTTTTTAGTTTCCAACACTGCCACAGGGAAGTTAAGTGATAATCTAATCTGAATTCAAGCCTCTGAAGGTCCCCTGGATATAGTTTTCCTATTTCTGGAAGTTTGAGAGGATTTCTCTTCTCTTTTATTCTGAGCTTTTACTAGGAGGGGTATAGATGTCCTAACCTTTATTTATTTATTTGGGTGTTTCTTTCTTTTGTTGCTTATTTTCATTTATCTCAAAGTCATACTCTCTGGGTCACCAGATTCAAAGACTCTATTCTTTCTTTAGCTTCTGGATTGTAGTAAGGGACATGTCTCTTCTGAAAGGAGGGACGTTCTTGCTGTCGATCTCCCAAAGAAGGCCAGCTTCTCTGTGGGACAAGGTGTGAGCGTGCAGACCAGAATAAAGCCTCAGGTCGCTGTTCTTCCACCACCAGAGGACGCTTTCACTCCCCTACATAGTCAGGCTCTCTCCCATTCACGGGAGCATGGAGGGGCAGCATCTCCAAATAATGGAACAGTTTTTTTTTTTTTTTCTTTAAAGTATTATCTTATTTTTTTATATTTTTAATAAAGATATTATTTATTTATTTTCCAGAGACAGAGAGAGCACAAGCAGAGGGAGAGCAGCAGGTCAAGGAGAAGCAGACTCCCCAGGACCCTCAGATCATGACTTGTGCCAAAGGCAGACATTTAACTGACTGAGCCCCCCAGGTGTCCCGGAGCAATGTTTATCCACAGAGAGCTGGAATAATGTCTCAAGAAATGGTTTAAATTCCAAGACAGGAATAAGCTTTCTACCGGATTGAAATTTATGTCTGGACAGTATTTGTTTCATGTGTGTCTGGCACGCCTGTGAGTGTGTTTATTTTCTTCTGGCTAACCAATATGTAGAGATTTGGGGTCAAGTCCATTTAATTACATGCAAATGAAAAATGAATAATTGTTATTTCCTCTGAAAATCCAAGTTGTTATGAGTGCTACCTTGTGACTTCTTCCAATAGCAGCCTTTCAATAAATTGTTAAGAACAAAGGTGAGTAGGAAGAAGGGCAAATGAGTAAAATACTAGCAAATCACTTAACCTGACATTTAACTGACTCTACGATCGGTCCCAACCCACCCTCAAATATTTTTTTTCTCATTTCTTCCTGTCATCTACCCAGTCCCTTTCCAAGGATAATTTCTTCCAAAATTAGAGTCTCTCAGAAAACATAGTACGCCTTCATCATGAGAAAATTGCTCTTTTATTTGAAGCAGGGGCTGCTCCTTCCATCTGGCCCAATGCCTCTCCCAAGCCCCTTTTCTTCCCTTCTGTTCTGAGTTCGTAGAGTCTGAGTATCAAATGTTGAGCCCCGGTGGGCACAGAGGATGGGACTCGAAAGCGGAGCTGAGTAGAAACAGAAGCACCAGCCTGACAGAGACATGGAGTCAGATAAGAACCAGCGAGCAAAAACAAAAAGAAGGCTCTCTCTACCAGCGGCCCAGAAAGAGCCTTTGTGGGGACCCGTCCCTGCTGGGAATCAAGGGAGGAACCTGCTCGGGCTGTTGTCAGGAATTCCAGAACGTCCCATCAAGTGGCTTCTGGCCTTGTTGCTTTTTTTAGCTTTGCACATCCTCAGGTGTCTGGCTCCGGGCTGGTGTGGGCCCGGGTCTCCTAGATGGTGCCCCCTGAGAGGAGAAGGAATCTGGTTATAAAGCAAGTCTCGTCGTGAGAAGAGCTGGAGAAACCTCCACCGGGGGCGGCTGCGGTGCGGCCCGCAGCGTGCTCGTGGAGTCTGCTTCGAGAAGGGCCCGTCCGTGGGCAGCCAGGCCAGGGGCACAGGGGGCCTTTATATGTGCAGATCAGAATCGGCTACCAATGGGATGGGTGCCACTGTTGGCAAGGAAAGTTCCCGCCCCCGTCATGAGTTCCCATGGACCCTCTAGAGAGTTGTTATCCAGGTAAGCCTACCTGGGCTAACGCTCTGCTCCATCCCCCCCCCCCCCTTCTGCTCTCAGCCCTGCCTCTCCTCCGTCCCCACAGAACTCATCCTCCTACTCCGGGCTCTGTGATGTTGTGTCCAGACGATGACAAGGTGGTTCTTGAGATGGCTGGGAACGGGAACGGGCCTGCCTTGCCACAGCTCTCCTGAACACCATCCACACTGCGCTTGTTTTCCTTAGCAAAGTCGTGACAATAAACATCGTCACCTCGTCCCTCCGCTTCATCTGTCCCTGGTGAGTGCCCACCCCTGAGCCTCCAGGGAACGTCTGAGGGTTGGCATCCGGAACGACCTGCACATCTTCGGGTCTCTGGGTCTCAGGGACCCACCAGACTGGCCGCACCCACCTTGTCCGGGCGGAGGCTTGCGTGTGGGTCCGGCTTCTGGCTCTGCGCCTGGGGCCCTCTCTCCCTCCCTCCAGGCCTGAGCTCTCCGCGCCCCGACGGCGTCAGCCGCCTCGGTGCCCTCGCGGTGACGCCCTGCACAGCCTTCGACAGCCTCGGCGAGCACGTGTGGACGTGAATCACAGCCCGGAGCTTCCATCCCACGGCCCGGCAGCGAGCTTGGCAGAGGCAGACTCCTTCGTTCATCTTCCTCGGCTCGTGTTCGCCCACAGGCTTCCCTCCCCTTCCCGGAACAGCCGTGTCGCCTCCTCCCCTTCCCTCTGTGTGTCAGCTCTCGGCCAGCTGGCTCTGCCCTTCCGTCACAGCGGCCCGAGCAGCTGCCCTCCTCCGCCCCCATCCCGCTAGCTCGGGCCCCCGCAGCCTTCTTTCAGATGCCTTTGGCCTCTGTGGACCCTCGCGCTGCTGCCGACGGTGCATTTTCCAGACACGCGTTCGAGGTGACCCAAGCCCTCTCCCTGCCCAGGGCCCAAGGGACCCCCTCCAGTTGCCTTGCCAGATGGCAGACCAGCTCTGCCTGAACGTGACCAATGACAAGGGAGCCCCAGCCACACCATCGTCCTCTCCAATTTGTGCAACTCTGACAGAAAGTTCTTCCTCAAAATCATAGAGAAGGAAAAGGGGCCTTGTCAGGTTCGCAGAACACAGATCTATGTGGTACTATGCGAGACGGGCCGGAAAGCTCCCAGAACCACCCAGTCGCCTGGGAAGTTGGTGCCATGTCTGGGCTAGAACAGCGACACCGCCTTCCTACCCTTGAGTGACCCCACTGCACGGTCTCTCAGGTGACGGTGAGCTTTGCCTCCCCCGATGTCACCTCCAATCAGACGGCTGTCCTCTGGGGTTGCAGGGGACCCCATTTTTCCATCTCTCCTCCAAACCAGCTGAGCTTGCCCCACTGTTCTTTATGGAAATTCTTCTCATGGTTTCCCAGAGCCTTCTCTTCCTCAGGTTCAGTGCCCAGTGCTAGACCCGTAAGTGGACAACAGTTCCCCCAGGGATTTTAGTCATGCCTTTATCCGACCTGGATTTCCTTCCTTACTGGCTCACGCACAGCTCTTCTTTCCAGATAGATGTTTCCCGGGACTTCCTCCAGAAGCCGTATCTGATAACGGACCTTTGCCAATGCTTGCTTCGTTCTGCAGCGGTTCCATAACACTGGCCGGAGATTTTTCTACTCTGACCACGGTCTTGACCATGCCACTCGGGGATCTTTGTTTTTCTTAAACACACTGAGATTCTTGGAGGCAGAGGCCCATGGTTTTGTGGACCATCAGTAAAGAAACTGTGTGTGACTTCTTCATCAATAACTGTAATCTAAGTTCCCAATTTTGTTCACCTTTACAGGAGGAAAGTGGGGCCCAGAGAGGTTGGGGGATCCCTCAAGCCGAATACTAACAAAGCCTGCCCAACACGCAGGCCTCTCCTCTTTCATTCCAGAGTTTTTTTTCCAACACATCCCCTTGGCCCATAGAGAATTTCGAGACACCAGCTCTTTATGTAATTGATTTACCGGTTTAGGTACATTTGTCTGTCCTCTGAGTAAGATAGTCACTCCTTTAATAACAGCAACAAGTTCATACACCATCTCGAATTGAACCATTGTTGATTTTCAGCCTTCAGAAAGAACAAGGCACAGATGGTCACTCAGTAAATGCCTTTTTGATGACAGCAGTGATTTTTACCAAAAGCCTTCATTTAGGCAAAGTGTGCAAGTCTAGGGCACAAGGCTAGAGTTTCTACTCACATTCCCACCTTCACCAGAAGCGACTGCAAGGAGGTTCTGCAGACGGAGCAATGAAAGCTCCCCCTCGTCATTTCTTCACAACCACACTCGAATTTTCAATTCCCCAAATAGAAAATGAACTGAATAGACATTAACAAAGTAATCTCTCCACTTCTTTGAAAATTGCAAACTAGCTGAATTTTTCTCTTATGGTTGATAATAGCCATGCAGAAACCAATCATAATTCTTTCTCCTCAGCCTCTGAAATACATCATTTGAAAAAGCTTTCCTTATTGGGAAATAAAATGAGAAGAAAAATCGTATTAGAGACTAATGAACTCACATAGTGTTATTTTCATTCCTTAGTAACCTTGGGGTATGGATAATTTTCTTTAAATAATTTTTTTTTAAACTTGGGCTAAGAGATGCATTGCCTTAAAAGTCTGCAATCATCAAACAATATTGATAACTTTTTATTTCAAGTTCATGAATTTTGAGACTGAAAAAAAGGTATTTTATATCTCCAGGTATCTTTTTTTTTTTCTTTTTCAGGCATCTTTAACTGCAATCACATATTCTAGCTAAAGTCCTTCAGCCTAGGGATTAACCAAGATTGAAATAAAGGGGACATCCATTCTAGACGCACAAATGTCTATACAGCAACTGTAGTCATGGCTCAAAGTGCAGGTGTTCTGTTTTCCTGTAGGGGTGGACAGAGGACTTCACAGGGGGCTAGCCACACACTCCAGGCCGGGGTGTCTCCTGGGAATCAAGCTGGACACCACTCAGAGCAGGCATTAGCTGGACAGGTCCCGGAGAGTCAGGCACAGACTTCAGACTTCAGAAGCCAAAGAAAGGTGTGGTGCAAGGGTGAGTTGTGTAACTGGGAAGGGCTGCCTCGTTGCTAAATAAGCAGCATGACCTGAAGTGAAGAATCAGACAGAGTCAGGGGTGACTGGGTGGCTCAGTAGGTTAAGCGTCTACCTTCAGCTCCAGGCATGATCCTGGGGTCCTGGGATCGAGCCCCACATCAGGCTCTCTCCTCCATGGGAAGTCTGCTTCTCCCCCTCCCTCCGCCTGCTACTCTGCCTGCTTGTGCGCTCTCTCTCCCTCTGTCAAATAAAATAAATAAATAAATAAAATGGATAAGCCAGCTTCAGCCCAATGTTTCCTCTGCCCCTAAGTGTCTGGCTGCCCACAGGAGAGCCTTCCTTTCTGGCTTTGCCTCTCCCTTTACATGCCCCCAGTCCACTGAAAAGTAAGGCACACTGAGCCGAAATGAAAGATGCTACTCTTACTCAAAGCAAGATAGAAGTTTTGCCTTAAAAATAGAAAAGAAAAAAAAAACTGCTAACTGTAAATTCATAGCTCTAACTTCAGACCAAGAAGGAAAAACCCCAAACTGGAAAAAGAAAGAGAGAGAGAGAGAGAGAGAGAATTTCAAAAATCTAAGTGAGAGTTAAAACCGAAAAGTGTTCCAGGAGAATTGGAACCTGTTATAAGCCTGAACAGCTGGGACTAGGGATGAATGCCCACACAGAGAGAGAAGCGTAGCCGCAGCCACATGTGGGTGGGCAGCTGGAACGGAGTGCCCTGAAGTGATTCTACAGCCACTAGCATTGCAGTTGGTAAGAAAATCTCTGCCCACCCATCCAAGAAAGCTATAAGGAAGCTGCCTATTCACCTAGGCCCATGGATGAAAGTAGACACATCTGCAGGTAATCGGAACACAGCGAGGGGCCCCTGGGTGGTCGGTCAGTTGAGTGTCTGCTTTCCGCTCAGGCCATGATCCCAGAGCTCTGGGATTGAGCCCCACATCGGGCTCTCTGCTCAGAGGAGAGCCTGCTTCTCTCCTTTCCTCTGTTTCCCTTGCTTATATGCTCTCTCTCTCTCTCTTTCTCTCACTCTCTCTGTCAAATAAATAAATAAAATATTAAAAAAAATAAAAAGAACACAATGAGGGATGCAAACTTAAACCACCTGAATAGTTCAGGACCCAGAATAAGTAAATTAACAAAAGCATCGGTCCAGCTCACTTAAATCTATAAAGTTCCAGTGGATACAGATGAGAAACTGTCCCCTAGCACAAGCTGCATGTGCTTCTCATGGAAAATATCCTCACTGACTACTAGATCATAACCAAAATTATAAACCATGTGAGAAAATGAATGACCAGAAGAAGAGGCAAGAGGAAAAACAAATAATCTTAAGGATAAGAGGATAATATTTAAAAGACTGTAAAATAAGTATTTTTAAATGTTTGCAGAAATAGAGGAGTAAATAGAAATCACAATATAAGAAAAGGACAATATAAAAATAAGAAAAATAAATTCTAGAAATGTAAGTTAATTAAAAACAAATAAAAAACCCATGACACTCCAAACACAGAAACTATGCATTCTTTTCAAGTGCATGGAAACCATTTCTAAAAACTGAATATGTATTAGGACACAAATGAAAATGTGTTCTTTGATCAAAATGCAAGTAAATTAGGGCGCCTGGGTGGCTCAGTGGGTTAAGCCACTGCCTTCGGCTCAGGTCATGATCTCAGGGTCCTGGGATCGAGTCCCACATCGGGCTCTCTGCTCAGCAGGGAGCCTGCTTCCTCCTCTCTCTCTCTCTCTGCCTACTTGTGATCTCTCTCTGTCAAATAAATAAATAAAATCTTTAAAAAAAAAAAGCAAGTAAATTAAACATAAACTTTTTTTTTTTTTTAATTCAAAGGTGGAGATTTTCAGTTTCCACTTCAACATGTAAAGAACTTGGAAATTTTCATTCCGGGTCTCACAACAAGAAAAAAATCTAAAAAACTGAAATGAAACTCAACAAACTGTTATATAACAAAGACGTGAGATCACAGAGGCAGAAGCTGAAGCCTTGAGTGGAGAGTGGTGGGAACACTTACGTTTAATTAACTAATATGTGGAGATGAAGTGAGGACTAGTTTGATAGATTAAAAACGCCTAGTTCCCAGCCTTAGGAGGGGCTCCTCACTTACAGGAGTAAGATGTAATCACAAGACTATAGAATTTTTCCCTTTTCCTAACATCACAACATCAACAAAGCTCTTCTTTAATAAAAGGTGATTAAAACCAAAAGAAAATGCAAACCTCACCTCACATTTAAGAAGTCTCTAGGGAAACCCAAAGATAACAGGAGAAATAAAACAAGGACACTAGAAGAAATCTCAGCCTCTGGCACAAAAGCTACAAGAAACAATAACACGGCTTAACCCCTAGCCAGATAAGTATACAACCTCACGCTCAGTTTCTTTTACCTGAGAGATACATCACGTAGGCTTTCAACAACAAGTTACAAAGGATGTTAAAAGGCAAAATACCAAAAGGAAGAAGGAGGAGGAGGAGGAGAGGAGGAGGAAGAGAAAGAGAAGGAAGGAAGGAAGAGGAGAAAGAAAGAAAGAAAGAAAGAAAGAAAGAAAGAAAGAAAGAGGGAGGGAGGAAGGAAGGAAAGAAAGAAGTAAGAAAGGAAGGAAGGAAGAAATGCTGTCTGGAAACAAGGCAAGCATCAGAGCTAGAGTCACATATGGTAGACATTTTAGAATTATCAGACAAGGAATTTAAAATATCTGATTAGGGCGCCTGGGTGGCTCAGTGGGTTAAGCCTCTGCCTTCAGCTCAGGTCATGATCTCAGGGTCTTGGGATTGAGCCCCACATCAGGCTCTCTGCTTGGCAGGGAGCCTGCTTTCCCCCCACTCTCTCTGCCTGCCTCTCTGCCTACTTGTGATCTCTGTCTGTCAAATGGATAAGTAAAATCTTTTAAAAAAATAGCATTAATCTCTTAAAAAATAAAATAAAATAAAATAAAATAACTGATTAATATGCTAAAGGCTCTAATGGAAAAAAGTGGACAACATGCAAGAACAGATTGAAAACACTAAGAAAGGGGCACCTGGGTGGCTCAGTGGGTAAAGCCTCTGCCTTCAGCTCGGGTCATGATCTCAGGGTTCTGGGATAGAGCCCCACATCGGGCTCTCTGCTCAGCAGGGAGTCTGCTTCCCCCCCTTCTCTGCCTGCCTCTCTGCCTACTTGTGATCGCTCTCTGTCGAATAAATAAATAAAAAGCTTTAAAAAAAAGAGAGAGAGAACACTAATAAAGAATCAAAAGCAAGTGCTAGACATCAAAAACTTTGTAAAAGAAACAAGAATGACTTTGATGGGTTCACCAATAGATCATACAGGGCTGAGGAAAGAATCAGTGAGCTTGAAGATATGTTGATAGAAACTTCTCAAACTGAAACATTTTAACCCTAAAACATAAACTCCTACTGACTGTAAAAGAAGGCCAAGTGAAAGTTTATAAATAGGGGTGCCTGGGTGGCTCAGTCATTAACCTTCTGTCTTCAGCTCAGGTCATGATCCCAGGGTCCTGGGGTCTAGCCCCCATTGAGAAGCCTGCTTCTCCCTCTCCCTCTCCCACTTCCCCTGCTTGTGTTCCTTCTCTCTCTGTCAAATAAATAAATAAAATCTTTAAAAAAGGGAAGTTATAAACATTTATTGCCTAATAATAAAGAAAGGTTTACATAGTATAATATCTAGGTTATTCACGTTCATAATTTCTGGGATATAGCTAAAGCAGTGGTTAGATGAAAGTTTGTATTGTTGAATCCATTTACTCATAAATATAAAGATACAGAGTAAAAGTGAATTCAGTTTTTTATTTAAGAAACTTAAAAAAAGCAAAACAGAATACAGCTCAAAAAATAAAAAATAAGAAGTAACAAAGATGAGAATTAAATTAATTGAAAATGGAATATAGGAATTATAGGGTATGATATGATTAAATCGATTCTTAATATCTAAAATAAAAATAAAGAAAACAAACAAATAAATACAGAAATTCCTTCATAATAACCATTAAAATCAAAAGCTCACATACTAAAAGTCTAACAAAATATACAACCTTAGCATGACTTTTAAAATGAGAGAAAATGAATACCAAACATATTAAAAAATAAAAAGATCACATGTCAGGTTATATAATTACTAATAAAGCAAAAAATTAAAAAATGTATAATAGTGCATTGAAAGTTTTTATGTTAATAAATTTGAAATTTAGATATAACCATTTTCTCAAGAAATACAAATTACCAAAATTGACTCAAGGAAAATCAAAATCTTGAGCTAATCAATCTCATTCAGGATATTGAATAGATAATTAAAAAGTGCCCCTTGTTCAGGGAACATCACAGTGAGTATAGTTTCAAGAAATAGATAATTATTGTTTATTTTAAAGCACACACAACTGTTTCTGAGGAACAAAGAGAGCTACCTGAATAACTTTCTAAAACTATTACAATTTTGATACCCAAACAAACAAGGGTAGTAAAAATAAATAAATGAATAAACATAACAATTTCATTGGTAAACACAAATGCAAAAATCTAAATAAACACAGTTGTCTCAACTCAGAAGTTTATCTTAGAAATTCTCATAGGAGAGGTGATTGAGTGGCTCAGGAGTAAGGCGTCTGCCATCGGCTCAGGCTGTGATCCCAGGGTCCTGGGATCGAGCCCCCTATCAGGCTCCCGGCTCGGCAGGAGCCTGCTTCTCCCTCTCCCACTGACCCTGCTTGTGTTCCCTCTCGCTCTGTTCCTCTCATCAAATAAATAAATAAAACCTTAAAAAAAAATTCCCATAGGATTCTCAAGAGTCCAACAACAGGGGTACATGGATCTACCAACTCTTGATTTTTGGCTCAGGTTATGATCTTGGGGTCATGAGAGCTAGTCCCACATCAGGGGCTGCACTCAACACAAAGTCTGCTTGTCCCTCACCCTCTCTGTTCTCTGTGTCTCTGTCTCCCTTGCTCTTAAATAAAAAAATAAATAAAATCTTTAAAAAAAATATAGCTCAACAACAAAAGATCCATCAATAATAGTTTATGACATTAAAGAAATTAAAAAAGAAAACTTATGTGAGATGTAGAAAAATAGAATTTAGCATCATCTATGATAAAGACCCTTAGCAAATTACGAA
Organism: Neogale vison; assembly: GCF_020171115.1. Classification (NCBI taxonomy): domain Eukaryota; kingdom Metazoa; phylum Chordata; class Mammalia; order Carnivora; family Mustelidae; genus Neogale; species Neogale vison. Next base: position 132,022,036 of record NC_058098.1, read on the forward strand.
TAGGAGAAAATGTTTTTATTTCATAAAAACAACTACCCAGAACTTTCTGAATTACTATAACTAATTGTGAAATTCTGACGGTATTCCCAATGCACTCAGAAATGAGATAAGGATGACCCCCATATGCATAATTATTTAACATCGCACTGAAAACTGTACTCCATACAATATGATAAGAAAGAGAAATTGATGAATAAAGCCTTTAAAGACCTAGTCTCAGCTACCCTTGGCTGTAACTGATGTGATTGTCCATATCAAAAGTTCACAACTTTTATCTGTAAAGGACCAGATGGTAAATATTTTGGACGTTTCAGGCCATATAGTCTCTACCGTTGAAGCTTAAAGGAGCTATAAATAACACATAAACAAATGAATGTGACAGTGTGCCAATAACACTTTTTCTACAAAAACTGGGAGTGGACCAGATTTGATCCATATGTTGTAGTTTTCCAACTCCTAGTCTATGTTTAAAAAAAAAAACACTTAAAATTAATAAAAAGTTTAAATTTAATCAGGATATGTATTCTAAAGTCCGTATCAAAGAGAAAAATCCAAAGGTAGCCCAAAAATTTCTTTAAATATCAGGAAAAAGTAGGTACATTACCTACCAAATACTAAGATATGCCATTAAAAAAATAGATTAATCACAGTAGTGTAGTATATGAAGAGGAATAAATGTAAAATTGATTTATGCTAGCAGAAGTATTAGAAAACAAAGCAGAAAGTATCCTGTTTGGACAGATGGCTTTTGCTACAAAAAAGAAAAAAAAAGATATCTCCCTTATCCTATTTTCCCAAGTATAATTCATATGTATCAAAGATGCAAACAAAATTGAAAAATACACTCTACAGATTTAGACAAAAATAGAAAATATCTTTTTATCTCTGGTCAGGAAAAGTTTTCTTAAAGATGTAACAAAAAATATAAATTGAATTCATCAAAATTAAATTTTATATATATAAAAGATATCATGAACAAAGTTAAGACAAACAGCAGATTAAATGAAGGAATTAGTTACACATAATAAGCAACGGAAATATATTCAGAAGATAATTTGTAACTCTTACAAATCAAGAACAAAATAACAGACAAACTATAAGCCTATAAATTATAAGTGGCATGATAGATAAAATTACAAAGGATATGAACAGATATTTTATAAGAATGAAAACTTGAAAAATCAATAAACATGATAAAATGCTCAATGTCTTTACTAAACAAGGTATCAATGGAAACAATAAAATTACATTTTATATATAAAAAAGAGAATGTGACAAGAGAAATATTGGGAAATAAGTTGAGATGTAAGCACACTTACTCATTGATACTATGAGTATTAAAATACTAAGAGAAATAAGAGAACGATTTTGAAGAGGAATTTGCCAGCATCTCGTAAAATGGAACATGTACACAATCTACAGAATTTTATAGTTATCAGTGGGTTATCCTAAAAATCCATACTGTTGAATAAGGAGAGGTGAGAACTGGAATACCGTATGATGGCCTTTATGAAAATTTTCAAACTGTAATATCAGATATTAAGTTCACATCCTTATTTAGAAAATTGTTCAGAATATGTGAATGCAAATATTCCCTATGACTTCACAATAGTGGTTATCTCTAGATGGGAAAGATTGGGATTAGGGCTAGAAGATGTGTCAGTCGGTTAGATAAGACAATGCCATCAAAACAAACTCCAAATTCTCAGTCTCAGCAGCTTAAACAACAGGGTGTATCTATGTCTCACCCATATGTCCATCAGCCATGGGTGGTACAGGTGGGTGGGCTTCTCCATGTTACCCTTTCTCCAGGACGTATGATGATGAACATCGCATTTTGGAACAGGAAGGGTAAAAGTTTTTGGAGTCTCACCTTGTCAGTTGAGTGTTCCAACCCAGAAGGGACTAGTATCAGCCCACAGACCATTGGACAGAATGGGTGACAAGAAGTCAGGGAAGTATGGTCCCCCCAGCATCCAGAAAGGGAGAAAAAACAGGATTTTCTTAGCATTAGAAGTTTCTACTACCCATGGGAACATTTAATCATTAATCTTTAATATCCTATTATTAATCATTAATGTGCTAGTATAAATCATTAATATCCTATTATTTAATAGAAAAAACGAAGCACAAATAACAAGATGTTATTCTAGGTGATGGGATCATGGGTATTTGTTATACTATCCTTTGTACACATACTCCCCAGAAAGGGATAAGCACGTCTCAATCATCACTCGGTAGTGTGAATTTACGTGTGCTTGGATCAGGACTAAAGATAGAAGAAAGGAGATGGGTGCATGCTGAAATCAAACTTTCCCACACACTTTCAACAACTAGTATCAGCTTTTGAGAGTATCCAATGTGTCTCTGCAATGACCACTACCTCCGTCTCTCCTTCACGGTGATGTCTGTCCAACCAAAGCATTCATAATGTTCCAGGTACATCAGCATCGCAGTGCACTTGTGGTTATTTCTAACTTCTCCTTTTTCTTTCCTTGAATCAGTCCTTCTCGGTCTTTCACAACTTTTCCTGGCAGCTCTTCTCACAGCCTGGGTTGAACACCTGTCCCTAAATTCCTTAAATGCTTCTCATATATTTTTATGTCTGTTTCGCACCTGGGCGGTGAATTCACAAGAGCGTCCTTCCTGGTATCCCTAGCACCTGTCGGCATAGCTGGCATATAGTAAATGCTAAGTAAATTCTTAAATATGTGAGAATATAAAATGTGTCCTGTACTTCAGTGATACTTGGTAAGAGACAGATAAGGGTCAAGGAAAACCTGACCACCTGCGGGAAATTAGCATGAAATTACCATACATGACACTTTGGCAATAAACAGAGACAAAAGAGTCTGCTCTGTTTCTGCTGCCAAATGAAAAAATCATTTTTGTTGTTGGTGTTTATCTTTTCACAGTCTTTTCACATCTGTCATTTTATTTGATTCCCTCTACATTTCTCTAGGGAAGGAAGGGCAAGCAATTATTATCTATGGTGAACAAATGAAAACATTGAAGCAAGATGAGTTCACTGACCTGCCCCAAATCATAGAACAAATCCAGAAGATCTGTTCCTAGAACCCAGGATTAAGGATAACAAGCTCTTCCCACCAGATCACGATGCCTGTTGGCTTGGCAGTTTCCAGTTCTCGTCTCCAGCACTCACCTGGGTCCCTCCCTCCATAGGCTCGCCCATCTTCAGGACGACACCGAGTGCAGTCCAATAAAATAGTTTCAGGATTTACAAGAAACTATGGAGGTAACTGGATAATTCATGTGCAAAAGATTAGTGCCCTAAATATGTGACAGGCTGAAAATTTTAGGGCTCAAATCAGTAGGGGGTGTGTGAAGATTTGTTCAGCATCAAGGAGAGAAAAAAAAATACAGTGGCCTATCTGGGTTTTCCCTTTGTGGTTTTAGGACCCCTGGGTGGCTCAGGTCATTGAACATCTACCTTGGGCTCAGGTCATGATCCCAGGATCCTGGGACTGAGTTCAGCATCGAGCTCCCTGCCCAGCAGGGAGTCGGCTTTTCCCTCTGCCTGCTTGTACACACTCTCTCTCTCTCTCTCTCTGACAAATAAATAAATAAAATCTTTAAAAAAATTAACATGGAACCAGCACATCGTGTTTTAAATCTACCCCCCCCCCAAAAAAAAAAACCAGCTTCTGCCATTTACTTACCATTTGACCTTGGGATATCACCTTCCCTTTCTGGGCCTCAGTTTTTCTATCTGTCAAATGAACAAACCGAATTAGGTAATTTCCAGGACCCCTTCTGCGCTGAGATTCTTTTAAGACCTTCAAGAGTCTAAATATGTGTAATAAAAGATAATGTTCTTTTTATTTCTAAAAAAAACATATTTAATAGATTCATGGAAGTCTTGGGTATAGAGGAAATGTAGAAATCAGAAAACCAATTGCATTTATGTACAAGCACAAAAATCATCATATTTTCTAAAATCTCATGTTTCCTCCCCATTAACAGATGGGAAGCAGTTTGAGGAAGTTTATTGGATGAAGCAGCCGCCATCTGAACAGTCACGCGACATGAGTGACGTTAATGAGACAGGTGAAATATTCAAGAGTCCAGGACTCTCCCCAAGAAATCACGGCATCTCTACCAGGCCCCTGTTGGGCAGGCTCATGAACTAGTCTTCAGCTCTAAGAATAGACTCTATAAATACTATTTCTTATAATGATGACGATTATTATTTATAGCTTGCCCCAGCCTCCCAGGCAAGTGTCCCAGGAAGAACAAAAAGACGCTTAGTGTAATTAAAACAAAGAAAATGTAGAGGTGTTGGCATGTAAGGAAAGGGATCATTTCAACATCAAAAGTGGAGAACCATTGGTTGGGTTTGCTTAATAATCACTAACGTGGATTTTATTATAAGATCACACAGCTAGCAAAGCACATTGTAGAAGGGTTTTTGTTCTTTTTAATTAGGAAAAAAAAAGCACTCTAAAAAAGGATTCTTCTGTGAAAAAGATCCTGTATGGGTTCTTTCAAGCTTGGTTGTACTTTATTTTTCCAGAACTAACTTGAAAGCACAGTTTTTCCAGAATCTGGATCTGGAGGGATTCAGTTTAACGCAGAGAAACTCAGTGGATATTTGTCAAGTGGATCTTAGATGTCAAGAACTGAAAGCACAGATGTGTGTGTGTGTGTGTGTGTATGTGTGTAAAATATGTATCTAACTATACCTATCAGGTATATTTGTACTTATATGTTTATATATATGTATAAATATATAAAATATGTATATGTATGCATACATATGAGATATACATATACATACACACATGTGTATACACACACACACACATGCACACAATTTCTAAATTTCTGGGGCTCAAGAAGTGTGGCACAGAACTAAAACACTGAGATAAAGTGCATGTGAGTCGGTGGGCCCGGGCAGGCTGAAGATCAGGATTCAGAAAAGATTTTGTTACAAGATGACGTTCTCCAACCTGGAAGGATAGCTTGGAGTTTGTCCATTTCATAACAGAGAGTGGGCATTCCCGGGAGAGGAAACAGCAGGCGGAGAGAGAGGAGTGACATAATATTTTGAGTCGAGGAGTAGAAAGAAGTACACAGGAAGAACAAGCAAGGGCAGACTATAAACAGCCACGTGAGCTCTACAGAGACGTGACACCATGTCCTGGGGCTGCGCCCATCACATGGTTCTCTTCGAGGGGGCGCTGGGGCTTCCAGTAGACAGTAGTGCGGTGGATTGAATGTGAAGGCCGAGAACCCATCAGAAAGCTGTCCAGGTGACTCAAGTGAGAGCTGATAAGGGGTTGATCTGGGTAGTGGCTAAAGGGAGAATGAAAAAAAATTAAAAAACAAAAACAAAGCAGCAGGAGGTCGAAATATATCAAGCATCACTATTATAAGGTATCTTTCAAGTGATTGAAGAGTCAAAGGCAAACACAACAGGCTGAAAACCATTAACATGGCCATCTTTTTGATGTCACATACGAAACCCTCGTACATTACTAGCAGCTCTTGTAAAGAAGTTCAGTACAGTAATCATTGTGCTTGGTGAGAATTTTTACATCACCTTAGCACTGAGCTGTGTTTTCAGCTCCCCACACTGGACTCAAAGTCTGGTAGCAAGAGAGAGAATCCTAGATTGCGTCCAAATTAACTTGTCGGCTTACTCACTGATGGACTTCCTGAAAAGCAAAAAAAATAAAAATAAAAAACAAAACAACAACAACAAAAACAAAAAAAAAAACATTTTAAAGACAAGGAAGATCACGATGTCCAAGGAATTCAATGCTTGGTTCTCAACTGTGATTCATGACACCTATGTTTTATTTTCTTGGCTGCGGCTAGAACTCAACTGATTACTTGTACCCGCTACCTCAAGCCTTCATTTCCCTGGCTATAAAATGGGTAGAGCCAGAAGTGAGCCCCACTCACCTGTTTATGCTGCAGAGTAATGACTAGGCAATGCCTATAAAATGCTCCCAGGCTTTGCTCAAAGGTCCCCATATATGTGTCATTACTTTGTTGATGGTGATTTTGGAGTTGATGTGGGCTTTGTGGGTGGTGAGACAGAGTCCCCTAGAGGGACTGACTCATTTTGTCTAAGCTGCCCAAAATGGATGCAATCGGCAATTTCTGGATTCACCTGGCCAGCTAAATATTGAGATCAGCTGACCATGAAAAAGTATCAGAGGGTTTGGACTTGGAAGAGACTGGAAGAAGTAGTACCTCGAAGCCTTGAAAATTAGAGACAGAAGGAGAGAGAAGAAGAATGAAGGCAGAAATAACTTAAGGGTGGAAATAGTGAAGATCATTTTTTTAACTTAGTAGCTAAGTTAACATTAAGAACTGTGCTATAGGGACGCCTGGGTGGCTCAGTTGGTTAAGTCGCTGCCTTTGGCTCAGGTCATGATCCCAGGGTCCTGGGATCGAGTCCCACATCGGGCTCCTTGCTCAGCAGGGAGTCTGCTTCTCCTTCTGCCTCTGCCTGCCTCTCTGCCTGCTTGTGCTCTCTCTTTCTCCAGCAAATAAATAAATAAAATTTTTAAAAAAAGAACTGTGCTATATACTAATTAATTATCTTCCTGTATGTTATCTCTTTCATGTTTCTGTCTGGCACATAGTGGCATCAATAAATGTCAGTCTCATAAGTATCCTTGTATGGTACATCCTATTATCCCTGTTTTATGTACGTGATGACCAAGGAAGCAGGAAGTCAAGAAACCTGCCCCAAATCATACTGCTCTGTGAGTGAGAGAGAGGAGCCTAGATTTAAATCTTGACCTCACTGCAAAGTTCCTGCACGGTTCCCATGACTCTCCTGCCTCCCGTCATCCACTTTCCTTCCCTCTCACCACTGAGGATCTCATCACCAGCATCCCCCTTTCGGATCCTGGGTTATGTCATCTTTCTCCATTGTTGGCCATCATCTGACACTATTTTTCCAGTTCCTAGAAATGTGTTGCTCCCTCTTCTCTTTGGGAGGAGATGGGTAGATTCTGTTATGTATCATTTTTTACCCATCTTGGAAGCCAGTATCTGTATTATCCAGATTTGTCATATATGAGAATCTATTCCTTATATAATGCTCTTTACTTTCAAAGGCAGGGCTTTTCTCAAATAACTGCAAAGAATCAAATTAGGCCCATGACATTCATATGGGAGAAGAACCAGAGACATTTGCCGCTTTATTAATATGTTTATAAATTGCTGGGGAAATCACTAAAGAAACACAAGACGGGATTGAACGGCTCACTCATTCAACTGGCATTCACTGAGGACTGGGTTTTCATGTACTGGGTCTTCTTCAAAGCACTGGAAAGATACAAAAAACAATAAACACACATGCTGGTTTCAAAGAGTTCATTGCCTAAGCAGGAGGCACCTATAATCGATGTTCATTATTTGCAGATTTCATGTTTGTGACTTGGCCCACTCACTAAAATGTATTTGTAACCTCAAAATCAATACTCTGGGTGATTTTCCAATGTGTCATTTTCTACTGTGCACCAAGCAGTGAGAAACTCAAGTCGCCAACACATATGTTCCTAGCGGAGGTCGACTGAGGCGAAATTGTCTTCTCATTTCAGAGGTCATACTGTGACCACGTGCCCTTTCCACGGTCCGCTTAGGGCTGGGCTTTTCCTATTTGTGTGCTTTCTGTTAGTGATTGCACGTTTAAAATTGCCCCCATGCACAATGCTCCAAAGTGTGCAAAGGGGTGGTGTGTCTTACAGAGAAAATGCACATTAGACAAGCTTCATTCAAGCACGACACTACACTACCGTGTTGTTGGCTGTGAGTTCAATGCTGATGAATCAAGCCATACAAGGTGCACATTAAATAAGGTGTTTTCAACAGAAACACACACAAGACACAGCCTGGTGAGTGTGATGGTAAGGTATGAACGCAAATCTACAGAGGCACACCAGAAAGAAGAATGGACTTCACCCAGAAGAGATGAAGGAGGAGTTATAGAGGGGCTGCTTATGAGTTGGGATTTTAAAAAAATGTATAAAATAAGTAGAAACTCAATGAATGAACCAGGATGGAAGGTTATTCAAGGCAGATTGGAGCCACGCGCAAAGCAAGGGAAATCTGGAAGAGCCTGACATGCTCCGGGATTGAAAAAGTGATTAAAATCAGATCCTTCAAACCACAGGCTCCAAATCATCCACATGCAGAATTTGCAGGCATGACCAAGTTTCTCTACACAGTTTGGACTGTGATTTTTTGCGACAAGGAACTGTACAGAATGTCAGCTGTGAAAATTGGCTCAATATTCATAATCAAATCTATTATGCTCCCTCTGACGCTGGGGCCATGTTTCCGTAGAAACCCCTCGTTACATAAAGGAACCCTGGCCTGTAATTGGCAAGAACATCCACCACCTTCGGAAGCCATTATAGCAAAGCAGGAGGGAAAGCAAGCCCTGTGTAATTCCTGCTGGAGGAAAGTAAACCAGGAGGACAAAGATCAAGATTCCTGGGGCGCCTGGGTGGTTCAGTCAGATGAACATCTGACTCTTGATGGCAGCTCGGGTCATGATCTCAGGGTCGTGGGATAGAGCATGGGGCTTTGCGCTCAGTGGGAAGTCTGCTTGGGATTCTCTCTCTCCCTCTGCCCTTTCCCCCCATTCAGGCTCTCTAACCAAACAAACAGCTAAATAAATTACTGAATAACTAAATAAATGAAATCTATAAAATAAAATAAAGATTCCTTCCTGTAGAATGGCAAGCAGAAAGCCCTGGAGGATTTCCTGACATGGGATCATTCTGCCATCACTTCACCTCCTCATCCATGAATCAGCCCACTAACCAACTCAGCCGCAATTGCCTCTGATTGTATGGCCAGCATTAATCAAGATACCAGGAGGCAATGGACACACACACACACACGCACACACACACGCATGCACACACAATTACTCGTCCCACCACAGCTGCAAAGCAGTTATGTTTGCCTTCACATCAACCTCCTGAGGTAGGGTTTATGACCTCCATTTTATAGAAGAGAAAACCCAAACTCCGAGGTAACTTAAGTGCACACAGCCCGTGAGTGGCACAACCAGGATTTAGGCTCGGCTTTGATTTCAAACCGAGTGGAAGTTTCAGCCATGTCTCAGAGAAGTTTCCTTGTCCTCAGGAAACTCGTGTACATGGTGACTCAGAGGGGTAAGTGGCTCAGACAGTTAATTTCATGAGATTTCAGAGTCAAGAAGCATGAGCCCAGATGCCACCCCTGGCCGCAAACATCATGAGCCTCAGAACTAGTGGGCCTTGATAGTATTGTTCTCTGCACTAGGGATGCCTTAGAGAATGCGTTTTCAAATGTGACAGAGTAGAACCTGGTCCTGGGGGGCAGCCCACACACCCCCTCACCCCCCAGTGATGATATTTTTCACCTGACCATCCTCATTGCTGCCCTTTCTTTCTCCACCCAATCCCCAGGTACACTTGACCTTTCAGATTCTGTAGTTGACACTCTGATCGAGACGACCCTGTTGCCTGAAGCTGCCATGGTCAAGGGCAGCCTTCTTGGGCCGGTACCCTGGTTCTTCATTCTCAGCCACTTCGTGCTGTCCCCCGGGCCCTGCAGCCATACCGACCCCCTTCCCACTGGGACCTCTCTTTTGTCCCTCTACCTGGAGTGTCCTTGACCCCATTTCTTGCCAATTAAAGACTAACTCATCCCTCAGGGTTCAGCTTAAAAGAATCTGCTTTCCATTTCCCCCAATCTCTATGAATTCCTTCTTGGCCTGGGCCCATACAGCAAATGCCCCTATTTTCTCCTGCTTTCTTTTCTGCTTTGTCATAAACCAGGATTGGCAATCTGTCTGAATCCTCGTCAGGGCCAAGGACCTGTGTCTTTATGCCATCATTTAGCACAATGCCTGGCCCTGCGTCAAAGCTCGAGAAATCTCTTTTAAAAAAATAAATACACGAAGAAGATGCCCTTGAAACTAGAGCAGTTCAATTTAAAGTTAATTTAATTAAGACATTAAGGTTCATTTTAGCAAACTTATACTGTGAATGAAAATTTAATCTCAACCTCCCTGCCCCTTCAATGACAGTTTAATTTCACTATAATCTTTATTATAGTAACCTCTAGACCTGTTATTAGTATTACTAATGAAGTTGAAAGACCATTTCGTCTGATTATTGTGTCTTAGGAAACACTTAATTATTAAATTCCACACTGATAATTAGAAACCCTGTTATTTCATAATGGGCTAGGCAATGCTCTACAGGTATCCGTCAATTACAGAAACAGAAGCCATCTTTTAAGTGTGTGGAAGTGAAGTCTCATACATCAAATAGTCTCTTATCACCAACCTAAGCTGTATTATTATTAGGGACAGACCACGTAAAGTAAGGAGTATTCCTGTGGTCTGAAATGATAGTGTTTTATGGGGTGCATGGCATCTGTGGCTGCCTCATCTTTGTCCTGTCCAGAGCCCGGCCAGGTCCAAGGTGGAGAGAATAAGCCAGAAGTTTGGGTGTGTGTATGTATGGGCAGGCACTAAGAAGGGTCTTCTAATAGAGACACCCCAAGTTAAAATGGATTTTCTTTGCAGAGATTGACAACCGGGCCTGGGCCAGACATGAGGGGTCTTGACTCCCAAATGAAGAAGGGGCAAGTGTTCGTTCTAAGGGCACTTCCAACCAGGAGACTAACTAGACTCCTAGTTATTATTAGTCATTCTAACTAGACTGTGCCCTCCTGGGCCTTCCCTGAATTCTTACCAAAACCCAGCACTGGAGCCATGCTAGGCAGCTTTTCAGAGTCTGAAGGAGGCAGGGATGACATCACCTGAAGCATGGGAAACTCAGAAAGGAGATGGCATTGACCAAAGTCTCCTGAAGCTCTCCACACTCTGGGACCTGGGACGCCTTATGCTCCCAGCCCACACACCCCCTGAAACTGACCTGGTTCCCTACACAGGGCGAGGCCCATTGTATGGGCTTTCAGCAATGTTTCATGATGCTCTGGCTGACTGGGAAAGGAAGTAGGAGAAGGCGGCCCCCCAGCCCCCCAAGAAGAGCTCTGACTCACAACCTGTTTGGCACCCTGCACCTCTCGGGTTTCCTGAATCTCTCTCTAATGCAGAAAGCCTTCATGGCAGATGCTTTAAAACAATGATCACGACAGTGACACTCCCTAATCTCCTACACTTCCCTGGCATCACAGAATTTTTTAAAGTGTTTTTGCAGGCTTACTCTTTAGAGTAGTTAACGTTATTTGGATTGGAGCATTTGAAAGACTTTTTTGGTGGTCCCATCAGATCCCTGCAGCCCCCAAAACTAGGAATCTGTTCAAAGTATGAACACGGAAGGACAGGGAGGAAGGCGGCTTCAGAACCCAGAGTAACGTGAGAGGGTGGAAGAGGTTAGGGCGGTTTGGCTGGGAGCACGAACACTAAATTGAGGGTGGCCTGCGCGTCTTGGGGTGGATTGCAAGGCCCTTCTCCGGTTTCCTTGGAGGGCATAATGGGTATGAAGGAATTCCGTGTGTAGAAGCAGCAAGGGCTGGTCCCGGCTTGCTCGCGGAGGCCAATGCCAAGTGGCCAAGGCCGAAAGGAGGCCGGGGCTACCGTGTGCGCAGGCGGCCAGCACCACAGCACCACTCCCGGGGGCGCGGAAGGGGTCGCCGCGCGCGTGTGGGGCTAGGCGGGTGCAGGCGCGGGTGGGGAGCCCCGGGGGCCGGGGCGGGCCGGGGCGGGGCGGGGCGGCCGCAGCGGGCCGGGCTGGGGGCGGGCCGGGGCGGGGCGGGCCGGGGCGGGGCTCCGGGGCCGTCTCGCAGGCTGCGGCGGCCGCAGGAGAGGCGTCCACAGCGGCGGCAGCTGGGGCAGCGGCGGACGCGCGGCCGAGCAGGGCGGCGGCGACCCCGGGTGAGCGCAGCGCGGACGCGGCGGGGGCGCGGCGGGGAGCGCGGGTGGGGATCGGCAGGGAACGGGGCTCGGGAGGCGCCGCGGAGAGCCCTGCCATCCTTCCCCCAGCTCCCGATGCCCCGGCAGCCTTCAAGGGAGGGAGGGACGGAGAGAGGAGGACCCAGTCCTTCAGTCCTTCTTCTGCGATCGCCGTCCAGATGTCCGTCTGTGCGCCGGTTGCCCCGATCCCCAGGACTGCTTCCCGATTGTGTTACAGGTCACCCCCGTCACTCCTCAGCCACTCGGTCCGCCCCCCCCACCCCCGGTTTCTCCGCCCCCAGCCAGGTATCTTCAGCTCCAAAGCCATTCTTCCAGGACACCCCAACCTTCTGCTTCCCCCTTCCCACCACCAGAGGCCCAGGCTTCCCGCCTCTCTCTACAGCGCCAGAGCAAGGATAACCGCCACCCCTCTGCCCCCAGTGCCTCCACACCTGGACCCTTCTGCGGCCACCTGCCCTAGATGTTCTTAGCCAGTCAGCGCACTGCTGTGTCTAGGACCCGGGCCTCCCGGCCCTATCACCTTCCTCCTCCTGAGAATCCCAGTCTGGCAAAAGGGACTTTACAGATCTTTCGCTTTGGGAACAATTTGACCCACTTCCCAAAAGGCTGGTCCCAGGCCAGCCGTGCTATTTGGTGGAGACACCTGTCTTGCCTGCCAGCCAAAAGACTAAGAAGCCTCTGTCAAAATGGGCCAGTGGGTTCCCGGATCCTTCTTCAAGCTGTCCTGACTTGCTGGCCAGTGTTCCCAGGGACCAGAACGAAAGCCTTTGTCATTTAAGACCTCCGGGGGTATTTGCTGAGTCCACCCCCAGATCCTAGGAATTCCCCCAGCCACTGTGTTGGGTGTGTGGAGTCGTGCAGTGACAGGCCACCCTCCAGGGCCTGGTCTCCTCACCCATGTCCTTGTTTCCCTGCTTGTGCCCCAGGGACTCCAGGGGCAGGTGTTTGGGACCTCGGTCGCCCCCACAGCTCTGTGGCCCTCCTGCTTTGCTCTGTTGGAAACTTTTCGCGTCTTTCACTATCACCGTCCCTCTGGATAGGGCCTGGGCCATCTGCATTGCATTGAGTCCCCAGGGCACAGCAAGCTGGGCTGGGACCGGGAAAGGCTGGGCCCTGTGCTGCAATGGAGGGCCAGCAGGAGGAGAGTGGCTGCTAGCCAGGTCAGGCTGCGTATCTGCGCCTGGGGACTCGGGCCTTGGGGTGGGTCTGGGCTTTCACTGAGCCCCGAGTGGGGTCCCAGGCTCGCTTGGCTGTGATGAGAGGAGGCAGAGCAGGGGCTGTTTTTCCTGCGTGCTTCTGACTGTCTTGTGTTGCTATGGTGACAGTTTCGCCTCTCTTCCTCCTTCTGACTCTTCTGGGAGCTGGTTTTTATTGGTCTGTTGTCCTGTCTTTTATGACTCTAATTTCTCCTTTCTACTTGCTCTGAAATAAACAGTCATAAACATGGGCACTGGGCCCAGGCTGGGGGCTGGCAGAACTTCACCTCCTTCTGGCCCCGGGCTCCTGCGAGGGGAGAGAGGTGGGGATGGACCTGCCCACACTGCCTCCTGCCTCCAGCTCTGGGAAGCGGGCAGCGCCTCCGTCTCAGGCACACCGTGCCTCCCATCCTGCCTCCGTGCTAATAATAGACTCCACGTGCAGTGAAGGAGCTCACTGATGTTCATGACAGCCCTGTGGGCTCGGGGCTGTCCCCACTTCGCAGATGACAAAACCAAGCTCAGAGTGAGCCATTTCCCTCAGGTCTGGATTTAGCCTGTAGTCAGAGCTCCGTTTTTGTTCAACGAATGGAACAGTGATGGAGCTGACCCCAAAGGCCTATGTCCCTGCCTCCCACCCTGTAGGCTTCCTGGTCTTGCTCCTCCCGGGACAACAGGGCCCCCTAAACCCCATGTTCTGGGGGTGCCACTGACTCCCACAGTGGCAAGCTGCCAGGGAACTGCCTGTCAGGTCTTTGGTGCACCCTTGACCCCAACTGTTGGAGACCCAAGTTGAGAGGAGAATGAAGCCACTTGTCACTTCCTGTTTTTTTACTCAGCACCAAGAAGCATTCAGTTTGCTTTTGCTCTCAGGGCCTAGATGCAACTGGTAAGTCAGGGGCACTGAGAGCCAAGTTAACCCCCACCCCCAGCCCAGCCAGCCCAGAGTGAGGAGTTCAGAGTTGGCCAGGGCTATAGGTCACCGACTGTCAGCTGTCAGTGACACTCTCCAGAGAAGCTGCCCCTCTCTTCCCTTTTATTTTCACTTTTTTGCATACTTTCTTCTTTCCCACCGCCCTGCCCCCACCCCCACCCCCACCCCAGCTTTGCCTATCTACGCTCCAGGCTTAGTAACATGAAAAGACTAGGGAATCAGCAGCTTCATTGTCAAATGTTGGCCCTGGAGAAGTCAATTCAGTCCTATGGGCCTCAGTTTACAGTCTTTAAAACGGGTTTGACAGCATCTGTTCCAATAGCCGTGTTTGCTTGTTCCTGAAGGATGGCAAGGAGTAGCCTGTAGGGGGTGTTTTGAAGGGTTGAAGCCCTGAAGCACCTATAATGCTCTCATCCCGTTGGGAAATCTCAGTGTTGAAGAAGAGACCCTGAACTGTTGCCTGGAGATGGAAAGCTGGTCTAGGAATCATTAAGCCGTGATATCTCAGGGTTGGGAGGCATCGGCCGAAGTCATCTTGTCCAGCCTTGATGTTGAATTCACTTCTTTCATCCACTTGACCTTCAATGAGCATCTACTCTGAACCAAATAAAGTTTTGGGAACTGCACGTTTAAAACCCTGTCCATTATTCCCCTTCTCAAAGATTGAAGTCAGACATAGAAAGAGATCCTTATGATACGTCGGAGGGGTGGTGCAATGAAGGAAAAGTCAAGGAGAGGTGGGGCCTCAGACAACTTGACTAGGTCACCCATTAATGTTGAATCAGGCATCTTGTGCTTGGTGGCTACAATTTAGTTGTCTTACCACTGTCCACTTGGGGAGCCCGAGTCCACCCTGTGTGGCGATGGGGTGATTGTTCCAGAGCCCCTCCCTTGGCTCGTGAGCAGGAGCAGCAGAGGCCCACGGCCGGGAGCCAGCCCTGCCTTTCTGAGTTTCGACTCATCAACCCATGGAATCCTCTGGTTCCTACTTCATCCTGCTTATAATCCTTTCTCAGAGGCTGCATGATTTAGCTGACAGTGCAGAACGGTGATGGGAAAGAAGTAGATTTTGGAGTCAGCTATGAATCCAGACTCTGCTGCCGCTGTGTCCCAGAGGTGGGATCCTGCAGGACTGTCTAACCCCTCCGAGCCTCAGTTTTCGTATCTGTAAAATGGTAATACTGATACTTGCCTTCTAGGAAGGAAATGATCTCATGTCTTTATGGCATCTGGCATGGTGCCTACCTCACAGTAGACTTGCCTTTATTTACTCTCATTGATTAAAAAAGAGTTCTCAGTTACTCTGGGCCTCTGGGTCCTCTTAGAATGGAGGTAGGGAGCTCTTTGGACTAATTCTGGCCTTCGGAGATCTATTCATTATCTGGAAAGGTTAAAAATTGCCCATATTCCAGTTCCTCAACTGCTGGTCAGTCTGCGAGATATCTCTCGACAGATAAACTATGCTCCAAACACGGTGAGTTTATGCAAATCACCAACTTTGTTTTCTCAAAGAGAAATGAATTTTGAAATGGCCAAAATAACACTCTGAGTTCAAGAATTTGTTACTATCCATGAGAATACTGTAATTTGCTTCTTTGCCTTTGATTTTATCAAATCCAAAAATTCATTGTCCAGACCAGTGTCAGGGAACTTATCGCCTGTATGTTCTAGGCCATTTATGGTTTCAGATCTTACTTGCAAGGTTTTAATCTACTTCATGTTCATTTTCATGGACGATGCAAAGTCATGGTCTGGTTTCATTCTTTTGCATGTGACTGTCCAGTTTTCCCAACACCATTTGTTGAAGAGACTGCCCTTTCCCCATTGTGTACTCTTGGCTCCTTTGTCAGAGAACACTTGAAAATGAATGTTTCATATGTTTTATACTGGGGTGTTTAGCTTCTTTTTTTTGAAGTTACCATGTTACATTATAACATTTACCATGTTGCATTGTAACATGTACCATGTTACACTGTAACGTGAACCATGTTACATTTTTCTCAAATCATCACCAGAACTCTGTGACGTTAGTATTCGTGTCCCCTTTTCTATAGTTAAAGAAAGCAGGAAAGGCAAGGTAACTGGCAGAGTCTATCAGCTAGTAAGGGACAGGGCCAGAATTTAAAACTGGGGCCTGCTTGCACTTTCCGCCATAGTATACAGTCTTGTCATTTCCTTGGCTGGTGTGTCAGTGACCTAAAATAATTGTGTTTGGAGAAGGAGAGCAGATTTCAACGGGAGTGGAACTGGTCAGTAACTTAGACTCGTAGTAAATATTTAGAGACCTTTAATAAGGACTTTGCTCTCAGCGTAGCATTAACGAAGCTTTGTGTGGTTGGCTGAGGCCTCCTCATTCCTAGAAGTGATGAATGGAGGAGTCTGAAATGTCTGAGTTAAGAGAAAATGTTCGATGATGCTAGAAGTAGTTTCCTTTGCTCAAGAATGGATTGCTGGTTTGTCATTGAAATAAATTGAACTGATTTTATAACTGAACATACGAATGGAAAGCATGACAGGTACGTCCCAGGAATATATAGGGACCAAAGCAACAAGGTCAGGAAATGTGGGTGGGTGGCTTTTAAAAGGGAGGGTGGTTTGAATGCAGGCATCATAACCCATGTCTAGGAAGATGGAGGTACTGAAAAGCGATTGAAAAATTGCTCACTCCTGGCCTTTGTCAGGTAATTTAGAAGCCTGATTTCCCTGGTTAGGAAGCCATTGTCCCAATGAATCCAAGTGCTGAAAATGGGTGCCCTGTTCGCCCAGCAATGGGCTTCCTGGGTCCAGCTTAGTGCTGCAGACAGATGTGTTTCTATTTGCAATTATCTCAGGGCCCGAGTCTGGTGTCTGCTTATTTAATGACTTCACTTTCTAATAAAAATTCTGTATGGTGTGGATAATTAGATCTTTAAAATGAAACTGGGGAAATGGTCTGCCCCCAAAGAATTGCAGTTTTACGGTGGATCAAGCGTTAAAATGAGATCATTCATTCATTTAACAAATAGGGATGGGGTAGGCTCTTGCCCTGTGCTGTGCTAGGTAGGGTACAGTGATCAAGAGGGCATCGTCCCTGCCCGCAGCTGGCTGTCATTTCGGGCGAGGCAGAGGAGAAGCCGCGTACCTAAGTGGATCCTTGTCGTTTGTCCTACAGAATGCCGTGTGCCAGAAAAAGAGGGAAATGTAATCATTTTGACTCTTGCTGCAACACAGTGAGAGTTATTATTGTGTTATTTGTGGAGCTCCTGAATTAGACCTGACACGTTGCAGGGAGAGGGCGAAAACGCATGGCTGGGGCAGCTGATGACCCGGGCGTGGCTCTCAGCCCTGCTCCTCGCTGCCTGGGTCAGTTTCTCTGTCAGTGAAACGGGAAGGTTGGATTTGAGGGCTTAAAAGTGTCCTTCTGCATCAAGCCTGATGATTCTAATACGCCCGGGACCCCCTTTTCCTGAGTGACAGGGGAAGGGGCAAACCTGGCAGCCTTAGTCAGGGGGGCCGCCAAGGCCAAGCTGGGGATGGGGAGAGTCAAGGGCATTTGCAAATAATTTTCTCAAAGAGCAGAGAAACCTTGCTCTCCTTCCCAGAAAAGGAATCTGCCATTCGGATTGAGCATCAGATAAATGAGTGGAAGTCAAGGCCAATGACAACAGGGAGAGACAGAAGGAATGCAGGAGCTCTAGCTCAGCAGAGGCGGGGAGGAGTCACCAGCTTACTCCCACTTCCCGGGGTCTCTGCTGACATGGAGATGGGGGGCTTGGCTTCACAGATGTCTTGGCTACCACAAATGCTTTAAGTTAATGTCCTTTAAAAAAATTAATTCGGTTTGATAATCCCTGGGCTTTAGAATAAATGAAAATGCACAATCATTTTAGGATTGTGAGGAACAATGATGAACCCACAACTCTCTCAGCAATGCATCAAGTCCCATCTTTCCCACTGACAACCAAACACAGGCCCTTCCAGAAGCAACCACGGGACTGGGTCCCAGTTTCCTAGACTAGGGTGGCAGTGTACTGGGGCTGGGAGGCGAGCAACTTCTCATCTGTCTGAGGCTCGTGGTCCTCTCGGTCCAACATGGGCCCTCGCACCTTCCGAGGCATGGAAATTATTGTCCACAGCAATTATGAGCATTTCGGATCACTTTTAGCCATCTTCTGAAGAACTTTTGAAACGGATATCCCCATTCTGGATGGGGAAACAGAAATTCAGGGGTGTTAAGAAGGAGCTTTGCATAAAGTCACCTCGTTAAGGAAGGTTGTGGGCTGATGCCCGAAGCCACATCTGTGTGCCTGCAAAGCCTGGTCTCTCTCTGTCACCCACACGAGAGATGCATGTGTGAGGAGGGCGCAATGAATAAGCGTGGGTCTTGGCTAAAATCCTCATCTCAAAGAGCTAGATGTGCTTCCTTACCTTGAAATTGAAAAGATGAAGAAGGAGGAGGGGGGAAGGGGGAGGAGGAGGAGGAGAAGAAGAAAATAGAACTGTATTTTCAGGCTTCCCTGGGACCGTATCTCTGCATCAGACTGGTGTCCTTGGATGGTGTCCTTTGCTCAGCCCACTTCATCAGAGAACGCCATCCAGCAGGAATGAGCTGAGCCTCTGGTGTGTGCGGCATATGGCCTTGCTGAGCTGTGGAACCCACCCAGCTGAGGCAGGCTGTGCAGAACTTATTTTTCAGACCTCTCCCTGCGACAGCTGGAGGTCACGGGAACACGAGAGAACTGTGGGCTCAGTTGCAGAATGACGGACTTGCCTGTCCTCAAAACTGGAACGACACCTTTGGTCTACTTCCTCTATTGTACAAAAACCGAAGTTAAGAGAAAGAGACAGATAGATTGGGAAGCCAGCATCAAGGCTTTTCCAAGGCTAGCACAAGAATTCAGCTTCACAGAAGCTACAACGGGACTAAGCTCTTTGAGAGGTCTGGAGGTGATGCGTGCATCTAGAAGTTCTGGGAGAATATCCTAGGGCTACAGAGAGAGCAAGCAAACCTGGGTTGAAATCCTGGCTCTTCCCCTCGGCAAATTCCTCAGGCTTGCTAAGGTTAGTAATTTATGAGCTGAAGTTAATGATACTTGTGTCTCAGGAATATTGTAAAGGACAAATTAATTAAACCTACGTCAGTCTCCCCTTTTGTGCCTGCTCGTCGAAGAAAATTTTTGAGAATTTTTTGCTACTTCCTTTAGGCTCCTCTTTATTCGTTGTTTGGGGTAGAAAATGACTTGGGGCTTCTCTTTGCCTTTAGAGATACATTCCTGAATTGCCCCCCCCCCCGACAAATCCCGCAAATCTACTCCTCTGGGTTGATGCTTCTAGCTGGGAGCCTTCATTTTATACTTGAATTGAAGCTGGCTGTAGTGTTTGCTGGAGTATAGTATAAGGGCTGTACTGACTCTGTAAGTCACCCTAAGTCTTTTTCTTACTGTGTGTGTGTGTGCGTGTGTGTGTGTGTTTTCTTTCTGGAGTGTTGAGGTTTCAAATCTGGGCCCTTGAGTGCCTTAGACAGAAAAATGAGTTTATAAGCTGTTTTCTGACATTCCCCTTTTTGCAAGTCCAAAATCCAAAATCATCTGAAAAGTAAAGTTTTATCTCTCCTAGCTCATTGGGAAGCAAAAGCTGGCCTGATCGTACCTTAGACTATGGATAGTTTTTATTTATACGGCTCTAGGTGGGTAAGCTTTCATTAGATGGATGAGTGCCTCCCACCCTACCCAGGGTATACATAATACATGCTCTATATTATTGTTTTAAAATCTGAAAGATTCTGAATTTAGAAGTACATGTAGGGAAGAGATTTCAAAGAAGGGTTCGTGGGCTTCTTTTTCAAAAGCCCACAAGAACACACAGCATCCCTTGGGTTGGGGGCTTGGGAAGATATGAGTGGACCCTTGAGCATCCTACTTTTGGTACCAGCTGGTATGGGGACTTGGTTCATTCATTCCTCATCAGAAGCCTTAACACATATTGTGTCCGGGATAGGTATTACATGCTATATTCATACAATAAAGGAAGCTAAAGAAAAGAAAGTGTTGAGAAAATCATAAGGAAGAGGAAATATATTTATAGTTCTGTACTGCAATTGTTTAAAAAAAAAAAAATCCAAGTATAAGGGACCCGCATGGTTCCAACCTGTGTTATTCAAGGATCCACTGTAATAGGGAAAAAATATTAAACGGCCATCCTTGGCACGGACCCAAAACAACAGCAGCAACATCAACAACAAAACCTTTTAAAGCAGCAGTTCCAAAGTTTCATGGAGACAAAGTGATTTCTTAGAAAATTCCCTAGCACTAAAAATAAGCTGGGAATTTTTGGTCTGGTGTGGCTTATAGTCCAATGTCATCATTGGCCTGTGGAGGAAGGTAGAAGGGAATTTTTAAATCTTACTCATCGTTTTAGCCACGTGAGGAGGAACCAGGTCCTGAAGAGTGAGCCGGGGGAAGTGAAAGCGGCCAGCCGAGCGTGAGAAGGTCTTGCTTCTTATCTCGGGTCTGCTCTTGACTTGGCCGTTCAGCTTGGGCTGTTGCTTCCTTTCTCCGGGCCCTCGGAACTTGGTTTCTAAGTCAATTAAGTCTTTCTCCCTCTCTGAGAGACTGGGAGTGAGCAGCTGGTTTGCTGGTCATGTTCTGGTAGCTCCCATCCGGTCTCCATGCGGACCAGAAAGGGAGGCCAAGAGACTTCCCCACACTCTGCATCAGTTTCCTCAGGCTGTTCCTTCTCACAGCACTGACCTTCTGATTCCTCGGGACTGGTTTGTGTGGGATCCCCTGGGGCTCTAGGCCCTGCACCGTTGCCCAGCAAGGACTCAGTGACACTCCCGAAAGCATTGCAGGTGACCAGGTCCCTGCTGGAGGTGGCCTTCCCCACAGCTTCTCTCTTGCCTGGGGTAGTGGTTGAGGCCAAGGCTCAGTCAGCTTCCTGAGAAGTCAGGAAGGAGCATGGAAGTTCCCTCTTGTAGACCTTGGGACCAGGAAGCTCTGCCCAGGGTAATGGAAGAGTGTACCTTCACGAGCTAAACACGGCTTATAGAAACTGTAGGAAAAGGGCTTTGGGGATGAATTTCATTCTCTCTCTCTCTCTCTCTCTCTCCTTTATTTCTTTGCCTTTTAAGTTCACACTTCAGGTATCATCATTCTGGTTTTTGCTAGGGTGAACATTTCACCTGTCCTCCCGGATCTAACTGTGGACGTTAGATCGGGCCTAACTTCCAGTAGATCGGCCTTTCCCTGAGCACCTGCCCTGGTCAGCTCACCTCCCGGTAACTCATGTTAGGAACCAGGGGCCTGACTGTGGACAGGGGTTTTCCACAGTGGAGAAGTGACCTCCAATTTTAGGATCCTGTTGCCTTTCTGTTCTCAGAGACTGTGAGAGCCACTGGGGAGCAGGAAAGAGCATAGACACCAGGGCACGCTCAGGTGGGGGTATTTCTGGAATGGCTGGTGCTTTCAAGTTAGAGAGGCCTGGACTCGCGTGTGTGTGTGTGTGTGTGTGTGTGTGCGTGTGCATGCACTTCCAATGCATGTGTTAGGGAGTCCTTTCAGATTCTGGGAGGCGCTGCCAAGACCTGAGCCCTGCTAGGTGTATTCTGAACAAGGCCCACCTCGACCTGAGCCCTGGTTTCTGTGTAGCTCACTGGGGGACCACTGAAGCGCTTCCCCAGGGCTAAGGAACCTTTTATGTTTCAAGGCCCAGTGACCCCTGAGCTCTGCAATTCTGGGCTTCCCTGGCAGGAAGCCACCTCATTATGTTTCTTAGGGAGAAATAGCTCATCCTTTTGCTTGGGAAACACAGACCTCTCTGAAATCTTATTCCAGACATCCTTGAAAATACTCAAATCCTTTGAACTTATTACTTTGAAAATAAAATAAATGAAAGAAAACCCGAATATAAGGTTTCAAAAGTAAAGGGCGAGGAAATTACTCAGTTTTGTTTAACAGCCAGTTGGGGGACATAGGAAAAGATGATGAAGGAGATAGTCAAGAGAAGGAAAAAGAGAAACCCAGAAGGAAAACTGTGGCAGCTGCCTCTATCCCAGGAACCGTGGGTACTCGGGTCCTCTCATGCAAGCTAAGTGGAGTTGGGAGCCTGGAGGGGAGAGGGCAGAAGGAACCGAAGTAGGGAGCGAGGGATCCTGGCTCAGTTTAGCTTCCTAAGCTTCCAAGGAGCCCAAAGACCTAGCAGGATATGGAAGGAGCAGGGCCTGGGGAGTCCCCGGGGAACTGAGGTCTGCCACTGACTCACTAACTTTCTGCACTCATCTTCCCTCTCTAGATCCCGGCCACTGACTAATAAGTGAGTTTCACTAGATGAAGAGTAAAGCAATTCCTGGGGTCAAAGAGGGAATCCTGGCCCCCGACTCTGAGCCCAAGGCTCTACGGGAAAGGGAGAAGGAAAGCCTGGCTCTGGTCTGCAGTGGTAGCCTCCCTCCCCAGAGGGTCCATCCACATGCGGGCTTTCCTCCCTCGTGCCTGGGAGCAAGCCTGTAAGCTCGTGCTCGAGTGAATGAAGTGTTATGTGCACGTTTCCTATTTTGACTTCCTTTTAAAGCACTGTGTCAAGATGCTATCTCCTCCTCCCTTTTTGACGTCATTCACTCGCTAACCTGCTAGCGAGGTTGTGGGTTGTACAAATTTATCTGCTCAACCTCAAGTTCAGGAAATACTCTGAGTAGCTCATAGAACAGAAATAGCGATGGTGTTTTTGATATTTTATGGTATATGCGCATGAATTATTTTTATGACCCAGGACCAGCAGGGCCCCTCATTTTTCAAAGCCCACTCAAATGTTCAGTTATATTAGTACCAACGAGTTACGCTCTTCCGTGCACATGGAGCACCTATTAATTCTATTTTACTAGGCTGCCTAGGTGCATTTCTCACCCTATAGACAACCTTGCAAGGCAGATCTGTTGATTTCTCTTTTGAAGATAAGGGCAAGGATGTCAAGAGAATTTTACAAACTTGCTTTGAGACATAGGACTGAAAATGGGGCCCAAGGATTTTGAGCCCAAGGATTTTGACTCCAAACTGCCCGGCTCTCAAAATCCCACACTTACCCACACCACATAGTTCACTGCTTCCAGGCCACAATCTTATTTTTTTAGGAAAATACGATCTTTTTTTTTTTTTCCCCCTGCCATGACTCTCCTTAAGCCTCAGAAAATACAATCTGAGTTGGAGTGCGCTGCCTTTTTCCAGAATGGAGTCCCATGGCTCTTCCTGCTGTAATGTAAACTTCATGCAGTCACTGGATTTCCATCTAACAAACTTTTGCTATGTACTTCCAAAGTAGCAGACTCTCCTCTAGAAGCTTTTCTGTGTCATTTAGTAGGAAAAGATGTGGCCTTTATCTTATCAGAGGGCGAAATTCAGACTCAGATGCCATGATGTACACAAAGGCAAATAGCATATAAAAAGGGGATGGTTCACTTTGTGAATGAACAATTTAGAATGTAGTTCTAGAGCGCGCTTTGGATTTTGCTTCTGGCCTGGGACCGAGGCATCCCTTGTGAAACTGCGAGATCAAGTTCAGCTGACCCACCCTGCTCACACCCGAATTGTGCCCGGCTTCCTCAGTCTCCGTCGGCTGCGGTTGGAACCTCGTTTGGTGGTTGTGGAGAAAGGCAGGGTTCCTCTTGTCTTTCCCCATCTTGCGTTAGCCTGCACCGTCGCTAGCTCATTTCAGTTAGTCTGAACTCCTATTTCAGTTTCATTGCTCATCATAGTCTTGCCAACATTAAGCATTAGTGTCATGTTACAGAGGAGAAAGCGGTAACATGATTTACCCAAGATCACATGTGGGCTCGGCCTTCTTTTTCCAAAATGATTTTTAAAAAATTTTTATTTAAATTCAATTAGCTGACATACAGTACATCATTAGTCTCAGATGTTTGATAATTTATCAGTTGCAGATGACCCCCAGTGCCCATCTCATCACGTGCCTTCCTTAAGGCCCATCCCCCAGCTCCCCCATCCCCCCCCACCCCCTCTCCAGCAACCTTCAGTTTGTTTCCCAGAGTCAAGAGTCTTTCATAGTTTGTCTCCCTCTGTGATTTCTTCCCATTCAGTTTTCTCTCCCTCACCCTGTGATCCTCTGCGCTGTTTCTTACACCTTGAGTGGCCTCGATCTCATCTGAGATGCATTTTACTTACCCAAAAGATCCTTTGAGGGCACCTGGGTGGCTCTGTCGGTTAAGCATCTGTCTTCAGCTCAGGTGGTGATCCCAGGGTTCTGGGATTGAATCCCATATAAGACTCCCTGCTCAGCAGGGTGCCTGCTCTTCCCTCTCCCCTTGCCCCTCCTCTGCTTGTGCTCTCTCGCACTCACTCTCTCTCTCTCTCTCAAATAAATAAATAAAATCTTAAAAAAAAAAAAAAAAGGATTCGTTGAGTTTTGGTTCTGGTGCTACCCTCTCCTGGATATATCCCCCAACTCTTGCCATCCGTCCATCCATCCGCTCATCCATCCATCCATCCATCCATCCATCCATCCATCCACTTACTCAACAAATATTTATCGGGCATTCACAGTGAGCTGGGCATTTCTCCTCGGTGTCAACTTCTGGAGATTCAGCAGTGAATCAGGCCAAAAAGCTCCTTGCCCCCATGAAACTCTATTCCACTGGGGAAAGATGCACCATAAACATGCAAACAAGTAAAATGTGTGTTATGTCAGATGTCCCGTGTCCCATGCATAAGACTGAAGCAGAGAAGGTGGGCAGAGTGAGGCGGAGTGGGGGGAGGGTTGCTACGTGACGTTGGGTGGTCACAGACGTCCCCGCGAAAGGTGAGGTTGAAGGAAGGTCTGCGGGAAGTGAGAGAATGAGCCGTGCACCCGGCTAGGGAAGACATGGTCCAGAAAGAGGGTAGGTAGGCAGGCTGGGTGTACCCAGCCCGTTGAAGGACCAACTGGGGGACCAGGGCTTGTGGTTGAGTAGACAGGTGGGCAGGGTAAACAGAAGTGTTGGGATGACAGTCTAGGGCTGGCCTGTGATTTTCTTTCCTTTTTTTCCCCTAAGATTCTATTTATTTACTTGATAGAGAGAGACACAGTGAGAGAGGGAACACAAGCAGGGGGGAGTGGGGGAGGGAGAAGCCGGCTTCCCGCTGTGCAGGGAGCCCAGTACGGGGCCTGGTCCCAGGACCCTGGATCATGACCTGAGCAGAAGGCAGACGCTTAACAACTGAGCCACCCAGGCGCCCTGGCCTGTGATTTCAGTCGCCCCCTGCTGTTCCCTCCGACTGAAAGCCTTCACTGTATTTTTAGGGTCCCCTTTTCCACCGCTCTGCGCGCCTACTGGTCTGTGCAGCCTGGAGGGAAGGCCTCTTACATCCTTGGTTTTCACATCCCCAGTCCCCGGCTCAGGCCGAGGGGAGAGGAAGAGTACAGCGTTTTTAAGTCTGCTCCTTTTCTTCTGCTTCTTTTTGGAAGGCCAAGTGTTCTCATTAAAGACTATTTGTGATTCTTTTGATAAAAAATAGTTATTTTGAAGGAATGCCACTTCTAAACTCCAATTAGCCACTTCCTTCTTGGACAGCCATCAAAGGGATGGACTCCCTAGGGAGAGAACAAGGTGCCAGGAAAAAGCTGGAAGCGAAAGTTGCAGAGAGGAGCGTGTTCCCTAGAGTCCGGAGGAAGAGGGCCTCACCCGAAATCCCCAGGGACGGGGCAGGACGGCCCGGTTCTCTGCTGGGTACTGGTGTTTTCAGAAAGTGACCACAGGCTAGAACGAGGAGGCTCTCGAGAAACCCTCAAAGCATGTCAGGAGACCAGCAAGGACTTTCCACTCACTGCTTCTCAGAGGATAGCTGGGGAGGGGGGACCCCCAGGGACCTGGAAAGCCTTGTCTCTGGAGACCTTTCTGGAAAGAAAAGAATACTTTCCCTGCTCGGGACTTTCCCCTCACAGAGCGGAACTCTGGTCTCTGAGAGGCTTGGGCTGCTTCTGAGGTGGGGCAGGAGCATGTGAAATGCAGATGGGCTAAGACAAGAGGGCCCGGCAGAAGCATGTGGCCTTCGGTGACTCGTCACTTGCGAGACCGCCCGTGGCTATCAGCTCCCACCTTCTTTTCTGCTTCCAGTCAGAATCGTGCACCCTCAGGATAAAGGGGACATAGTGCAATGGCCCAACTCAGAGACCTTGATGGGTAGCTCAGTAGGGTCGAAGCCAGGGGGTCTGGGGAAGTGAGGACTGAAGCCAGACACCCTGAAGTTGGTGGGAAGCTGTTAAGGCATCTCAACAAGGCAGTGGTGACACGGGACTTTCAACCAGAGGGACTTGTGTGTCAAAGTGTGGATGACATTCTTCCAAAACTGTGGAGCTTTCATTGGTGAGAGTTGGGGAGGAGAGTAATTCCTTCACAGCTGGCATGTCAGATGGTGGGTTTGTTTAAAAGGAATAAAGTAGGAAAATGAAAAGTTTGTCTTGTCATTACTCAACAGGTTTTTGTTTGTTTGGTTGGTTGGGTTTATTTTTTAGAATAAACCATGTACAGGCACCTTGCTGGGGGATTGTCTGTCTAGACCCCCGTGCCCTCACGGAGTCTCCGTTCTGCAGGGGTTTCTAGAAGCACTGTTCTCCAGGGCACTTGAGATAAGATCTCTTGAATGCTCTGGCTTCTAATGCATGTTGCAAATCTTTAAAAGTGGGGGAATACACATTCACGGTACCTGACACGTGAAGAACAGAGAGCGAGTTTTCTAGGCACCAATGACCTTTTTAAAACAAGTCACGGCCTCACCTGGCCCTTCTCTCCTCCCCGTCGGTGGACTTGGCTTTCTCTCCTTGCAGCCCTCCCTCTCAGGGATCAGATGAACACAACAAACTTTGAAAACAAGTCAAAAGCTCTCTACAGTCCGCGAGGTGTTACTCACCTGCCTGAGAGGGACCTCCGTCAACAACGTAGCAGCTGTGAGAGGTTTGGACAAAACCTAACGTTTGTTCGCAACCCAGTCGTTAGAAACTTTGCTTCTCTGGTGTCTCGGACCGCCTGTATGGGCTTTCCTCCAGCTTCCACAATGGCTTTTCCTGACTTCATGCTAGTGCCTGATTTCTGCAGTTTGGTGCAAAATTTTAAAAACATTCACGTGTATATGTGTACCTGAGGGCTATGGGGCTGATTGTATTTTTGGTGGCTATTACACTAAAGAAAGAAGGCGGCCAGGATGCTCGCTCAGGATCTGAAAAGCCTGGGCTGCCTTATGAAAATAGCATCTGTGGGTAGAGAGCGGGGAGGGGGTGTCAGAAGTCAGCCTCGCTTGGGTCAGGGTAGGAAACCCATAGTGTGAATGAAAAGCAGCATCGCAGGGTGCCAACTCTCTCAGAACCCCAAATATAGCTTTTGAAAGCTGAGCTTTCTGGTGAAAAGATCCGCTGTTGCCGAATGCCTTCCATATATGTCAGTAAGCTGAGACAGAGAGTGTAAAGCCTGCCTGAAATCTGTCTAAATCAGTAATGAAGGTCACTCACCCACTCCTGGAGGAAGGAGCTTTTTTTTTTTTGAAAAGTGAAAATACGAGAGAAAGAAGAGAATAAAGAAGAGACCGAGAACAATCGGTTTGGATTTAAAACAATAGGAATAAGAAAATTGGAATTAGTCACCCCAAACAGATCCGGTGAGCCTCTGTCCTGAATCACGACCTCCCTGACAAGGTTTTAAGGTCAGGGCTTCTTTACGGTCTTATTTCCTGCTAAAGTGACACACTGTTCCCAGCGCTGGCTTCAGGCATGTGCCGGGCATCCTGGGGATACGTGACACGGAGCTGTTTCGGAGTTGCTGCGGGGCGACTCTGCAAACTTGGGAAGCCTTGCTGTGGCCAGAGAACAGCCATTGTCCCTGAGATGTTTCACTGAGACCATGTGGAGCCCCTCTAGCCGTGGGGCAGGAGAGCTGAGGCCAGTCCCCCGACCCCCTGCCCGCTCAGTGCAACGCAGATGGAGGTTCAACCCTCTGGCTCTGTGTTTGTCTTTGGCTGTGTCATCCCTGATCTCAGGAAATGGCCCAGAGACCAGGGAAACCTGTGTGGTTTGCTACCGTTTCAATCAGTCTGCACTTTGCAAGGAAATTTTTACACTGAAGATGTGTCATTCCTGTTTTTAATCACACTGGGCTATGATCATGATTTTGTTTCTAGTATCTTTATCTCTTTGCTATTTGATTCTGGGCCATCACTTTTTTTGTTTGTTTGTTTGTTTTGTTTTCTTTTAATTTAATTTAATTTTTTTCAGTGTTCCAAAATTCATTTTTTATGCACCACACCCAGTGTTCCACACGATATGTGCCCTCCTTAATCCACCACCAGGTTCACCCAATCTCCCACCCCTCTCCCCTCCAAAACCCTGTTTGTTTCTCAGAGTCCACAGTCTCTCGTGCTTCATCTCTCCCTCTGATTTCCCCCAACTCACTCCTCCTCTCCATCTCCCAATGTCCTCCGTGTTATTCCTTATGCTCCACAAGTAAGTGAAACCATATAATAACTCTCTCTGCTTGACTTATTTCACGCAGCATAATTTCCTCCAGTCCTGTCCATGTTGCTACGGAAGTTGGATATTCATCTTTTTTGATGGAGGCATAATACTTCATTGTATATATGGAACACATCTTCCTTATCCATTTGTCTGTTGAAGGGCATCTTGGTTCTTTCCACAGTTTGGTGACTTGTGGCCATAGCTACTAAGAACACTGGGATACAGATGGCACTTCTTTTCACTACATCTGTATCTTTGGGGTAAATACCCAGTAGTGCAATTGCAGGGTCATAGGGTAGCTTTATTTTTAATTTCTTAAGGAATCTCTACACTGTTTTCCAAAGTGGCTGCACCAACTTGCATTCCCACCCACAGGATAAGAGGGTTCCCCTTTCTCCACATCCTGTCCAACACACGTTGTTTACTGTCTTGTTAATTTTGGCCATTCGAACTGGTGTATGGTGGTATCTCAATGTGGTTTTGATTTGAATCTCCCTGAGGGCTAATGATGATGAACACTTTTTCATGTGTCTGTTAGCCATTTGTATGTCTTCTTTGGAGAAGTGTCTGTTCATGTCTTCTGTCCATTTTTGACGTGATTAGCTGTTTTATGTGTTGAGTTTGAGGAGTTATTTATAGATCTTGGATATCAGTCCTTTGTCAGTAGTGTCATTTGCGAATATCTTCTCCCATTCCGTAGGTTACCTCTTTGTTTTGTTGACTGTTTCCTTTGCTGTGCAGAAGCTTTTGATCTTGATGAAGTCCCAAAAGTTTGTTTTTACTTTTGTCTCCTTTACCTTTGGAGACATATCTTGAAAGAAGTTACTGTGGCCGATGTCGAAAAGGTTATGCCTATGTTCTCCTGAAGGATTATGATAGATCCCTGCCTCATGTTGAGGTCTTTCATCCATTTCAAGTTTATTTTTGTGTGTAAGAGAATGGTCGAGTTTCATTCTTCTACATGTAGCTATCCAATTTTCCCAGCACCATTTATTGAAGAGACTGTCTTTATTCCAGTGTTAATTTTTTTTTCCTGCTTTGTCAAAGATTATTTGACCATAGAGTTGAGGGTCCATATCTGGGCTCTCTACTCTGTTGCACTGGTCTATGTGTCTGTTTTTGTGCTAGTACCATGCGGTTTTGGTGATCACAGCTTTGTAGCAAAGGTTGAAATCAGGCAACGTGATGCCCCCAGTTTTGTTTTTCTCTTTCAACATTTCCCTAGCAATTCAGGGTCTCTTCTGGTTCTATACAAACTTTAGGATTGTTTGTTCCAGCTCTTTAAAAAATGTCCATGGAATTTTGATTGGGATTCCATTGAAAGTATAGATTGCTGTAGGCAGTATAGACATTTTAACAATGTTTATTCTTCTGATCTACGAGCATGGAATTGTCTTCCATCTTTTTGTGTCTTCTTCAGTTTCTTTCCTGAGTGTTCAGTGGTTCCTCGAGTACAGATCCTTTACCTCTTTGGTTAGGTTTATTCCCAGGTATCTTGGTGATATAGTAAATGGAATCAAATGGAATCAAATCTCTAATTTCCCTTTCTATATTTTCATTATTAGAGTATAAGAAAGCAACTGATTTCTGTACATTGATTTTGTATCCTGCCACATTCCTGAATTGCTGTATAAGTTCTAGAAGTTTGGGGGTGGGGTCTTTGGGGTTTTCCATATAAAGTATCACGTCATCTGCAAAGAGATGACGTGATACTTTATAAAACTGCAGAGAGAGAGTTTGACTTGATATTTTACAAAACTGCAAAGAGAGAGGGTTTGACTTCTTTGCCAATTTGGATACCTTTTATTTCTTTTTCTTGTCTGATTGCTATTGCTAGGACTTCTAGTACTATGTTGAACAAGAGTGGTGAGAGTGGGCATCCTTGTTGTGTTCCTGATCTCAAAGGGAAGGCTGTCAGCTTTCACCATCCAATTGAGGATGATATTCACTGTGGGTTTTTCGTAGATAGATTTTATGAAGTTGAGGAATGTTCCCTCTATCCCTATACTTTGAATCGTTTTAATCAGGAATGGATGCTGTATCTTGTCAAATGCTTTTTCTGCATCAATTGAGAGGACCATGTGTTTCTTCTCTTTTCTCTTATTGATTTGTTCTATCACATTGATTGATTTGTGAATATTGAGCCATAATTGTAACCCATGGATGAATCCCACCTGATAATGGTGGATAATCTTTTTAATGTACTGTTGGATCCTATTAGCTAGGATCTTGTTGAGAATCTTGGCATCCATATTCATGAGGGATAGTGGTCTGAAATTCTCCTTATTGGTGGGGTCTTTGTCTGGTTTGGGAATCAAGGTAATGCTGGCTTCATAAAAAGAGTTTGGAAGTTTTCCTTCCATTTCTATTTTTTCAAACACCTTGAGGAGAATAGGTGTTATTTCTTCTTTGAAAGTTTGGTAGAATTCTCCAAGGAATCCATCAGGTCCTGGGAGACCTTCTTGGGAGGTTTTTGATCACTGCTTCAATCACCTTACTAGATATTGGTCTACTCAGGTTGTCAATTTCTTCCTGATTCAGTTTTTGGAAGTTTATAGGTTTCCAGGAATGCATCCATTTCATCTAGGTTGCTTAACTTATTGGCATATAACTGTTGATAATAATTTCTGATTATTGTTTCTATTCCCTTGGTGTTAGTCGTGATCTCTCCCTTTTCATTCATAATTTTATTAATTTGGGTCCTTTCTTTTTTCCTTTGGATTAGTTTGGCCAATGGTTTATCAGTCTTATTGATTCTTTCAAAAAACCAGCTTCTAGTTTCGTTGATGTGCTCTACTGTATCTCCAGTTTCTATCTATCTGCTCTAATCTTGGTTATTTCCCTTCTTGTGTGGGGTTGGCTTAATTTCTTGTTGATTCTCCAGTTCTTTAAGGTATAAAGAGAGCTGGTGAATTCTGGATTTTTCAGTTTTATTTGAGGGAGGCTTGGATGACTATTACTTCCCCCTTAGGGGACCGCCTTTGCCATATCCCATAAGTTTTGGACTGAAGTGTCTTCATTCTCATTGGTTTCCATGAATTGTTTAAGTTCTTCCTTGATTTCCTGGTTGATCCAAAAGTTCTTAAGCAGGGTGGTGTTTAGCTTCCAAGTGTTTTTAACCACTCTTAGGTCTTAAGGACTTCATCCATAAAATGGACATAAACTCATTTTTTTGCTGTCCTCAACCTACTACCTGTGAGTATGAAATTACTTTATATGTGATAATGTGGTGTATTCATCAGCTTTGCTGTGGTAAGAAATAGCCCCACATTTCAGTGGTTGTAGCAACAAACATCTTTCTTATGTCCCATTTTGGGGGCTGTATATTGCCTTCTGTGATATCACTCTACATTTCCTATTCTGGGACTTTGGCTGAAGGGACAGGTGACTTCTGGGAGTGTGCTGTGCTCATGACAGAAGGAAGAGAGTGAGCAAAGTGACAGAAACTTGAAATGCTTCCTGAAACTTCTGCTTTGTTATACCTACATTCCACTTGCTAAAAAGGACAAATGGCCAGGTCCTCTATCAATGGAGATCCCCTTCCATGGGCAGGGAGATCGGACATGCAAGCCACATGGCAGCCAGAAGGGCAATATAATCTTTTTATGGTTGATAAGACAATGTAGCTTAACCCATACCTCATAAACCTGTGGGACAAGATGGGCTTGTTAGGTTCTTAGTAAAATCATAATGACCTGCTAGTTTATGTTGATATTTTAGTTAACTGAAATATGCTGACTTAGCCAACATTTGATTGCACTAGAAGATCGATGCTCTTGGATGGAGGAGATTTGATGTCGTTTACCCCCAATATGCTGGGGGTAAAACTTTGCACCAAGCCTGGAAAACAGTAGATAACAGAATATACTAGGTGTTCTGAATAACTGTATGAGATCACAGCTGCTCTAATTCTCTGGGAACTCAAAAGCCAAATATAATTAAGGTTTCCACACTCTATTTAAGAGGAGAAAACTTGGCAAAGCATAGACTTCAACTGCATACTAGATAAATAAGGTTATCAGTATATTTCTTAAATTCTGAAGCCTTTTTCTTCTTTTATGTTGGAACTCATGTCATTGCATCAAAGAACTCTGGTACAAACATAACTCAAGGTCCCCAGCCCTGTCGATGATCTCTGTCCTCATCAGGGGCAACAATAACAGTGCGATTGACCATCGATGCGTCTTTCTCTGGGGCTTTCCAGAGCTCATATTATTCTCTCTAACTTTTGTTGTTGTTCCTAACCTGCCTCCCTGGTAGTTTCTTACATTTAGAGAAAAGAAAATCAAGCTGCCAGGATACGAGGGCAGGGCCAAAGGCGGGCAGTGGGCATGGGCCCTGCTCTACTCCCCAGCTGTGTGGTCTTGGGCTAGTTACTTAGACTCTCTGTGTCTCATTGTTCCTGTCTGTAAAGTATGGATCATAATAGCATCTTCCTCCTAGGCTGTTGTGAGGAGATGACGGGATGATACATGGGAAGGGTTTGGAGCCCTGTTTAGCATCAGTAGTGCTCAGGATACCCACAATCCATCCCATCCAGCCTCGGCACTGAAGGGAGAGCCAGAGAATAAGTAAAGTCTTGGATTGCGGCTGGGAGATGGGACCCCACGGACTGAGGGACTGAGATGAGTAGTAAGGAAGGGAGGGCCCTGCAGCCAACGTGGCCATGCTCCTGTCTGGAACAGTCTCGTAACAAGGTGCGGAGACTGGAAAACTCCTCAGAAACAGGGACTTGGTCCCCATTGTCCCTTGAGCCTCTCAGACAGGGGGCCTATGAGACTTCCTGTTAGGGCAGGACTTCTAGTCAGTCAGACTGTGGGCCTAATATTCTGTGATGGTGACTCAGGCAAGAGATTTCCAAAGCAACGCTCCGCTGAGACACAACGGACTGCGCAGGGATGTTGTTCGTCTTTGTCTTGGGCCTCAAGTGATGGCCTGGGTCAAGCAGTCGCCACCTGTCTGTCAAAGGCGTGGGACCTCTGCATGTGACGTGTGGGCGACTCTGGAAGCATGCTCAGAGCTGGTTTGAGGTGAGAGCGTTCCAGAAGAAGGGCAGGCTGCTCCCCTCCACCCAGACGCCCCATACAACGGGGGGCACCTCCCATGCATGTAAGATCCTCTAGGGGGTCCTTGCAAGCCCTCACCAGCTCTTTTCTTCTAAGACCTTGAGTGGACAAGGATCTGAGAGGCCAGTGTGTACCATACTGTGAACTTGAAAACCACGACATGTCATTCTGCTCGTTCGTCTGTCATTGAGAGTCACCTTTCTTCTAACGGCATTGAATTTAAATAACTCCATCCAGAGCACCCAGAAATTTCAAAATCCATTTCAACCTCTAACTCTCTTGTCGCCAGGATTAACAGGTATTATTAGCAAAAGGAAACAGCTCATTTGGAATGCTGTGTTTTTGTGATAATGGAAAATGTAGGCCTTATTTACATTTTAATCATTTTCCCCTTCCGCTGGCATTAGGTGGGCGGGACGTTTTGCTCTGAGATGTGTCATTCGGGGGTCCATGGACACTGCTTTCCAGGTTGAGTCCCATCTCCGTTGTCTCCCTGACTGGGCACAAGCTCTAGAAATGGCACCTTATTATTTAAGCCCATTTTATCAAAGAGGGAACTGCAGCTCACGGGCTCATGTGAGCACTTGGCTCAGGTTTTGAAAGCTGATCAGTGGAGGGGCCATAACTTGAACCTGAAAGCAGATGCAGCCCGGAGTATGCGGGTATCCCAACCCTGGCCCCGCACAGGATTGGGATAGAGGTCAGTTGCATGAGGTTCACATCGAACTTTTTGAGGGTTCTTTGGCCCTCGCTGCTCGGGCCAAAGTGAGTTAGGATTTGTGTTCATGAAAACCTTTCTACTTTGGCTCGAAGTGTGTATGTGAGGGTGGTTTTGGTGGTTGGGAGAAACAGCTGTTTGCACAGGGGATCCACTCTACGACCATGCAGGGGTATGGGAGAGCAGAGAGGTCATCGTAATCAGCCTGGGCTCCCTGGAGTGTGAGTTCTTCCCATCCACATCCTGTCATCAGTTTCTACCTAGACTGTTTTCTGTTCCACTCACGTGTACTGGCAACAGGACTGCAATGAACCTGCTGGTTCATTCATTAATGTATTCCCTACGTTTGTTGACAAATACTTATCGATCCCTTGGCACTAAACAAAACAGAGCCCCAAGTTTTATCTTTCGTGCATAGGCGCACAGACACGCATGCACTAGGCTAGGCCATGGAGAGCACCATGGGAAGAAATGGAACTGGGTATTGCTGGGAAAGAGTGAAAGAGGTTCGTGTCTCTACAGGTGGTTCAGAGGAGGCGGTCTGATGAGCAGGCTCCTGAAAGAAGCGGGAGATGAGTCCTGGCCCCGTCTGCAGAGAGAGGTGGACTGTACAAGGCAAAAGGAATAGAAAGTGAAAGTGCGTTTTGCTAGTTCAAAGACAGGAGAAAAGTGTCAGCAGGGTGTGTAGGGGTTAAGTGAAGCCAGAGGGGTGAGGGGAGAGCTGGAAGTTGGGCAGGACCTGAAGGGCTGTGCAGAACTGGTCTCTAACAGGGCGACTGGAAAGCGGACAGGGACCGAGCAGCCATGGCCCACGAATGCTCTAAACTGGGTGTCATCCGATTTAAAAGAGTATTTTAGTAATTCTGCCCAAGTGTCTGGAACAGGTGAGGAAGCTGAGGGGCTTATCTGTAATCGGTTAGCTCACAAATGACAAAACCAACATTGGACAAGGTCTTTTGAATTTCGGAACATATCCCAGACCTGCCTCAAATTTAGACATTTGTTCAATAATATTGACTTTTGAACAACATGAGGTTAGAAGCTTCCATCCTGTGAGTAATCACAAATCCCTGTATGACTTTTGACTCCCCCTAAACTTAACTAGGAATAGCTTACTGTTGGCCGGGGGCCTTCCCGATAATATAAACAGTCAACACGTATTTTGTACCTGATGCTTTATATACTACATTCTTGCAATAAGCTAGAGAAAAGAAAATGTTATTGAGAAAACCATAAGGAAGAAGAAACACACGTACAATACTGTCGTGTAAAAAGAAATCCACATATAAGTAGATTTGCATAGTTCAAACCAGTGTTATTCAAAGATCAACCACATTTAGGATTTGAATATAGTTATTCATTTCTCTGCTTCGTATCAACTATGATGATGTAAGAAAGCTCAATGTCTCCTCCCTGAACCACATTAACACAGATCATGACCGTAACACATCTTTTCAGAAGGGAGATCATGTCAGATGTGGTTTCATAGCTTCAGCAAATTAACACATCCCCTGGTACCTGGTAAGGGTTAGTGTGTTTCCAGAGAAACAGAACCAATAGGAAATACACATGTGTATCCAAGAAGTCCAGGATCCATAGTCGGCAAGCTGGAGACTTAGCAAAGCTGCTGGTGTTGTTCTATCCAAATCCGAAGGCCCAAGAACCAGGCAAGCCGATGGCTTTTCCAGAAGGAAGGCGGAGACCTGTGCGCTTGCTCAAAGACAGCTAGATAGAGAGCATAAGCTCTCCCATACTCTGCCCTCTGTCCTGTTAACGCCTTTAAGGGATTAGATAAGGCCCATCCACATGTGACAGGACATCTGTTTCACTCAACCTACTGATTCAAATATATCGTATGTTAATTAATTGAATTTAAATAAAATAAAATATTTTTTAATGTGAATTTCAGGCAGAGACATCCTCAAAGACACGCGCAGAATAATGTTTAACCAGTATTTGGGCACGTTATGTCCCAGCAAGTTGACCTGGGGTATTCACCATCACAGGGACCATTTTTATAAATACAAATATACTTAAAGAAAATTGAAAGTTGCAATGAGGCAGGCCTGAGCTCCTTCCCGGGACCATGCCCCCAACCCTCTCCCCTTGTATGGACCAGCTTCTCTGGATTCTAAGACTGCTCTTATCCAATTCAAGGCCCTTTGTTTTCAGAGCAACGTTCCAATTTCATTTGAAACGTTGAACGAACAGTCAGAATTCTCAGAGATCACCTGGACTAAGGATTGTCTGACATGGTCTATCTCATCGTCACATGGAAAATGGTGCCATGTGTGCAGCCCACAGAGGACATGCTGAAGCTTCTTGTGGCCAAGGCAAGGGGCCAGGATGGGGGAAGGGGGCTCTGGCCACCTTGAACCCACTAACTGACTCCCCCAGGTCTGGGCATACAGCAGCAGATCTTTGCTGCATGATTGAAAAAAAGTCTATTTAGTCTAAGCCGTCTGTTTTACAGATGGGAAGATTGAGGCCCAGAGAGGGAAGAGCAGGAGCAGAGCACCCTGTTGATTGCCCTGCATGGCTCCAGATTTCTGAATCATTTATTAATCATTTGGCACACATTGCCAGAGACAGATACTGTGTGTGTGTGTGTGTGTGTGTGTGTTATACTCGCATGGTTATCAGTGGTCTAGGGACAGAGTCTTTGTCATGTTCTCTTTCTTTTCCTTTATCCTCCAAATCATCAAGCATAATGGTTTGGACTTTTCTATGTGTTAAAGTATAAATGAACAACCATCCAGCCGTAACCTTGAAACTAAACTGTGGTGTCCTTCTACATCAGGTGTCCCTTCTGCCAGAAAGCATCCCCTGATGTCCCCAGCCGTAAATAATCTCTGCTTTGACCCTCCAGAGCATTCTTTTCGTGACATCTGAGTGCTTTTATGACTTTCTCCCTTATATTGGAGTCACAGGTGAATGCATTCCATTGTCCTTCTGAATGATACAGCCAGTGCTCGCTTCGGCAGCACATATACTGAATGATACAGCCACTCTGAAGGGAGAGCTCCATGGGGTTCATGAAACAGAGTGGCATTGACTTAATAGACTTTTGATTTGGATTCAGCGTATTTCGAGAAGGGCCGATTGCTCCTCAGACCCTGCCCGCAGCCTGCTGTCACAGAGGCTCATGTTGACCTCAGCAGCCCTACAAGGTGGCTGGGCAGGTAAGCTTCATCTTACAGGCCAAGGAAACTGAGATTTGAAGAGCGAAGGTACCTATCCAAGACAGATTTAGGGTTTTAGTTGAGACCAAAACTTCTGGCCCCAAGTCCCCCTTTGCACCAGCCCAGGGTGCATCCTTGTTGGTGGAATCAATATACAAGCCAAGAAGAAGGCAGCCGATTAACTCAGAGGCAAATAAATGCCGTAAGCCATGTGTGATTTTTGTTACTGGTCATAGAAGTACCCTCGTGCTGGGGAAATATGAAAAGAATGTTTGCACTCATGGATGCGTTCTGCTTACCTCCCTCTGTCCCCTGGAACATGTCCGCAGGTTCTACTGAAATGTGACTTTCAGTTGCAAGAATGTCTTGCCCCCCACCCTGGTTTCTACCACAATGAAAATGGGAATTCATACCTTTTCATTTGGATGTTCATCATTGTCCTTGATAAGTCTTGTCTTTTTAGGAAGTAAATCCAATCAGCTTCTGGTCCCTGGGAGACCTGGTGGCCACCACTCCCTGTGTGTATGTGCCTGTGTGTGTGTGTGTGTGTGTGTGTGTGCTTGCTGGTGGCATGGCAGTGAACACCCTGCTTCAGTTTTCTGCGCCCTTTCTCATCTCCCATAGCAATAATCTGCCCCTTCTATGGTAGAGACCCTCCAAAAGTAGAAGGAAGCATGCCCAGTGAGGCTGGAGTGGTCTTCTATTATTTAGCCCAGTTAATTCCTGATTCTAATCAGAGCCCAAAGCCCCTAATCATGCTTCTGAGTTTGGTAATGGCAGATCTCTTCACTAACAGCTGCAAAGGAAGCATGCATAGAGGAGTCTTTGGATAGAGACCAGTAGTTAAGCCCCAGGACCCGCACAGCAGATGCCTCTTGAAGAACGCGATCAGCTCCAGCTCCCTGGGGGGACGCGGCAGGGAGCACCCTGAGAAGAAATGGTCCTCCGAGGCTGAAATCAATGCGATCAGCCTCCGAAGGGCCATGCAGATCCTCACCATAACCTATGAGGGTGTCCTTTTTCTGGATGCAAGCACTGAGGCTGGTGATTCAACCTGTCCACTAAAGAGGGTGGTCCTAGAGCAGAGCCTTTCTGGTTCCCGTCATAACCTCTCTGTGGGGCAGGTGGACATGACAGCGAAGTGGAGTGTCCCACCTCCCCCAAGGCCTGTGCTCTGCTTTGGGTCAGATCCCAGCAACAGAGCAGAGAGGGCTGAGATGCTGGCGTAGAGTCAACAAGCGGGATGTATGTGGGCATCCTTTATCACTTCGGTCCTGCAGGTAAGACGAGCTCGATTTTAGGCATCGACAGTGCTGGACCCTGGCCATGGGGCTGGGCCCTGGGGGCAAGGGAAGGCTAATGCATTTTATGCCTCAAAGAAAGTCTGGTGGAGAGTCGTTTCTCAGAATATGTTCTTATATCATGGAACCGGTCCTGGCAGGACACATCCAGAAGGCGTTTACTCATGCCTTCTTTGATCAGATAAATACTTTGAAGACACTGTGTCTGGGTGGGCACTGAGGGAATGACAGGGAGCAAGACTGCCACGGGCCTGGTCCTGAAAACACACACAGGATATTGAATTTAGGTGAATATAGACAGAACCGGATACTCCTTTTGTAATATCCTGGGGGGGAAATGTGGAAAATGTGGAAGGTAAATAAAATTACAGAGAGGATGTTGAGATACAATGATTTACCAACTTCGGGTTGTTTTGTTTCATTTTGACTGTATCAATTTTTCATAAAACAAAAACATAATTATTCACTGAAGTCCCTTGGACCTTTCCTTGGTTGGTCTGGACAAGTTGCGAATGGTTCAGGTCTGCTCCTTCTGTGGTTTTATATAATTCCAGCAGGCTTTCGGGACAGTGCTATGTCTTAAGACAGTGGAGAAGGGTGTATCCCTAGGTCCTTGCTTCTTACATTTCCCCTGCCTATAGATGCCTTTCTCTGTGGCTGGATGCTGTGTATTTTTTAAGCTACAGTTAAGAGCTCGACTAAAGCTATCCATTCAAGCATTGGACAACTGTTTACTGAAAGCCTGCTTTGTGGATGTGTAGTTCTAGGCTCTGGGGAAAGGCTTACATCAGTGAGGGGAAAAAGTAGATAATAAAGTAATAATAATAATAAATCAGGGGAAGGTAATAAAGTGATATTTATTACCTTCTAGTATATTAGAAGGTCAAAAAAGCAACGGAAAAAAATGGAGCGCAGTGTAAAGGGAATACGTTTTGATCTATGCTGGATATTTTAAAGGTAAGGCCAGGAGGATTTTTGGAAGGATTGCATGTGGGGCGTGAAATAAGAGAGGAGGCTGGGATGACTCAACGTTCTGTCCTAGGACACTGGACGGATGGAATTGTCATTAGCTGAGATGAGAAGGACTGGGGGCTGGGGAGCTGCACAGAGAGAGGAGACGGGGAGTTCAGTCGGGCTGTGACACATTTGAGGTAGGCGTCCAAGTGTAGACTTTGAGGAGGCTGTGGTTATTGTAAATAAGGGAGAGGTCAAAGCTAGAATTATGGATTTGAGATTCATCAAAATAGAGATGATACTTAAAACCATGAACCCAGATAAGGTCACCAAAAGTGTGAGTCCTGATAGAGAAGAAAGAGCTTGAAGGCCTGAATCCCAGGAGATGCCAAGGTGAAGTTTGGGAAGAAAGCCAAGGAACCAGCCAAAGAGAGTAAGAAGGAGCAGACGTTAACTAGGGCGAGCAATGGGAGACTATGATCTAGGGGTCAGGTAACTAAGACTTTTTGGAACAAAGACTCCTCTGTGTCACCACTGATGACGGTCTAGTGACGATGAAGGTTGAGAACTCATCATTGGATTTAGGCTCCTGGAAGTCATGGGTGTGGCCCACTGGGTCCCCGCCCACCCAGCGTGTGCCCTTCACATGTTGTGTGCTCCTTTCATGATATTCTACACGGCAGCGACGTGATCTGTTCAAGCAGCCAGGCCCCCACAAAATAGCTTATGTCAGCAAGCCTGGAGCCATCCCCACTAATTACTGAGGTAACGTTAGTGACTTCGCTGGTGTACCAGGACCTATCTGGGTGGTATGAATGTTTTTAAGTCACATGCACACTCCTCTGCCCTCAGTTATCCTACCATCTAAGAGAGAAAACCAAGGTGTCTGGGCTCTGTTACAGCACCAGGAAGCAATTGAGGTAGGATAAAATTATGGAAGTTCAGAGGCTGCCGAAGTTTCCCCTGGGGATCAAGGTTGAGTCCATGGCTGAAGTGGCCTTTGAATGTGGCCTTGAAGGATGGACAGGATTCGGAAATGAGAAGGCAGAGAAGAGAGAGCTATTTCAGACAGAGGGAGCGCTGGAGCAAGGGAGACAGCTGGAAAGGGGGCACTGAGCTGGAGGGAAGGGTGTGGGAAGGAGAGAGACAAGTGGGAGACAGGGCCTGGAATTTTGGCCAGGACCTGATGAAGAGAGTCTTAGAAATTAGATTCTGGGCTTTATTTCTTGGTCAACGGGGAAATCATTAAAGGCTTTGGAGCCACAGAGTGATGTGGGAATAGTTGTGCTGCTTCGGGAAGAGTCATCTGGCTGTGTGTGCAGAACCGTCCAGAAGAAAGAAAGAGAAGAAGGACCTAAATTAGGGCAGTGGCAGTGGGAGGAGGGAGGAGAGGTAGGAGGAGGGGTGACGTGCGACTCCGCGGAGGCAGAACCCGCAGGACGTTAACACTCAGGAGTGCGGAGCGCCTGGCCTGTAGCTGGGGCTCTGGGCCCTCCCTAAAAACCACAGGAGCCTTTTGAAGTGCAGTGACCTAGGCAGTCCCTGGTCACTGGTACTTGTCACCTCCGCCCCCCCAGTCCTGCTCTGAACCAGGCGTACTTGAGTTTCACCTCGCTAATGACATAAAGCATGCTTATTTCTGGAACTCTGTGATTCACACAGTTTCTGCACTGAAGAAACAAAGGAGCTCTGCATTCCTGGACTTTAGGGAGGTCATTTTGGAGATGAAAGAGATGAATGCCAGCAAGGGCCCATCCAGGCCACCTCCCGCCCTCAGGCTCTGATTTTTCTGTTGCGTCTGGGCTGATCAGCCGTCCACGGCATTTCCTGAATTGTTGGGTGAAGCAGTAGTCAGAGCCCTGGGGAGGGGGAAATGCAAGGTGTCACCCTGCCTGGCAGTGCCATAGGAAATGCCAAGTGACCCAGATGGGGCCCCGGCAGCCTGCCTGCTGATTTACCCAGGCAAATCCACCCCAGGAGCACAGCCTTTGTACCAGAGGACAGAAACCCTCCCGCTGCTCTGCCGGTCTCCCAGCCTCAGCTCGAGTGGGCTCACACTCGAGCAGGTAATGGCACCCAGGGGGATGCTCACCGATTTCCTTGAGGTTGGAACCCCGGGCTGTGGGGGAAGGGGCTGGCCTGCTGCCAACACCGGCATCCCAATTCATGTGGCAGAGAAGGGGGACGAGCCTTTGTGGCAAGGCTGGCTTCCTCCTGACTCTGCCCATAAAAGGAGAAAAGTGCTGCTATCTGGTCGGCATTGGGTAGGATTGCTGATGATAAATTTTTTAAAAGTGTGGATTTTCCCCCCTTTTCTGCAAAGCGGGGGTGGGGGGGGCGGGGGAGAAGGGGGCGGGGAGAGAAAGGGAGAGAGGGAGAGAGAGAGAGAGAGAGAGAGAGAGAGATTGCTTTCACACAGTTTCTAGGCTGTATGTGCTAACAGATGGATCCAGACTCATCTTTTATCTAGTGTTACAGAAGATAAAACTGAAACTGGATGATATGCTGCCTCTTCAATTTACAAGAGGGGGAAAAAAATAAAAAAGCTTTTTAAGGGAAGCCCTTATGGTAGAAAAGAATGGTCCAAAATATTGTCTGGCTTTACTCAAAAGACAAAGTACAGTGGGACCATTTAAAAGTGATTTTCTCCCTCTGCCTCCCTGACTTCCCCCAAGTATATGATCTCTGTGTCAGAAGTAGGCAAAGCTTGAAGGCTATCATGAATTACGTATCAAGAGACATTATTACCCAAGAGTCTTGAACAAATGCCCCATGGTTTAAATTTTACGGATATTTTTTCCCCCTCTCGGTGGCAGCAATTTCAGTCTCTGCCTTCTTCCTTAGATGGAAGAGGAAAGTGTTTTAGAGAAGGCAGGAGGAGACGAGACGTTATGCTAATAAAGGTAATTGTGCAATGATTGGAAACCGCTCTGTTCTCTTGGAAGGAAGCTTTTGTCCCGCACCCACTGGCCCTGCGCTCCAGGTACTGGGCCTGCTCCGGCTTTGTCTTATCTGATTTGAGCAGGAGTCAGACACCCCCAGAGTCAGGAATGACTGAGAGGGACAACACGTGAACTGGGCATCCGTATACCCACCCCTTAGGACAGATATCCTCTGAATATCAGGTGTGCTTTCCCGACTTCTCTCAGAGTCAAGAAGGGCTTTCTGAAACGAATTCTTTGATCTGAAATTGGAGCCATCGACTGGGTCAGGAGGAAAGGCAGGTGTCCGCTATTTGCTTTCTTGCCTCCTGAGAGCCCTCGAAGGAATCAGAACATCAGCCCCGAACACAAGTGCTGAGGGTAGGGTGCATGCCCAGGCACAGTACTGGGTAGGACGTCCAGGTAAGGACGCCTCGGGCTGCAGGAGGGGGTGTTCTCTGCTCCGGGTCCCATAATCTCCCTCCCAATTCAGCCTCCTGGAGTGGGTATTTCACAGTGCCTAGCTCTCCTTGAGATAGCCTGGGAGAAGCTGGTTATGATTCTTTATATCGGCTTCTCATCTTTTTTTAATCTTTAATAATCCTTTTATTAA
The DNA here is from genome assembly GCF_020171115.1 of Neogale vison. NCBI lineage: Eukaryota > Metazoa > Chordata > Mammalia > Carnivora > Mustelidae > Neogale > Neogale vison. Next base: position 132,065,307 of record NC_058098.1, read on the forward strand.
CTGTCTCCTTTTATTCTTCTTATGCTTTGAGATATGGTGGGCACACCACGTTTTTAGGCATTTTAGAGATTAAATAATTGGAAGCTGGAGCGGAAATGCAATGGACTATGGTCCCTGTACAAACACATCCACACAGGCATACATGTGATCTAGAATACGAGCCTGATGGCATCGCCCTGCCATGGGAAAACAATAAAAGGGGAACCCTACGATCTAGCTCCCATTCGGAGGGGAGGGTCCTTTCTGAGGCTTTGCTGGTACTCTGTCTTCTAGCTCAGCCCCCGCCTCAAGCTTCCATTCAGGCTTCCCTCCCGCTGCACCCCATCATGTTTGCAGACCCCAGCCTTACCCCACCGCATGGAGTTCTTACTTCGTGAGCCATATCTCTTCTGTCCATACATATTGTCTCCTTGTAACCTGAGCCCGAGCACCACCCCCTTCCCACTCTCCTTCTCACATTCCTCATTTCCGTGGCTATGTCCTGCGTGGATTCTGGACTCAGTGCAGGTCCTCCTAGGAAGCCTTAATCCCCCAGATTCCCACCATGAGGCTCAGGCATCCATTACTGGCACGGTCACATCAGCCCATTCATTCCCATTGCAACAGCTGCCACATTGTATCTTCATTGTCATTTCATGTATGTATCTTTTCTCATAGCTCAGGAGCTGCTAGGGAACATCAGAATCTTCATCCTAGAGAAATTCAGGAAGATAGCAATCGGCTACAGGGTGGGTCATGGCGGGATTCTTCCTCCCTGTCACTGTCCCTCCGGATGTACCCCAAACAAGGAGTCAGCCCACCAGGCCGGGTTTGGTGACTATCCTGTGTACCATCAGGTGTGTGGCTGCTTTCAGGCCCCAAGATGAGGTCACCACTGCTGCCCCATTTATCACCACCCCGACCCAGGCCTTTGGTACTGTGCCCAGCTGAAACATTTGAGAAAGTTCATCTCCAGATCCGTGGTGTCTGATTTATCACTGAGTCAACAAAGTCACCGGGGGAGAAGCAGGTCATTAGGATAGAAGGAACACAGTATGCAGGCAGACAGACCTGAGTGAGAATCCCACTTCTGCCACGAATGGGTGATCTGTGTGATCTCAGGAAATTGACCTTAATGCTCGGAGCCTTTGTATCTGTCTCAGTGAAATGATGGAGAGGCGTTGTATGAAGCTGTTTGTTAACGACAAGAGATTATGTTGTAAAGTACTTGGTACTTAAAGGAGATTCAAAACTATTGAGTGTTAGTAGTATGAAAAACAGTACAGCTTCCAATGTAAGAAATCAGATTATTAAAAATATAGTAAAAGGATTTTACTGTCACTGATGAAGAAAGCCATCATGGCATTGCTTTAGAAATTACAACTTTAAATTAAAAAAAGAAAAGAATCTGTTCAAGGCAGGAGCATCAGAATAACAAAGAAAAAACTCCAGCTGTTTGGACTTCCACACGTTTCCTTATTTCTCTTAGCCTGGGTTGCCTTATCTCCATGCCGGGCTTAAGGAGACCCATGTTGCCAGGGTGTGGACGTGAGAAATGAGTGAGAGATGAGCGGTTGAAAAGGCCACGTGCAGCCAAGGACCGAGCTGGTTCTCAGTAAGTGGTTTTGAAATTTCTTTCGCTGAAGCTGTTCTACTCCCATCTGTGAATTCTGCCTGGATTGTAACCAGCTTATTCCTGAGCTCCAAGTAGCCTTGGAGTTTGGTAGAAGGACCTGAACAAGAGCCTCCTCTGGGCACTCAAAAATACTGCATCAGCCAGAGAGTCAGTAAGAAACTCAGCAGCGGGCCTGGGGCAGCCCGCCCCCCCTCCCCGGGCCTCCAGCTCCTCATCCACACGGTGCAGGAGGAGAGCAGACAGTCACCCAGGTGGCTTCCAGCTCTGGCATCCTTGGAGTCTAATTTATAGCTGAGTGAGTTGTCATTCACAGACCAGGAAGGGCCAAATTACCCTCATTACTCTGCTCGCAGCTCTGGTGCCTGAGAAGCCACTGGGTCCTGTCACATCTAGAATTAGCTCTGAACCCTTGGGCTTTTAATTAAAGGGCTTTGTGAGTCAGATGGTTTATGGTCAGATTCAGATCTTCAGGGAGACACGCAGGGAGGTCCTCTCTCCTGTCATCTCCTCCTTGAGAAATCGGCCGCTTCTCCCAGCACAGAGGCAAGGAACTGGGAGATGTGTGGGGGTCTTCCAGGAAGAGCTTGTGGCTCAGCCTGGCCCCGAGGCTGCAGGGGCTCGAGGCCCCAGAGGCTCAAGGACCACTGATGTGTGGCCCGCCCAGGCTTTTTTTCCCTCGGAGTTTCTGGGCTGTGCCCGCCAGGGCTGCTTCGGCTGTGGCTCCCCACGGTGGCCGCAGCGACAGGAGTGGATCTTACCCAGCGCTGTTTCCGCTTCGGGTGGCTTGTGCTAAGTGCATTTGCAATCCCATGTGGTCCAAGGGATAAAAGGACTGTCTTAAAAAAAAAAAGAGAGAAAAAAAAAAGTGGTTTCTGAATGTGTGGAAAGCAAGGCTGCCTGCTGTGTGTTTTTAACAATTGCCTCCCCAGGGGAGGGTTGAAAACCTCACCTTTCAAGATGTTTCAACTCAGATTAGAAAGTAACTTTAATAAAATTGCTCTTCTGACCACGGCTGCTGCGATTGCCAGACTGGTGATTATTTGTCTAACCCGAGTCTCCAGGGCTGGAACTGGACACCAGGTCCCTCACAGAGGAGGTGAAATTGTGTTGGTTACATCCTTCCACCTGGTGTGACCTTGGGGGGAGGGGATGCGCATGTGCACTGGCGTGCGGGCTTTCAGGAAGGAGCCCATCAGGATTTCAGACCCCTTCGCTTTTCCCACAATCTATTATTGGGCATGTACTGTGTGCCCAGCGCCGTATCTTGTCCTGGTCCTTTCTCTCTGTCGCCTGCGTCGCAGTGTTCTGCACCCACCTGCTATCTGGGTAGGATTCCTGTAAACTGATCCAAGTCCCCTCAATGTTTCTCCCACACGCCGATGTGTTGAGGGACCTTGAATGGGCCACCGTGTGGTCCCACAGGGAAGCATTAGCCTAGTGAGGACTTCGATCACCTCTTCAGGTAAGTACAGGACAGTTAGAGTGTGTGAAAATCTTCCATCAAGGTTTTTCAACTTAGGCGCTACTGACATTTGGGCCAAAATCAGTCTTTATTGTGGGAGACTCCCAGGGCTTTGCAGGATGTTCAGCAGCGTCCCTGGCTTCTACCCTGGGTGCCAGGAACACCACACACACGCTCCAGCTGGGACAGCCAAAAATGTCCACAGACATTGCCAAATACGTCCTCAGACTTTACATTTACCGAAACGCCCTTCTGTCTATTGTCCTAGTTTATGTAGTTAGGTGGAAGGATTTTTTTGCTCCCCTTTTATAGCTAAAGTAATTGAGGGCCAGGAAGGGAAGACTTGCCTATCAAACAGTGAGTCAGGGAAAGAGCTAAGGTTATAATTTAAGTTGCTGTCTTCCCAACCCAGTGTCCTTCTTGTGGATCCACTCAGTGGTGTGGTGGTGAATGTTTAGTCACTGATGCTCTGGGAAAAACAAAAGCAAAGCCAACCTGATTGGGAGTGGTTGCCAATGTCATGGTGTAAGTACCTCCACCATGGCCGGTTTCTTCTCAAAAAGACATCCCTGAACCGGAAGTTGGAAGAAGACGTGTATAATTGGCTCTGGGTGGCCGGTGCCAGCTGGTTCCAGGATGCCACTGGGCTCAGGTGTGCTTCTGCTCAGATAGCTTTGCTCTCTCCTGGACTGCTTCTACCCCTTCCCTCTTCCCCGTCCACAGATACACTTACACTGGAAGGTGCCATGGGGAAGTATTAGCCTGGTGAAGGCTTTGATTGCCCCTTTGGATAAGCACAGAACAGTTAGAGTGGAATTTTCTCCCTCCACTGTTAACATTTGGTTTCATAATCTTCCCACCTGAGGATCTGCAGAAGCAGGAAAGCTCCGGTCTTAGGATCACCTGGATTGAATCAACTCCTGAGCAGGAGCTACGTAAGGGCTGTTGGTCAGCATCCATCATATTGAGTGTGAGGTGCCTGGAAATATGGGGTAGTGATGGCCACAGGGCTATTGCACATACCCTTCTGGGGAGATGGGAATAGGGAGTAGGCTAGAGTTTTAGTCTGGATATGAACTTGAACTTCTGTAAGACCCAATCTCCACACCTGTAAAGGGAGAACTAGCTTATGTCGGGAGCCTCGGGTGTGTGCTCACCTACTCCATTGCTTGAAGGATTGCCTGGTTTTCATTACAGTATCAGTTCATCAGGCCTAAGAACTCAGCTGGTCTTGGCTTTTTCCACTTGGTCATGGTTTAGTGCCATACGCCCCTTCTCTCTGGTCCAGCCTGAGATCTTGGGGAGCTGGGACTGTGGGAAGAACCTTCACCTAGGATATTGAAAGACCTAGATTCTCATCCCAATTTTGGTCCCACCTCATTCCATAACCTTGGGAAGCAGTTCAGTGTGACTAGAATGTGGGCGGCCCTGCGGGAAGGGCGGGAGCATGATGTGGCATTTGGAGTTTCTCCTGAAGGCGGTGAGAAGAGCTGAAAGAGAAGACACATCGTCAGAAGTGTGCTTTAGAAGTTTCTTTCCACAGAGCACAGGGCCAGAGTCCAGGCAGGATGAAACTAGTTAGGGAGGGGTACAACAGTCCAGACAAAAAAGTGAGGGAGCCCCCCACAGACACTAATGCAGAGTGGCACAGACAGAAAATGCTATGGGAGTTCAGAGAAGGGAGAGGTCAGCAGAGTATCAGAGAGGACTTCCTGGAGGAGGTGAGGCGGCTGCTGACTTGGAAGGATGGAGCTGTATGGAGGTATAAGCCTAAGGCTGCAGAACAGGCAAGAAAACACAAAACTGCAGTAAAGCCCATTGGGCTTAAACTGAGACTTTGTGTAAAGGATGGCGATGTAAAGGACCCAGTGATGGAGAGACCTGAATGCAAGGCTTTGGAAAGTGGATTCTTGTTAGAAGGCCATGGGCCTCACAGGAAAGCATATTCTCTGGTCATCCTTCCACGGGGCTCGGATCAGAGGCGTTTTCCTGTCTGCAGCTCCCACTTGCTTTTTTGCCTTTGGCAAGGTATGGGGGTCTGGGACCCTGACCGGGGGTGCCCACACGCACCCCCTGCAGCCCTGTGCTGTTGAGGAGGGCACCGTCTCTCTGAGGCTTGAGGGCGAAGGCGGTGCTGAATGTTGATGCATGACTCCCGAGTCTCCGCGCAGTGGGGGGCCCAGGAAGGGACCAGCTGTGCCCGTGCGTGAGCGCAGTCCCCAGGGTTTGTCTGCCTAGGCCAGGGTGACCGTGGTCCCCCGTGATAAGCCGTCTCCCAGCTGACACAGGTCGCTTCTCAATCACTCCTCCCTGGGTTGACTGTGACCCTTTGCCCTTACTAAGAAGGATGGAAAGGCCCCGTTGTCCCGCATGCCAGATTCGTGACAGCGTGTCTGTCCCTGTCCACGAGGCGAAGGACAGCCAGCCTCACGGCGTCTGTGGTAACAGAGATGGGGTCTTCCCGTGGAGGGTCAGGAAACAAGAGTTTGCTGGGAAACAGCACGAGCTAGGGAGCACAACCTCTGAGCTCACGTGAGTAAACCGGGAAGGGAAAATGACTCACCCCGGCTGGAGCCATCGGAATCAGTAACAGGAGGACAGATTCCAGACACCCTCTGGCCCTCAGAGTGTCCCTGGTGGATTTGGATTCAGATCCAGCCATTGGGCAGGAGGGGAACCATTTGCCTGGTAGTTTAGCAGAGACCTGCCTTGGAAGGAAATCACTTTCTCAAATGGCCGTATGTGTCCTAGGTTAGGCTCTTATTCCAAGGCCTTCTTCATTATGCAGGTGGCAGGGAGTGACCTGCCCGCTGTCCTAGAGATGTGGGATCAAAGCAGAGATGGGAGCCCGGTTCAGGATCTTCTCAACCCACAGTGTTCTGCCTCCCTCTGGTTTCACGGCAGAGGCGCTATCTCTATCAAACACCCAACCGAAGCCACCTAGAAAGTGCCCTCTGTTGCTACAGGCCAGGAGCTGGTGGGGAGTTCATAGGTGGTTTGCGGCGCTCAGATGGCATCAGACGTAGGACACACGTGCGGCTTTAGGAGCCTGAGTGCCTGCGATGTTGGCACAGTATGCGGGAACCCATCCCCGCCGCAGGGACTTGGGCGGCAAATGACTCCAGCTGGACTGGCTTTCAGATTACGCTCAGTGCAATCTGGCCATGGCACCATTTCTTAGCTTCTTACTCCTGGGCAGCCCTGGCCTTGAACTTCAGAGCAATCCTTTACTCTCATCATCTAGGCCCACTTTGCCCACATAGTGAGGAGCAGTTGTATTTTCTAAAGTTCACATGAAATGGACAGACAGAGGCCAAGGTGCGAAGAAGTTACAGTTCACAGCTGATGGGCTCAAGACCCCAGGCACTTGCCACAGCTTCATCCCCCCACTAACACTTGGAAAAGTGTTAGATGTGCTAACTCACGGGCAGCATCCCAGGAAGCACCAGTGCGGGTAAAGCCCTTCATAGCCTGACACCCGTCTCTTTTCCTGCTGTCTCTGCTACCTCTTTCCCTCATCCCCAGCCACGCTGAGCCTTCAAGGAAGGCAAATTTTACAATCGATCCTTGTCATTTTTGCGGGACCCTGGGCTAGTTACAAGAGCTATAACTCCCCCTTGAAGATAAGTAAGACATGCCTTTCCTCTTAACCAGCTCCCTGTCCAGTGGCAAAGAGAAAACACGGGCATAAGTAGCTTTGATGCTTTAGAAGACACAGCTCATTTGATCTTCAAAGTGGCCCAGAGAAGCTGCTGGTATATATTGCTGAAAGATCTGCATTTAATAGACTTTCCATCTGCAGATCAGAGAGAAACAGTGACTAAGTAAAGGTCGCACAGCCCAACCAAGGCCACACTGGGAATAGACTTAGGTTTCCCTGACTGCCTATAAAACAGTCCTGCTACATCAAGGTGTCCTCTCGGCTTGTGTCACTGGGGATGGTTGGGCACAGCCTCTGCAGGCTGGACTGTCTGTCTCGGTCTTATTGCTGCCTGCCTGTGCAGACAAGGCGGCTGTCAGATGTTGATACCTCAAACCCATGAGGTTGTGGCCCTTTCCCTACAGAAAGGCAGCAATCCTATGGTTGCTGCCCAGGGAGGGAGGAGGGAAGCTGGAAATTCCCCTGTTGTCTGCGATTTAATTATACTGATGCTCAGGGTCATCAGGGAGAGGATGCTGGCCCCACTCCTTTTCAGAAGTGTCTCCCCTTGCCCACCCCAGAGGAGAACCTCCGGTTGACATGATCAATACTGTAAAACATGTTCTTCGCAAAGAGGAGGGAGCCACTGTGCTGCTGGTGTGCAGAGAATGAGATGTCAACTTCTTAAATAACTGGGCCAAGTTTCCTGACAGGTCCAGTCAATGACGCTGGTGTCCTCCTGTCCTCCTGCCCTCCCCATGGGGGCACTTACCTTAGCGCTATTGAGGTGTGACAGAGAAGACAGACAGATGTTAAGCCACGACCCTGGGAAATGGAACAGATGTGAGCTCAGTGCTCCTGAGCTCTGCTCGAGACCCAGGCTCATGTCCTGGTTCTGCCATTGCCTGCCACTGCCGATGGCTCTCCCACCCTATGCCAGATACACCAGCTGTGAGCTATAGTATGCGGTATTAGGGAGTTAGGGATTGAACTTGGGCTCAGAGGTGTTACCCACTCCCCCACCCCAGCTTACTGTCAACCTTGGCTACTCACTCTGCCTCTTGGAGTTACTCTCTAAGTCCTTATGTGAATGAGCACAGCCATTTCCAGGAGGACCACAGGATGGGGAGCACACGGCCTGGTGCACAGTCAGTGCACAGTGCAAATGAGTGCCATGTTTTGATCCCCTCGCCATCATCCACTCACTGACCTCTGACAGTCTAGAGTTGTCTGAGCCCAGACACTCTGGGCTATCACCATCTGGACTCTGGCCTGCTCCCAGGTTGTGTCCCCAGCACAAGAGGCTACATGCCAAGATGCAAGAAACCGGAACCAGTCCCGAGAGCTGTGTCCAGTCCTGGCTTCTCCGCCTACCTACTGGGTGGCAATAGACAAGTCCTTCCCCTTCTCTAGAACTCAGGGATCCTGTGAATGGCATTAACAGTCATATCAATAGTGGTAATGATAGTGCCAATGTCAGTAGTGGTTTTATTGGTGGTCGCCTCCCCCAAAAGTCCATGCCCTAACCCCCACAACCTGTGAATATGGCCTAATTTAGGAAGAAGGGTCTCACTTATTCCTCAAATATCATCACTTGCAGAAACTGCTTCAGGAAGCAGAGAGCAGGCGTTGCTGCCTGTTACTACAGGATGAGGCCTGCGGCCAGTGTCTCTGAGAGCAGCCCCTTCAGGCATGAGTAACCTTCCTCAGCCCCAAGAGTTTCTCTAGAGTCCTCAGAAATCACTGGACTACAAGTGCTGTGATGTTCCTTGATTAAATGAATGCACCCCGCTACGGCCTGATTCTTAAGTAGGGATTCCTCTCCCGGCCAGATTCCTGGCCAAAGGCTCCAGCTCAGCACCCCCCAGGTCAGGGTCAGCGCCTGCTGGTCTTGGAGGAAGGCTGTCTTGTCCTAGCAATGCTATCCCTGAGGAAGTGGGTCCACCTGGCAGTGGGCCTCAGTTTCTCCAGTGAGGCTGGGTGGCTGCTCCCACACTGCCCTAGGCTGCCCCAGAAAGGAGAGCCACTGAGCCCTCCCATCTGGGGGACGGACTGGTTATCAGAACAGCTGCACATTCAGGTTCTGGGTGTGAGGGCCCAAGGAACCCAATGGTCCTTTTAAAATATATTGCCGAAACTCGTCACGCCTTGCTTCTTGAATCATAGCGTGGCTCCTTTATAATCAAATTACATCAGCCTGTTTTATATGTAGGGCCTTTGAGTCCAGCAGATTTAGAAGGCATTCTGCTGAGCACAGGAGAGTGAGTGGCTGCAAAAGGGCATTTATATGGGTTGGAAAGCAGGGGGGGGGCACCCAGGAGAGTCCAGCACAACTAGGCATACAAACAAGCAGCCCCACAAACAAGGCCCTGTGGATTATGTGGGGGTTGACCAGATGTCTTGTGGGCCCAGGCCACTCCTGCTCTCTGTCTGTTGTCCCAGAGGCATCATTAATACCCCCTTTTCACTCTGAGAAGGATCTGGGTTTGGCTGATAAATCACGTGGTCACCCTAATTGCGTGTCATCTTATATGTGCACTCAGCAGAGATGCGGTGTGGATGATGTATTTGAAGAACTCAGCAGAGATGCGGTGTGGATGATGTATTTGAAGAAAAGCCTGTATCTATCTGTGTGCTCCAGTGGCCCCAAGGCTGGCTGTGTGCAAGCACGGCTGCACCCTGCGACTGAGGCAGGTCCCTGTCTCGTAACACACGTGCCTACGAGGTGAAATCATGGGCCAAAATGTCAAATAGAGAGTGGTTTAGATCCTTTCTCATAACTTGCTGGCTTTTTGACCTTGAGGAAATTACTTAGCTTATCTCAACTATCCACTGGGGATAATCGTAGAGACTCGTCGGTTGGTGTCATTGTGTGATGACCCATGTCAAGCAAGTGCTTATTTCTTGATACATGATAAGCTACCAACGTATGGCATTGCCACTATTGTTATTCTTGTTATTATTATTATTTCATGACCGTTATTATTGTGGCTTTAGTCCCTCCATCTGTGACATGGTGATGGGTGATCCTTGTCCCGGCCTGCTCCCGGGGTCTTCATGAGACTAAAATGAAGTAGCATCCCCAGAACCTAGTGTCCCTGGGAATGTGCATGCTGTCCCAGGTGAGGACTTTGGACAGAGTCTCCCTCGGGCTCCTGCCCGGTGGGGCCATCCCTCTTTGACATGGAAGATGGGTTCCCAAGACATCATTGCCCCTTCCACCCACCCCAAGGACGCTCCCCTTGCCGGCGCTCCTCCGCCCAGCCTACTTCCTCTTCCCGTGAACAACGCTGTATAAACACCAAGGCCGGAACATCACTTACTGTGGGGGGAGGGGGGCCACCCAAGAAGCGGCAGGGTCCAGATTCCCGGGTGGGCCTGTGGGGCACCTCTCAGTGTTCTCCGCCTGGGGAGCCTTCCTGTGCCTCTTGAATGAAGGTGTCCTCTGTTCCCAGGGTCCTTGCTTTATTCCCTGGCTCTTTCCATTAATTTCTTTTTCTGTATGCCTCGCCCTTTCTTTCTTTCTTCTTTTTCTTTGAATGTGACTGCTCGGAAAGGGAGGATTCCCTAGTGGTTGAGAGCAGGAAGTCCACCTGGACTGCCTGAGTTGAAATCTTGGCTCTACCTACCACCCAAAAGCTGAGTCCCTTGGAGGACCACGTCAGTGTCCTTATCTGTGAAAAGGGGCAAGACGGATACGTCTCTCATGTGGTTGTTGGGAGGTATCAGGGGTCACTAAGCCTAACAATGCCTGATGCCCAGGGGGTACCTGCTGAATGGGGGCTATTTGTATCATAAAATCCTGCCCACTCCTGTTTTTTCATGTGCCCGGGTGTTCTTGGTGCTGTGGGGCTGAGGCTGCAGGGAGGTGTCCTGGCCCGAGTCTAGGCTCTGCTGCTGGTTCAGGGGGACTCTCAGGAACAAGCCACCCATGCTGGGCCTTCTCCCAGGCTCTGCCTTCTCTTTGCTGTGCCGCTGCCCTGCCCTTTCACTTCTGGAGCCTTTCAAAAGTGGAAGAGACACAGCCGTTCTGAGCTCTCAGCACCTCCACTGAACAGGGCAGGGACACATAACGTGGAGGGCCACACGTCGTAGACAGGAGGTCAGGAGATGCCTATCATCGTCTGGGTTCTGTGGTGTGACCCTGGATTAGTCCTTTCATGTCTCTGGATTTCAGTGTCCCCAGTTTCAAAATGGGGGCAATGACCCTTCTAAAAAATGACCCAGAATGAGGGTGGTACAGAAGCGAGGGTCCCTGATGGTCTCAGATGGAGCAGGGACGTGGCCGCAACCCCGGCGACAGTCCACGTGGCCGGGGACAGAAGTCACTCAGCACTGGGGTTGTGTGAGGTTGTGCTGCTTGTGGGGACCCGAGACGGGCGTTGTTAAGTGTCCTTCCCTGCTGACCTCTGCGCTCTCTGAGGGACATCTGGCCTAAGGGTGACTCAAACAGGAAGCCATCGAGCCGTCACTTCAAAAGCTTGGACTCGTCTCAGAGATGGGCTTCCTTCGTGTTGCTCTCTGTTTCGATGGCGGGGGAGTAACTCACCGAGTTGAGGGCAGATCCTCCGAGCGAGCCCTTCCCTGAGAGGGCCTCTGTGACCACATCAGTCGGATGGAAGGAGGTGGGCTGTGCTGGGGGCTGGATAAGATCATAAGTGACCCCAATGCTGGTCCGTGGACCAGAGCCAGGATGGTGACATCGAAACTCTCCAGAAGCTTTGACCGCCACTCCAGGATGGAATTGTACTTTCTGTTAGCTTCTCCAGATGCACAATGAGTTTGGGAACTGCTAGCATGGGTGGGACTAGGCTTGCCTGTCAGAGGGCTCCTCGTTCCTGGTCCCCATCAGGAGGCTGGGGAGTGTTGACAGTATTAGCCCTGTGGAAGGATCAGGTTACGATTAGGGTTATCTATTCGTGTGGTTGTTAGCTCAACCAGGTGACCGTGTCCTTCGTGATGTATAGTGGGATTTGGGGGACTTTTGAGAGGACACCATGGATAGAGGAATATTCTGGAAGTACCAGAGAGTCACAGTCTGGCAATGACCTAACATTTTACCGGCCTGGCCCTCTTAGTTTTGTGGTGGAAGAAAATGGGATTCTGGCTGGACCTCAGGGGGAGAATCAAGTTCCTATCATATACACAGAAAATGGATTATAATCTTGAGAGTGTTTGGGAGAGAAAGCAGTGAGGGCGGGACAGTGACCCTGATACCTGATGACTTCAACTTCTTCTCTCTTGTTTTCAGGTCCTTCTGTGGTACACCCGGCAAAAGGTGAGAGATGCCATCTTACCCCTGGATCCTAGTTCAGAAATTCACCTTCTTCGCTGTCTACACCCACGTGCACAGGAAACAGCCTCATGTCAGGGCCAGGGCTCCCTTTTCCTCAGGCTGTGCTCTGTGCTGGGACTTTACAAACACAACCCCAAATCCAGAGGAGACAAACGTCTCTCCCCCTTTACCTCTGTGACCGGGGTTCCCGAAGGGCAGGGCCGGCCTCACAAAGGCAGGCTGAGGATTCACTTTCTCATCAGGCCAAGGACTTTTCAGAGTCCCTGTGTTTTCCATATCATTTCCTTCCTTCCTCTCCCCCACTTCACTTCCTGTTTTTTCTTCCTCTTTCTCCACCCCCTAGCCTGGCTCTCCAGCCCTGTCCCTTGTTGTCTGAGAACAGGAACAAAGCGCAGAGCGTAGATAATCATGATTTCCTGATGGGCCCTCTCTCACTGCTGGGAGCCAGGGACGGGCCCAGCTTCTCTGGGACACTGGAGCCTCTGCTGGAAGCACAGCAGGAAGCCTGGCCTTTAGAGCCCCCTGTATGAGAGAGACCCTAACAAGAGTAATCCTTCATGTCCTTGCAACAAGTCATAGTTTCCAAAGAACTTTCTCCAGCATTCAAGCTAAGACACTGGAAAAATAAGACAACTGCTAGTGTTTTGGCCAAGTAACTGAAGTCTAGTTCAGATGGACAAAACAGTGATGTGGGAGTTAGATAGGAGTTCATTTCTGCACTCTCCTCTCTTTTTTTTTTTTTTTTTTCCCAATTTATTTATTTTCAGAAAAACAGTATTCATTATTTTTTCACCACACCCAGTGCTCCATGCAAGCCGTGCCCTCTATAATACCCACCACCTGGTACCCCAACCTCCCACCCCCCCGCCACTTCAAACCCCTCAGACTGTTTTTCAGAGTGCATAGTCTCTCATGGTTCACCTCCCCTTCCAATTTACCCAAATTCCCTACTCCTCTCTAACGCCCCTTGTCCTCCATGCTATTGGTTATGCTCCACAAATGAGTGAAACCATATGATAATTGACTCTCCTCTCTTTATGCTTCTATAGATCATTCTGGTTCTCTGAAACTGAGTTCCCTAGGCTTTTGGAAAAATGGAGTTACCGGTATCTCATGGGGACTTTTGAGGACAGATCAGGAAAATGTATCTGTCAGATTCATATGGTAGGCCTGGCAGATCTTATTTGCTTAATAAATGTGAGATCCCCTCCTGGGTTTTGGTTTTCCGCACAGAGGAGTGACTGTTCAACTATATAGTAGCCAGAAAAATCACAGAATAAATGACACCCCTGGGAGGAGGGTCCATATCTGTTACTGTGTTTTCCTGAAACAAGGAGAAAGAGAGAAAGACAGAGAGACAGAGACAGCGACTGGCTGGGCACAAATCATTGAAAAGCAAAGCCCACCCACTACCGTGCTCCTGGGGCCCAATGTTCCACAATAATATTTTTCTGATGGGAAATAGAGCAATCCCAAACACAGCTCCCAGGGGCAAAACTATAAAAAAAAACAGCAATCTGGAAAAAGTCCCACCTCCCTTTTTGAAAATCTGTTTAAAAAAAAAAAAGACTTCCCAACCAGGGTCACTGACCACTTGTTTGAGAAGTCAGCCTGACCACGGAGCTACTTTTTAAAAAATTCCGAAGGCCAGCGACTCAGAGGCCTATTCCAGTTTGAATTCTCCAAGTGGCCGAGTCCTTGAATGAGGTTCTTTGCTTCTAAGCCTCAGTTTCCCAAACTACAAAACGAAGCATTGCACAAGTGGCGATTGCATCAGTTTCTTGCAGGCCTGGTCATCTGTAATTCTGATATTCTCTCTGCTCTCTTTAACACATGTATTCTTTCTAGAAGAGAACAGGAAATGGCCTCTCAAAGTAACATGACTTGCATTCCCTTTAACAGATTAACACTCACTTGACTACAGAGAAACGACAGGACTCTAGGGGGCCATAGCCCTGGTTTGGGAGCCCAGACTTGCCAGCTGCTTTGTCCCATCAGCCTGGACGGGTGAACCTGAATCACAAGAGAGAGCTCTAGGTAAGAAAAAAATGACTTGGGTTCCAGCACACAGCACAGGGATAAGCAGCACAGCTGGTGGAGAGAATGTGGGATAGGTGTGCTTCCAGAACACTGGCAAGCGTGAGGGGAGGTCATTTCACCAGATTCGTCATCTTTGATTAGAAGTTGTGCCTCCTCTAATAATATACCGAAAGTTGGCTGATTGAATTTAAATTAAAAAAAAAAAAAGTCATGCCTCCTAACACCGCATACACATAAAAGGAGGAAAAACAAAACAAGACAAACAAACAAAAAAAACCCAAAGATATAGTTTTGAAGTGGTTAAAGGTACCTGGGTTCTACACCTGCATTCTGAGTGGGAGCTGTTTTTATCCTGGTCTGGAGAATGTGAGGCATGAACTAGAATAGCTGAGAACCGTAGGCAGCAGAGAGCAGACTGGAACTGTAGTTCTAGGATACTGTCCCATGCAGAATTCACTGGGGAGGAAGAATGCTCCAGGATCCATTCTGTCTATTCCAGTCATAGATTTAGGTGAGCAGGAGATGGCCTTCATTAGCAAACCCAGGACAAGATTTGGGTCTCGGGCAAGAGGTCTGGCTTGCGTCACACTCGCTGTAACATCTCTTGAGGCATTTTCCATTTGTGCAGTTAGCATCCAAGACAACCGCACTGCTCCAGCGGCAGGTGGCCTTACCTCCAACACATGGGTTCTTTGCTCTTCCTCCCTCCCTCCTCTGTCACCCCCTCCCCGTTCACTATGGATACTTCTTATCCGCAAGAGCTGGGCCACACCTCCGTGAACTTCTTCATTGAACTTGGACTGGACATGAGCCTCCCAGATGACTAAAGATCTACTGAGGGGCTCAGCGCCCCGGGTGCTGGTGTTCTAGCACATTTCCTTAAGCTGGCCTACGGCACCCACCCTGGCAAGATCAGGAATCACAAAGGAGATGCCAATACCCTGAGGTGGCCTTGTACCTGTTCATCTCCATCCAGTGCTGGCCTTCCCTTCTGCTCTCCTCTGTCCTAATGCTCTTCCTCACATCTAGATGTCTTGAGTTCCCTTGAAAACTAAAAGCAGAAGCATTTCATACAGCTGAGCTCAGCAGAGAAGGTAAGACTGGATTTCTCGGGTGGTTTCCAGTCCCAGTTCCCAGGATCATTTTATCCTAGACTTGTTCCTGTTGCTCATTCTTTGAGGAGGATAGGATTATCTGGGGCTCCCTTTCCTTTCTTCCTCTTGTGGTTCCTTTTCCTAGGGTGGCCACCAGGCTACAGTATAAGTCAGAGGAAAGAGAAGAGCTTTTGGAATCAGACCTGATTTTAAACCTCAGTTGTGCTATTTATTAGTTCCGTGATTTTGCTGAAATCACCTTAAATTGGTGGGGTTCTGTCTCCCCACCAGTAAGATGGGGACCATATGCCCTATGTTGTACCCTTGTGATCAGAATCAAAGAAGATGATTTCTTCCTTAAAAAAAAAAAAAATTGGCTCCTTATCCTCCCCAATCTCATTTAGAACTACTTAAATATAGCTTTGGTCCCCCATCGGGTTCTATTAGAACATTGTGCCTTGTGTGTCTAGAAGTTTTAGGCACTCATTCACCCAGCCATCCATTACACGGGTGTTGGGAGCGTGAAGAACATGGCAGGTGACATTTTTGGTCTTAGGGCTATAGCACAGAACAAACTGTAGTTCCTGTTCTCATGGGGCTTGCATTCTCGTGGGATTGTGCGACGGTCCACAAGTAAACATATGTACAATATATCCGGCAGTGTTAAATGTTATGGAAAAAAATAAATCAGGAAAACGTAAGTAAATAAAGCCAAGCCAGAGAGATGGAAAGTGGGGAAAGCGGGAACAGGATCCAGGAAAGACGTCCTTGCTTAGGCATTATTGGAGTAGGACCCAAACAGAGTGAGGGAGTGAGGATTAAAGGAACAAAGGCCCTGAGGGGGGAATGTGCTTGGGCTTTAAGGGACGGCAAGCAGCCAGTAGGACTGGAGCAAGAGGCATGAGGGGACAGGGGAAGGAGGTGAAGGTAGAGAAAAGCAATCAGATCGCGTAGGGCCTCATATGCACCTGTAAGGTCTTGGGCTTTATGGTCTGGCTGGCCTTTCCAGAGATCCTTCTCCCTTTCCTTCCTCTTCCCCAGATCATCTCCCCATTCCTGAAGCATCCTGAAGTCGAAGAAGGGTCGGATGCTCTCGTCCCGTAGATTATAAGGCATCCAGTCAAAAACCCATATTGGGCATTCGGTACGCAGACTCCGGAACGAATGAATGAGATGCGGCCCTGCCCTAGGAGCCCATGATCCAGCCCCCCGGTCAGGCTGATTGCAAAAGCTGCACTGGCAAGTTAGGCCAAAGTGAGGCACTGTTCTAAATCGGTCCCCGTGGAACCAGTTTGCTAGAGTGGGCATTTCCCATCGGAACCTCCCACAGGTCACTTCTACCCGATTTCTTGGAATGCATTCACATAGTGTGTTACCAAGTCTTGCCTTCGGGGTAGAGAGGGGATCAGCTCGTTCAGCAAAGATCTGAGTGCTTATTCTGCGTGAGTGTCGGTGTAGACAGTGGCTACAGATGATGTCTAGATTCGCTCCCTGCCTTCAAGGGGTTGACGGTTTTCCTGGGAGACCTGCTAGGGACCAGATGACACTGTCTGTGTTGTAATAAGAGTGGGTATGGGGGAGCCTGAGGAGAGGCTGCTGACCCACACAGAGGGGACCGTCTCCACTCAGTCTCAGAGTGAAGAGCAGTCAGACGGGCGAGCCGCAGGTAGGGTGCGCAATCACAGGGAAGGGGCTGGGAGTTTCCAGGCAAAGGACAGGGATAGGCCAGGGCTGCCCGTTGGAGACGCTGCGCCTGTCAGTCATTGTGGCTGTGGAGCATGAGGTGAGGCAGGTCCGAGGGTCCCAGTCGGAAGGGGAGGATGGAAGTGTCGCCGGGGGCCTCGAACATCCACCTCGAGTCCACAGGAGGGCAGCTCAGACCTGTAAAGAGTCTTGAGGAAAAGGGTCTAATTTTATTGACCCTAAATTTATTCTGATCTATCAAAATCGGTTGGTTTTTAAAAGGTTTATTTTATACGCACTTCTTATAGTATCGTAAGATCAGAGTTTCCTCGGATGTTAAGTAGGTTCGTACGGATGGAGAGAATGAGGTAGTCGTCTGGGCGGATGCATACACGGCCCTTTCTGTCGTGCTCGTGAATGGTAAGTGTTGGCCGGGTCACGTGCAGCCTCAGTGCACACGTTGCGGGGGCATGGTTAGAGCACCAACCTTGTTTCTCACTGGAGAGTGGCTGGCAAAAGCCTGAGCTGTTCTAGCGGGAATGGTGGAATTTAGGTCTTGATACATTTTCCTCCAGCTGGAAAGTATATAGGTAATAACCATCTCTTAACCCTCTCCTAGTTGAAGGGGACAAAAAGAATGTTCTCTTTGGAAAGGACACAATCTCTGGCCAGGGAATGCTGGGGTCCCTAGCGTGGGCCAGACGCTGTGCTAGGCCTGGAAACTTCATCAAGACAAATGAAGCGTGCTCACCTCTCCAAGGAGGTCACATTTGTGACAATGACCGAGGATCCCGCAGTCACAGACACAGATCGTGGGCAGGAACCCCACGCCCGAACAAAGTACAGAGAGGGAAGAGCGCCGAGGAGGGTCCATTGGTTAAGCTTGTCTGACTTTGATTTCATCTCAGGTCATGATCTCGGGGTCATAGAACCAAGTCCTGTGTCAGGCTCTGTGCTCAGCAGGGAGTCTGCTTAAGAGTCTCTCTCTCCCTGTGCCCCCAACCCCAGATAAATAAATAAATAAATTTTGTTTTTGTTTTTGTTTTCTTTTTGTTTTTGGTTTTGTTAAAGTGCAGAAAGGGAGCATGTTCTCTGCCCAGGGAAGTCAGGGAAGGCTTCCAGGAGGAGCCCAGTGAGTTGGGCATTGAAGTGTGAGTAGGAGTTGGGAGCTGGGCAAGAGACACGCTCAGCGCGGAATGGCACCGTATAAATACAGGCCAGCGTTCGAACGTCCGTGGCGGGGATGGAGAGGAAATCGCCAGAGTGAACAACACGAAGATAATGCCTCCAGTCTGCTTTTGAGAACCCACTAGTAGCTGCCTCCTCAGGCTCCCACCTTGTTCCCAACAGTGACTAAAAATAATCAGATTGACTAATTTGAGTCGCTCTCTCTCCTCTGACCCCGTGGAGGTGTCAGTGAGCGGGCTAGGCTGAGAGGAACCACGGAAAGAAGTGGAAAGAGGAGGAGGAGGAATCCATCCCCGTCTTCCAGGAACACTGATGCAATGGCGTAGATGGTGTAGCTCCCACCGGCGCTCTCTGGAAGCAAACTTCAGCTTTCCAGACAACTAGGTCTGTTGCTTCCCCGTGAAAACTGCCAGAGAGGTTTAGAAATGCGTCGGTCTCTCTAGCTTCCACGTAGGGGGGAAACAATATGTATATATATGAAATGCGTGTGTGTGTGTGTGTGTATCCCGACACACGTATATATGTGTATACTCTCTGTCTATACAGGTATGTATGTACACACACACTCAGGTGTGTACTGCTTAGAACCTATGCTAGCCTAGCAGCCCAGCGCGGGAGCCCTCCAGCCACACGTGCGGCTGGGAGAGGAGTGGATGGGGTAGAAGTGGCCTTGGCGACCTGCACGCTCCCTGGGTGTGCTGCGGTCTGTGTGCTTCCCTGCACTGGGGGTTCACACGCACCCCAGGATGTCCACTGGCAGAAGAGGACACGGAGACTCGACCACGGAGCAGCTTGTCCAAGGCCCACGACGACTAGGCGGCCAGGAGTCAGGCTGTCTGGCAGTTGTCCCCTTGTTTGCATGCTGTGCTGCCCTTCTGACGGCACAGAGAGGAGCAGCAGAGAATCACCCTTGGACATGGCTCCCACCTGGAGCTCTGAAAGGCAGCACTGGGCAGAGCAGTGGCCTCTCACCACGGAGACCACTCCAGATCCCTGTGCTGTCAGCAAACTCTCTACAGCTTGCCCTGCAGGTGTCTGTCTACTTGCTTCCAGGGACAGGGAGCTCACTACTTGATAAAACAATAGGTTCTCATTGTGGGCACTAGGGACCCTTCCCTCCTTACAGAGCCATCTCTGAAACTAACCTTGTCCCATTTTCAGTCGGCTTACTCCCGGGGTGGTTGTGTTTTTTTGTTTTTTTTTTTTTCTGTAAGCAATGTCTGCACTCAGTGTAGGGCTCAAACTCATGACCTAAGATCAGGAGTAGCATACTATACTGACTAAGCCAGCCAGGCACTCCTTCATTGCTAGTAGGCTTAAACATCTCAACAGCAAGCAGCGTAGGGAGTGACGGTTTGCTCAGTTTGGAGTCTCCGGGAGACATGGGCAGCCCCATGGCGCACACCCCATCTCCGTTTCTCCTCCTGGAGAGCCAGGAGAATCAGCTGGGGCTTCCTCATCTCTTGCTTTTGGGGGCATCTGTGTGTTCTTCCTGATGGGTTAGGCTGAGTGGAAGCCAGAGCATATGGATTTCTTCTCTTCTCCCTCTAAGGAAATCCTCACCGTGAGCTTTCTCCGGCCCTCTTCACTCCACAACCCTGGCTTTTTCAGGGCAAGTAAGCATTTCCTCTGGATGCCCTTCACAGACAGAAGGTGAAATCTGAAAAGAAGGGGAAGAAAGAGAAAAGGAAGGACAAAAAGGACGGCTGTGGCATCAGGGTTAACTCGGGTTCTAGACCAGGCTGTGGTCCTAATTGACCATTTGACCTTGGACACCCCTTCCCTCCTCCATCGTCACTACGAGGCAGTTGGGCTTGATGGTTCAGAGTTTTTCATTTCTGAACTTGACCCCAGAGGGAGTCCTTGAATGGTGCTGGGTCTGCACTCAGCCCTGCAGGACCCCAGTGTGGGGTGGGGGGGTGGGGTTCAAGTCTGCCTCACCCCACCAGGAAGCACCTCTGGAAGGTGAGAAACGGGACCCCTCACCTGACAGGCCTCCATCCTCTGGGACCTCCGAACAGCGCAAGTGGTTCTCAGCCTAAAAGGGCTCGGCCTGCCGCCCCACCCCCACCCCGATGCCCTGAGCCCTGGCGCGGCCGCCACCCCTGTTCTGCTCCTTCTTACAGTTTTCCAGCTCCCTGCAGCCCCGTGCTCCTCCCCTCTGTTGGATGGTAGGAGAATCAGCTTGGGGTGCTTGGCTTAGCCCCGAGGGTGAGCCTGCCTTTCTCTGGCACTTGGAAACTGCCGGTCTGGCGGCCCAGGATGGGGACTTCATCTGATCTGCAATCTGGTGTTAGGCCCAGGCTGCAAATGGGAAGTAGTGATCTAAGAGAGATTTGTTACCGCAGAAAGCAGGCTCGGGACGTGTCTCCTCCACAGAGCTCACCCCCAGCACCCCACCTGGCTCTTCTCCAGACCGTGCGGTGTGTCCAGGGAGAAGGGGAACAGGGAAACCCAACATGCTGTCTTCCGTTGCCATCTCATGGGATTCCTGGAGCCTGGAAATGTGATGCCATCTGCAAAGGCACGTGTCCCGAGTTTGGGGGAATGACGTGGTACTGTGCCTTCGGCAAGGACCGCAGACGAGGTTTGGCTCAAGAACGTGGAGTCGCTTTAGGCTTCGGAGCTCAGACTGGAGCCACGCCGTCTGGGTCAGAAGCCTCTTGGCCCTCCCGCTAGCTGCTGAGTTCGGTCAGTGACCACATCTGGCCCCCAGCAGTTTCCTTGTCTGTAGAGTGAGAAAGTCGACGGCACCTGCCATTCGGGGTTGCCGTGCTGGTTCGAGGAGCTAGTCTAGGTGTCTGTTCCGAGTGGTGCCCGGCACATGGCAAGCACATGTTAGCTGGTTTTATTTTGATCTGAAGCCTTCATTGAATATTGTATTCAAAGTAAGTTTTGGGGATGCACTGTGGTTTCCAGCACTGAAGAGCTATTTATTAAGCGTCTTCTGAGTGCAGATCTGGTCCTAAAGGAAGGCATTTCGGAGCCGAAGTCAGCGACAGTGTTGAGCAGCGCAGCCTCAGACGTGGGGCACCGTGTGGCCATCAGAACATATGAGGAGACTGGATGCAGCAGGAGAGAGCCCGGAGCCCCAGGGCTGCTCAGGCCACCGGGGTGGTTCCGAGTGGGCGTGGTGGCCAGGAGGGGATGGAGGCAGGACATCGGGTGGTGAGGAGGAGAAGGATGGAGGGATGAGGGAGTCGTTGGGAACGGGACGTGGGGAACAGCTCCGGAGAGAGGGATGGCTTAGGAGCGCTTGTGGGTGTTGGTATGGGTGGGCCTGAGAGCACCCGGAGGGCTTCCCTCCACTTCGTCCAGCTCCATGTCGGGTGGGGGGAAGCAGAGGGCTCCGGATGTGCCGTGGAGGCCCCACCGCGCCGGCAGGACTGGAGCGGGCCCGCTGGGCCGCAGTGAGAGAGCACAGGCCCCTCTGTGTGCGCCAGGAGCCCCGGGCCGGGCCTCCTCTCCTTGAAGGGCCGACAAAGACTCGCTTGTTCTCCCCTGACATCAGAGCTCGCCCTCAGGACTTCTCTGTTCTTCTGGGGCAAGATCTCACACAGTGATAATAGCCTGAAAGGGAAGGGCGGGAGCCAGGGAAGATGGGCTCAGGCGTCGCCATGCCAACGTGCTCCCCGGCAGAGGGCAGGGAGGTGGCGCTGGCCACGTGCGCCTGTGCCCTCGCGGGTCCTGCCAGGACCAGTGCTGAGCTGCCGAGTGGCTGGTCTGAACCACCCGGGGGGAGTCACTGGGCGCAGTTCTGAGGTGCCAGCTGCGTGGGCAGTAATGGACCAAATATTGGGGGGCCAGCTTAAGTATCGCTGCATACACCGAGTTGATTTCTGTTTTTTGTTTTTTTCTTGAATAAGCATTTCATTAAAACGCCTGGGTTTTCTATTTTAACGAACGCTTAGAGTTTTGCCTTTGAAATTTCATAAAAACTTACTGTTTAGGGGCTCCTGGATGGCTCAGTCAGTTAAGCATCCAACTCTTGATTCTGGCTCAGGTAATGATCTCAGGATTGTGGGATTGATCCCTGCATCAGGCTCCGCGCTCAGAGGGGTCCCTGCTTGAGATTCTCTCTCTCCCTCTGCCCTTACCCCTGCTTGTGTGCTCTCTCTCTCTTTCTCTCTCAAATAAATAAATAAGTAAATAATTTTTTTAAGAATTAAAAAGAAAAGCTTACTCTTTAGAGGAATCTGTAAGATCAGCTGGTCTAGCTTCTGCCTGATCTTTTTTTTTTTAGGTGAATAGACTGAGGCTGGGGGAAGTAGGAGGCAGTGTGAACACAGTGGGGGGAATAAAAACCTTCCCACCTATCCAGTCCCAGGCTCCAGGATCGGGATCCTGTGTATAGAGCACTTAGGCCAAGACCTGGCCCACAGCGGGGCTCGGCAAACGCTGTCCCCGATGATGCTGTGAACTTCCATGTGTGCCAAGTGGGATCAATAAATGAAATGCTCATAAAACAAAATACATGTTAAACCAGTACAGGAGAAACTTCTGATTTTCTTCGTCCTACAACAACAGCTTGCTTTTGAGCTACAGGGTGAAAAGGGGATTTGACGCTGGAACTTCCAGTCCTTAGTCTAGGGCGGGACTTCTCCAGGGTATGGCTGAGGCCGCCGGCTGGCCGGGGAAGGTGAGCTGGTGTCTCCCCAGTCTCTCGCAGGTGCTGCCCACACTCCGCTGGGCACCACAGGACTGGAATCCTTTCATTTAGCGGGCTTCTCAGCCGGTCCCGACCCCAGGGCAGCCTCAGACTTCGTATTGGCATATACATGTGTCACCTTCAAGTGAGACTAAAATGCAACCGAAACCCTATCAAGCGCCTGCGGGGCGGCGAGCCCCAGAGCAGACGGAGAGCAGAGCTCTCAAGCGCTGTCATTTGCGGCCACGGACACCAGCCTGGGAACCCCAGCTGCAGGGTCAAGTTGAAATCAGGATAGCGCGTGGTTGAGTCATGGAGAGTGGGGCTAGCCTTGAGCGTAAATCTGGAGATAAACTCGGTGAGTTTGTTTGTTTGGTTTAACTGTGGTCTTGGTGGATCCATCCAAACAGGGAAGTCCCTCCGCGACGTTGCTGGGGTCTGTGTGTATTATAGATTTCCTGCAGAGCATCCTCTCTCTGTGAGAGCAACTTCGTCCGTCGGTGTAAAAACAGCCTCGCACTGGGGTACGGGACCGTCAGTAATGGAGGATCTCCCGCTGTCCTAATTTACACTTCCAGAGGGTTTTCCAGGTGTGCCAAAGTAAACTAGAGAAACTCATTTTGATGAGCTTGGGAGAGAATTTCAGCCTTCCCCTCCACCCCCTTCCATTTTTTTCTTTCTCTTGCATTCCAGCTGGAGTCAAGGTGATTCAGCCATAAGCCATGTTTCCCTTGGAGGAAAACGTGACTTGGGAAATTAGCGAGAGCAGATGGGGAGGCTGAGTACTTACCCAAAAGGTGGAATCTACTGATTTTATTTCCCTCAATTGCCATGGCTCCCCTGGTGGCAGTCTGGTTAAGATCAGTGCTTTGGAAATGACCTTGAATGGGAATTACGTGAATTATAGTATTAAGTAAGCATTGGGTCATACAGCTGCGAATCTGAACACTTGTTACTACGAAGAGGACAGGAATAAAGTTTAGAAAATATCCGGACTTTGAACTCCGTCCTGCTGAGTTGTTCTTTTTACAACTTCTGGCTTTGTACAAAGGCCCTACCCTGACCTGGTCTGGCAATTCTAACGTGGGCCGAGAATGCCTCTTAGTGGAGAGCCTGTTAACTGCAGGCTCTTGCTTTTGCCCAAAGAAAAGCTCCAAGAAAAGCACCGTGTGAGCAGGAAGACATCACTTTCACAATTCTTTAAACTAAACAAGGTACCTGCTTTTGAAGGGCATCGTGAGAATCAAATGAGATCATTTGTGAGCAAGCTTCAAACAGCATGGAACGCGGGAGTATCACTGACTGATCATTGACTGTGACCGTGGTCATCTGACCATGAGGATTTGGGGAAGCAGGGGATGGCCCAAGTGGTCTTTGGAGCCCCAGGATTTCAGTTTCAGAGCCCTCTGTGTGGGCGGTGACCCATGGTGACCAAAGCGGCCCCTCGTCTCCTGAGCTGGGACTCCTCTTGCCAACCCACCTGCCGGGGGGTGCATTCTCACTGGGCAAGAATTTTGAGTCAAGGAGGCTTCCATGGGGGCACCTGGGTGGCTCAGTCAGTGGGCGTCTGGCTGTCGATCTTGGCTCACGTCATGATCTCAGGGTCCTGAGGTCCAGCCCCATGTCAGGCTCCACGCAGAGCAGAGAGTCTGCTTACGATTCCCTCTCCCTCTGCCCCTCCCCCAGCTCTCTCTCTCTCTCTCCCTCTCTCTCTCTCTCAAAATAAATAAAAAACAAAGAGGCATCCACAAATGGGAATCACAGCGCTGAGACATATTATTTTGTCATTTCTGTCCCTGACCTTGGGCTTCTCCGAGCTGGGCCCCTGCAGCCTATTGGCAGGGCCCAAGCGGGGCCGGTCACAGGCTTCTCTTTGTGAGAACGAGTCGCAGGCTGTCTCAGAGCCTGCCGCCTGTCTTCAGTTCACTTGTGCATCCCTGAGGCTGTAGTTTGCCTTTCAGATGACTCAAATTTTCTTTCTTTCAATTTTCAAGCATAGCATGAGATCCCTGTCTGCTTCTCCCTATGCCAGAAACTAGTTATATCTTTATTAAACTAGGTGAAAGGGGGGAAAATATTACTTCTCTCCCTCCTTCCCTCCCTCCTTTCTTCCCTTCTTCCTTCCTTTCTCCTTTCCCTTCTTCTTTCCCCCCTCCCTCTCACTCTTTGTCCCTCTCCTGCCTGCCTATCCTCTTTCCTTCCCTCTTTATCTTTCTAAGTAAATGGCCGGGACTCAGGAGACCTTGGATACCAATTTTGGCATTCATGCCGTCACTTCTCCACTCATTTTTTTTTTTTCCATTTATTAGCCAACACGTATTCCCCGAGCGGCCTGCTGTGGATTCAAGGATAAGTCTTGGCTCCTGCCCTGGAGGTTTTCACCTTCTAGGAAGAGAGGCAGACAGGTAAGCAGAAATGACTAGAATGTGCAAGGATGGCGTGTGAGGGCTCCTGGGGTCTGATGAGAAGCAGAGGGCAGGGGACATGGCCCCCACCCAGGACAGGCCCCTGACCAGTGGAGGATGGAAGTCGACTTGGCAGAGAAGTACCTTGAGAACAGGAGCAAATGCTGGTAGCAAAACCAGTCCCACTACTTCATCATGAACAGAAGACTGGGGTCTGCCCAGGGGCTGCAAAGCTGAGCGTGTGACAGTTGTCACTCCCAAGATCCCTCACGCCCAATCTCGCCAAGAGTGTGTGATCTCAACCATGAGGGACCTGGGCTTGGCTTCCATCCAGCTCCTTGGTCTCACCAGTAGCGAGATGTCCCCTGAGAGCTTCTCCCTCCAGACTCCAATGCTTCCTTCTACATGAGAACTTTCCAGTTTCTTCCAATCCAGATAAGTCACCTCTCCTCCTGCTCCCCTTTTTCAGAACACAAACCATAGTCCTCCCTAGAACATCCCATCCTTTATGGTGGGCTTGAACATGGCTTCTTGCCCTCACTGAACTGTGCTTTGCAGCGACCCAGTATTACTGAGCATGGGTCTCTAAAATAAGCAAATGTTCATGTACTTCTTCCTTAGACCATTCACCAACTTTCTTTACTCTCTGAAGGACTCGGCTAGGTATTGAGGATATTAGGGTCCTCGGAAGGAAGAGGTCATTTAAACTCAGGAGCAAGTGGCGTGGGTGAGCAGTGGTGTTGGAAATCTTTGGCGATGGGGCATCAGCTTAATTACATCGAATATAAATTGATACGTAGTCCAACAGAACCCGTAGAGTATTGCCAACTAAACAAAATCTTTGGCTAAAATAGTACTTTCTAGAAATTTTGAAAAAGCTTATTACTTATTCCAACGAAATACTGCCATTTCTTGGGCAATGTAACTAGACTTCCAAAGCCTTGGGATCTGTGTTAAGATCACTGCTTTGTCATCATGTGGTGTTTTTGTTTTTTGTTTTTGGGTTTTGATTTTTTTTTTTTTTGAAAATTAAAAGCCAAAAGACAAAGCTTTGGTGTTTGCAAATTATCCCCAACATAGGGCCCTGATGTCACAATTGTACTATTATTACAGTTGCGACGAGAGCTGATTTGGGCTTCTCAGGCTGGGACATGGCAGATCTTCAGTTCCCTCTCAAATTCCAAAGGAAAGGGGTCGAATAAGAGAATGTTCTATTAGATCTTTGGAAACACAGGAGAGACGAAACCAGGCTGTCCGAGCATGGCTGCACAGAGCTACGTTGGGGCCACTTTGTTGTAGATATGAAAATCATTTGTAGTTTGCACACCCACGCGTTTCATGACATTTGCTGCCTCCAACATGCTCAAGGGCTTCAGACCATGGAGTCATATCGGTATCCGCCAGATTCCGGCATCATTGCTGTTTTTCACAGGCTAACTCTCTAGCACTCCCTGATGGCAGCAGTGGCCAATTCATGTACAGCATGGGACATTCGAAAGTGCTGGGGTTCTGTCGCCACTGTCCTTGCCAAAGAACATGAAACCCAAATGGCTTCGAGGAGCAAGACCAGGGCGGCTTTTGCAGAAAGTGCTGTCGGTGTGGAATGCTGTGAGCGACATGGAAAGTGCATCCCCCATTCTAATTAACTCAGCTTGTGATCTGACATTAGGTTGCCTGGACGCATATTTGGAAATTGTTGCACATTTTTACTGTATAAAATCCTAGGACGCTGGGACAGGGCCAGTCCTTGCGGGCAACAGATGATAAGGATGAGGCTCAGAGCCGGGAAATGACCTTCCCCAAGGCTCTGCAGCAAATGAGTGGCTAAAATGAGATTAGGATGCAGAGCCCATGGCTCTCTGTGCACTTGGTGGCATTACAGAGGCATTATGGTCAATGGCACGTCCTGTGTCCTTCAGGCCTTGGGTGACATGATAACCATCAGACCTATCCAAGGTGTCAGGCTGCATGTCTGCCCAGGAATGTCCTTACTCCCACTCTCTGGTTGCAAAGTTCCTGTATCATCAGTCCTCAGCTGAGTCTTCTGACCTTCTCTCCCTCCCTCCCCTCCCCTCCAAAATACTTTCTGTTTTACAGCTTCATACTGTTCCTCATTAGGACCTTGCTCACTGGCCAGCATTTCCCCATCCCTTACAGTGACCACTTCTCCCTCATTCTTATGCAAATGACCTGACAGCCTCTCTTCCTGAGGGATATGGAGGAAAAAACATAGCTTTTGTTGACAGAGACGCTCCCTGGGCTCATGGGAGTTCTGTTCATGAATGAATGACCATGTGTGGCATTCCTACTATGTGTCAGGCCCTAGTCTAGGAGTTGAAGGTACATATATCAATGGTAATAGAGATTTAAAGGAAAAATAAAGACAGTGACTAGGGTTGGGGGGAGGTTGGTGGTGAGGTGAGGTGAAATCCTATTTTGGACTGCGTGGTTAGGTTGGGCTTCACTGAAAAATTAACCCTGAAGAGAGGCCTAGAGAAAAACCATGTAGATGTATTAGAAGAAAGCATCTGGGGTAGAAGGACTAGCAAGTGCAAAGGTCCTGTGGCAGAAAGGCATGTGGTAAGTTCAAAAATGAAAAGGTGAGGAGGCGGAGGTGGCTGAAGCAGAGTGAAAGAGAGGAGGTTGCAGGAGATGAACCACGTTGAGATACCATCACAGAGGTACTTGTGGACTGTGATAAGGATCTTTAACCTTACTCCAAGTAAAATAGGACACTGCTAAAAGGATTTAAGCAGAGTGACACGATGCAACTTTAAAACATCATTACAGCTGCTAGATAGGCAATTAACCAAGTGATTGCGAGCAAGCAAGAGCAGAGCTGGGAAATCTGTTTAAGGGGCGACTCTGATACTCTGGGCAAGAGGTGATGGCTTGTGGCTTGGTCTAGCGCGCTGGTGATGATGGGTGTGAGACGCAATTGGATTCAAGGTACATCTTCAAAGTATAGCTGATGGGATTTGTTAACTTGGTTATGGGGTATGAGAGAAGGAGAGACGTCTAGGATAACACCAGCCTTTTCGGACTGAGCGTCTGGACTGAGCTGGGGAAGACTGGAGCAGGGCCGATGTAATGTTGGGTGTATTCAGTTTCAGCTGTTTATTAGAGTCAAGTCGTCAATTAGATACAAGTCGGGAGTTCAAACAAGAGGATCAAAGCGACAGATACAAATTTGAAAGTCGTCCGCCTCCATCTCTAAGATGGTATGGAAAACCTTCACGGATATCCATCACTGTGCAGAAAGTGGAATTCTTCATCATGGCCCAGAGGACAGAACTAGAGAGGACAGAACTAAGAACAGTGGTTGGAACAATAAAAAGAACAAGAGTAATAGTGAGTTATGGCCGCTACCGTTCATGCATCTGGCTGCTTAGCTATGGTTGTCTCATTATTTCCAACAGCCACCCTTGAAGAGGTTGGAATAATCTCTGTTTTACTCATATCGAAACTCTGACTCAGGAAGGTTATAAATGTTGTTAAGCAACATTGATTAAGACCACCCAGCTCATACGCTGGCCAAGCTGGGATTCAGCCCAACTCCGTGTTGCCATTGCCTTGCAGAGCAGCAGTCAGGAAGCAGATCACAGCTCAGCTGAAGGAGTTTAAGGACGGCTGCCTCTGCCGACAGGGTGTATGATGTAAAGCAAGCGGGGGGGGGGGCGGTGCAATTCAGAGATGAGACACAAGACAGAGTCATGCTTCTGCTCTAAATGCCAGCTACAGTTTAAAGCAACAACATTACCAGGAGGTGCTTGTTGATTTCCTTTCCTAGTCCCAGAGGTCAAAGGACAACACCCACCCTCCCGGAGGCAGGTGTGCATTGCACACTGGCCATCGGCAGGCTTCCCGCCCTGCTGTCCTCTAGGGTAGGCCAGGCCACAGGCAAATGAGTGCTGCAGACTCCCATCTAGGAGAGTAGAGTGGACTCTATCTAGGAGACTAGGATCTGACTTTCCAAGGTCTGAAACTAACACAGGGTACCGTAGAGGTCTGAACTAGGCTCTCCAGACCCCCCCCCCCCCCAAGCTCCTGCCTGTTGCACTGCAAGACTTAGAAGGGAAAGGGGAGAAGAGGTTGGGATCTTGAGAGCACCATCAGCCAAGCATCACTGGCATGCAGTTCCCGAGATGGCCAGCAGAGGGGGCCACGCGCCCGGGCTTCTCCAGCCCACTGCCCGAAGCCATGTTGAATGAGCGAATGTCTGCTGCAGACTGTGAGATCTAAATGTCGCCTTGGCAGGAAATCCTCGAGGAGCACTGCGGGGTTGTGCAAACAGCCTTACAATGTCCGCTTGTGTGTGTGCACTCGGCTTCGCCTGCGTCGCCCACAATGCTCTGTTTTTTTTGGATAATGGGGCTCTGTGGACCCATACGCCTTGTCATGCAAAGGGAGGGACCTGTATTTGTCATAAATGGGCTCTTGTGTGATTAATAGCCAGGCCGGGAGCGCGCAGCAGCCGTGCAGCACCCGGCTTCAAGTCCTCATGGAGGCGGTGATCTGAGTGGGCTTTCTTCTTGCCCAGAAACAGCAGCGCAGTATTTATTGCTCAAAGGGAAATGACTTGTTTGCATTGTGGCTGCAGTTTCTGCTCTGCACGACAGGAGGTGCAGGAACCGAGTATCTCTTGTCAGGGGCTGGCTGCCGGCCGGATACCCCTCCAGCTACCTAATCCACCTAATCGGCATTACCTTCATTTCCTCAATAGCAACCTGGCAAAGGAAGTGTTATGGTTTGCATTTTACAGATGAGGAAAACTCCCATTCAGAAGAGTAGAAGGACTTGCCCAAGGTGTCCAGAACACATGGCATTCCCACCAAATGACTCTCTCCTTTCCAGTGTGGTCCATGATCCACACAGGTGAAGATGCCTGCCTTGTCCTATACACTTGTGCCTATACACTGAATCGGTGATTGTAAAGTAGGTGAGGAATTTCCATTCCCAGGCTTCGGTGTGTTTATAGTACCTCCTGGAATTACATGCAATAATAATAATAATAATAAAGTGGGTCAGTGGATGTGTGCATTTCCCCAAGAAGGCTGACGTCCATCAGATTCTTGAAGTCATCTGCGATGGTAAAACAAAAGAGGCAGGTACCCAAAGATATTTCTATTTTGGGAAATGCTTCTTTTTCTCTGACCTCTTCCCTGCACCCATGACTATTTTCTCTGTTGAGTGGATTCCCAGCTGACATCTGAGTGCTGTTCCTATGCCGTGACTGCTCATCTCATTCTTCCGATCTGTGTCAGCAGACCTAAGGGAAGGGGCTGTGTGCTGTGCGGGACCTGCATTTGGTGCCCCGTGGGGAGGGGGAGGGAGGATGGATTGAAACGGGTGACATTCTGAGAATGAAGAAGACCTAGCGCTTGAAAGAACTCACAGCAAGGAGGGTGGCTTATTTAGCCTGGGAGTCAGGTAGGAGGTTTCTGGGAGGACATGCTATTTGATTTGGATCTTGAAAGACAGACAGAACATCTGCAGGCAGAAAAGAGGGGAAGGGCATTCCAGGCAAAGGGAATAACATAAGCAAAGGGGAGGGAAAAAAAAAAAAAACAACAAGAAGGAGTCCAGCGCTGTTGGCACTGTCCATATTCTGGTGCCACTAAAGGACATAGCGTTCAAAGAGCTGAACTTGAAAGGGAGCTCTGGCTCAGATGGTATGGCCCTCAGTAGCATGTTTTAAAAAATTGTACTTCTCTTAATTTGACAGCTTGGAAAGCATGGATGCTAAAATGCACCTTCCTTCCCCCCAGCTAACCCCACGTCCCGCGCAGCCACGGAGACTGCCGCAGGAAGCTCCTGGCTCGGATGCCGCGTCTCCCGTGCTCAGCAAACCCTCCCTCCTCACCTCTCCCGTCCCTGCCTAGGCTGATGGTCCTCGTCACCTGCTTGGGGGTTCAAGCCAGGGATTTATTTGGAAATGTTTGTTTAGGGACACCTGGGTGGCTCCGTTGAACACCTGTCTTCGGCTCAGGTCATGATCCCGGGTCCTGGGATCGAGCCCCGCAGAGCGTTCCTTCCTCAGTGGGGAGCCTGCTTCTCTCTCCGCCGGCTGCTCCCTGTGCTTGCGAGCGCGCCCTCGCTTTCTCTCTCTCTTTCTGATGAATAAGTAGATTTTAAAAAATCATTTAAAAATGTTGATTTGGTCTGCTAGGGACAATACTTTGAAATCAAGCCGATGGCTGGCTTCGGAAACTGGAAACCAAAGCAGAACCACTCCTGTCTGTGAGGTTTCAAGGGAGGTTTTCAGGCCCTTCGGTGCCCTTCATGCTTGAGATGGAATGCGGCCTGACAACTCCCTTGGCTTCAAATTCTTCAGGTTTTTAGTACGCCAAATGGCTGTTGTTGGTCTTTTTGACACTTACCTAATTTCTTACTTTCCAGGTGCGCCCCCCCCCAAATAAATTTGATCTGGGAAGTCATACCCCTCATGCTTTGACAAGCCAATTCCAAATCTCCTTTGGTATACAGATGGGCCCCAGTTTAAGAAACCTCGACATCTGAAGATCTAGACTTACACATGAAGTCATCCCACAGCCCTGGGGTGGGTGGGATTCTCCAGGCAGCTTTCACTTCCCAAAAGAATTTCCAATAGCGCCCCCCCCCCCCCCGTCCTTATCAACCTGCCAGGACATATTTCACACGCTGACAGGGAACTGTGGAGGCAGAGAAACTTCAAGCACAAATGTTGTGCGACACAGCTGCCCATGGAGTGAAAACCAGGCAGAGACAAGAAGAAAATCCTTTTTTTTTTTTTTTAAATGTTATATTATAAGGTAACAGACACGGAAGAGATTTAACCCACCAGCCTCCATTTTGCACATGGCATTTCCTGTGACAGGCTCGGAGACAAGTCCGTGATCTGAGGTGCTCGGGGTATCTGGTGCTGCATCACTGGGGGTGAGGGGGTGGGGTGGGGATGGTGACTGGAGGGATAAGGAGATACTGTGGCAAGCAGGAGGCATGGAGAGGGACGGGTCTCGGGGAGATGTGAAAGTGACATGGACAGTCTAGGACAGAGAACGGATCTGGGGAGTGGAGAGCGTAGCGGGCCCAGAAATCTCAGGTGACACTCGGGTTTCCGGCTCATACCATTGGTTGAATGACGATGCCTTGCACTGATTTAAGGGAAGGGAGAGATATTTGCGGCAGATATTAAAACCCAAACCCAAATCGCGGTGCTTTCAGGAAATTCACTTAAATTTGCAGGCCTGGAGGTGAGGAGGAAGGGCGGGTTTGGGGCGAGGGTCTGAGAAGTCGTCGCAAGTCTTCCAGGCAAAAATTGGGAGTCCGGAGGGTGTCCCCTGGGAGGGCAGGAAGGGTGTGAAGGGAGACGGGTGGAGACGGACATCTGAAGGTTAGATGGAGGAGGTGGAAGCTTAAGAAGGACACTGAGGGACGGGAGAGGAGCAGAGACCGGGGAGGCGGGTTTGACCCAGAGCGCGTCCAGCAGGACCTCTCGGCAGCTCGTCCCTGAGAGGAAGGGGGGCTGGTTGCTTGTTGAGCTGCTTACCCAAGAGGGAATTCTGGAAAAAGGAGATTTATAATCCAAGAGGACGGACAGTGTTTAAATCACTGAGGGTCTGGACAGCCCAAATTTTAAGTAACTTCTTAGTGTTTCTTTTGGTTTCTAAACTGAAGCCATCCCAGAGAAGTCGAATAAATTAACCACCAGACAAAAGGCATTTCCAAGACTAGCCGTTGCTGGTTCCACCAGGGGTCACTTTCCCTTTGGAATTAGGCAGACCTGGCCTGGGTGGCTGAGACTGTCGGCCCTCGTCCTCGGGCAGGGGCAGGTTCACCAGCCCATTTGCTCATCACCGTGCTGTGTTCTTGATTTCACAAGTAGATGGGAACAAATTCACTAACGACTTCCCAGCGGTGGGCTGGTCCAGAGTAAAGCCCAGTCGGATTGTTTCCATCTTTTTTTTTTTTTTAAAGATTTTTATTTATTTGTTAGAGAGAGAGAGATACAGAGCGCAAGCACAGGCAGACAGAGTGGCAGGCTAGAGGCAGAGGGAGAAGCAGGCTCCCTGCCGAGCAAGGAGCCTGATGTGGGACTTGATCCCAGGACGCTGGGTTCATGACCTGAGCCGAAGGCAGCCGCTTAACCAACTGAGCCACCCAGGCGCCCCGGATTGTTTCCATCTTCACAAACATCTGAAATCGAGGGACATTTTGACTTTCACTCCTTAAAAAAGAATCGGATTTTGCCCTCGTTTCTTGGAGGCTTTTTGCTGCTTTAATATTGATGTTTATGGGGAAATTAGCTATGATGAGGTTAATAGTTTATTTTAGAAAACTGAGCTCAGATATTGAAAGGGCTATTTTAAACCTGCACTTTATCATTTTGTTCCATAATGGTCTCTCTCTCTCTCTCTCTCTATATATATATATATATATATATATATATAATTTTTTTTGAGAATTCACACAGATTGTCTTATGACTGGACTCTAGCAGTTTGAATTCCACGGGGAATGCCAAGCCCTTTTGAGGGACACCATGGTATTAATGATCGATGAGAATATTCAAAGCATATTCCCATTTGAGTGCCATTACTTGTAGTGTTAAAACGTTTTGAAAACACATTTTAGCCATTAACTCATTTTTATTGTCAGATGAAAGTGCTTTAATAGACTCACTCTACTTCAGTTTTCCTCCTTCATCTCAGAATGAACTAATCTGTTGGGTTCTTGGCAACCCATTCGGCAACACAACAGACAACCTTACGACTCCGGTACACAAGTGGCAGATGGAGAAGGAAAGTCCAGCCCAGCCCACTTATCTGAAATCGCTAACCTGGTTTAGCAAATTCCAGCTCCCGGAATTTATAAGCTGAGCTATTTCATTCCATTGGTGCCTATTCCCCTCTCTCCCCAGCACAACAGGTGCTTATTTTGTTTAAGCAATGTATCTTTATTTTAGTCAAGAGGTATTTTTTTCAGATTGAAAGGTAGATTGTCTTACCAGCCCTCCTAAATTCACAGATAGTCCCAGAAACACTTATAAAGTTGGAGATGGCCTGCTCTTCTCCATTCTGCTGGGCAAATCTTGGAGCACTGTTGTAGTTAGAAGGTCAGACTTTGGATAAAGGCTGACAGCAGGATCCAGGGAGAGGCACTGGCCCGAGAGCAGAGACCAGGCTCTCCCTGGAGCTCTGTTCCCGAGTCCGGGCAAGTAACTGACCGGGTTAGCAGTTCCGAGATTTTTGAATTTCATAAACCCAGTAAAATTTCCAAATAAACTTTGGGGATTTAGGATGTAACGCTCACCGTTGCTTTTTAAAATAAATTAAAACACTGCTACATAAAAATGTTTGAATAGCTTTAGTTTTCGGCATGGCTCATGACATAGCCTTTATTTTTCTTATTTTGCTTTAGACTAATTGATGCTTTGGAACCCCTGGGCAGAGCAGTTAAGGATGGCTTACTACGTTTTAGTGTTAACTGTGGGCCAGGAACTGTGCTAAGTGCGGGGGATACAGTAAGGTATAAAACAGCCCGCCCAAGACCTGACCTTGAGAGAGGCAAGGAGAAAGCGTGCAGTCAGGGTCCAGGCTGATAAGCACTGTGACGTAGTAGCACAGCGTGACGGGTGAGCAGAGAGGTAGAGCTCACTCGGGTGAGGGGATTTTGTTTTAGCAGAGTGGGGTCAAAGAGTAGGGAGGAGTCAGTGTGCTCCTTCTGCACGCCCTGGTTTCCAAACTCATACTTCAGAGGGAATTCCAGGGAGGCACTTGCCAAAACTAGTGCTTAAAGGTCACGTGAAATTGGATTCCAGACCCTGCTCTGCCACTGTGGGCTTGAGCAAGTTTCTAAATCCCTAAGATTCTTTCTTTATCTCTGAAATTGAGAGAATAACTGTTCCTCCCTCATATGGTTGTTGTGAAAATCAAGATGTGCTAATACATGAGAAGCTCTCATCACTATGACCTGCAAAGCATTAAAAAATATTAGTTGTCATTATAATTGGAAGCAAAAGGAGATGCATGTGCAAGGGCCCTGAGGCAATCAAGAGCAGGGCTCCTTTAGAGAAGCACAGGGTCTGGGGGGGAATGTAGGTTCCCTGGAGAGGGAGGAAGACAGGGAACAGAGGCGATGAGCAGAGGCCAGAGGCCTGGTTCTTCTGTGCCCAGTGCATGTATCTGGTTGTGTTATATCCTGCAGGCACTGGGGAGCCGTGGAAAAGAAAGTAACATAATCAGATTTGTGCTTAGAGAGAGTGCGCTGCCAATCGTATGGAGATGAATGGCGGGGTAACAAGATGAGTCAGGAAGATCAGTTTGGGGGCTGTTTGCAGGATGCAGACAAGTTCTGTTGAGTGTCCGAATTAGCATAATCAAGGTCTAGCCCCAGAGAAGTGTGCACAAGTGTGTGAACCGTCCACGGGGATGTCCTTGTTAGGTCGCCAATTAGCACGTTCTGATGAGACCTTACGAACTTGCTGCAGAAACCCTCCACTGACAACAGTACGTCACACTGTACTTCTTACATCTTAAAGAACCAATTAGGTGTCCCAGTTACTTTCTGTGTTGGCAGATGGAGAGGCAGGATATCTCCGTTCTGGTCCCTTCTTTGGCCCTAATGTATTTTGGGTCCTTGAGCAAGTGCTTTTTTGTAAAAATAGGAGCTAGAAAAAGATGATCCCAGTTCTATTATAGAATGTACTGTGATGACATTTGGGTGATCAGAAAGTCCAGAATCTATTCAGAGACTTAGGGAAGGACACTTACTATACCTGACCCATGAGTTCTGGTCCGTAAAATGGGTTCAATAATACCTTTTCTACATTTGACACGCGCTGGTTGTTGAGGGTGATTGTGGCCAGACACCTCTTTGACAAAGATGTGATATTATATAAATATATGTCATTGCTGTATTTGTGACTGGTCGGTGGCTTATATGCTATGTTGCAGAAAAATGTTAGGATAAACCAGGCTTCTTATCCTGCAAAATACTGAGTTATAGATAAAGAACCAAAGTCTTTGATTTCTTAAAATCTTTGTACCAGGAGCAGGGATGCCAAGTATTATAGATTCTGGAAGACATGGTCTCATTCCATATGTTAACAAAAGCCATCCCTTCTGATAGAGGCATTGGGTATTCATTGTCTTAAACCTTAAGGAAAATATATTAGAAGGTAAAACCCTGTGGGGTTACTGTTTTATCTATTCTTTTCTTCACGTACTGTTCTTTATTGATAAAGGTGGTCTTGACTTTGGAATTCTCCTTTCAAATAGCCATAGCCCCTAAAGAAATCTTCTGAGCGCTTATTCTCTAATCAAGGACATTGGCATTGAAATTCTGGTGGATGCAGGAAAAGGTCAACATTCCCAGTCATGCCCGCACCCTGGGCCTGGGTCCTTGTTATTCTCACTTAGAGTAAACAGATTAATTTCCTCACAAACTATGACCAAGTTTTTAAAGACAAAGTTCGGATTTGTTTTATTCGGTTTTGCAATGGGAATATAGCTAATGCTATTACTCAATTGTTCCTTCCAAACAGTGCAGAGTTCCAAATTTTATATACATATAAATATACATATACATATCTATATATGTATATAGATATTTATATTTGTGTGTGTGTCCTTTAATTTTCTCCTCTCTTTTGGAACGGGAAATGTTAGCAGAGAACTGTTTTTTAAGAGTCTCTGTGTTCTACTGAGCAGGTTTAGAGCTAACTCCGTGGAAGTGGTCTTACGCCCGGAGCCAAGAAAGTAGTCATAGAAAATACCATGTGCACATCCCAAATTGTCACCCCTGGGAGATGAGGGCCTCCCTTGGCAGGGACGTGCGGGGGCTGTCTCTACAGGCACTATTAACACTCCTACAGTGACTAGAGAAACGCCCTCCTTCTAGACTCCTTGGAGAAAAAAAATGCGAAAGGACCCATTTCAAAATTATATAGCAGTAAAAGAACCTTGAGGGATAATCCCTCTGTGTTTGGAAGACTTGACGAGTTACCCAGCTTGTGCCCTTTGCTCTCCTCTCGTCCCTAAATCCCTCCTCTCCCCCGCAAACCCGGCTGGGAGGGCTGCGCTTGGCCGGTCCAGAAGTGTCGGGTGCTTCACGCTGTCGGGGCAGCTCATTTTTTATCCAGTCAGCTTTTCTGGAAGACCCCACCGCCGTGGTTTTCACCTCCCTCCCTATCTCTGGCATTGAGCAGTGCTCATGTGGAGAGGCCACTTTGGAATGGAACAGAAACGGTGGCTCCTCTTCCATGAAAAGAGAGCGCATGCGTGTGGTAACAGGCCACCTTGCGTGCAGTTTCCCCGCTCATGGACTCCCAAAGTCCCCAGACCACCCAGGGGCTAGAGCTCCAGGTCTCCTCCTGTGGGGAAAAGAGCATAGACTTATGCTCACAGTCTCTCAACGGCAAATGTGACTCTATCTTGTATTTCCCTCCAGTGCTCAGAAAGATGCTCTAACCACACGAACCTCTTTTCTCTCCAGTAAACATGAAGATAGTTACAGCAAGCTCAAGGGCTGCCGTGAGTTTTGAGTGGACTGAAATGTGTGGAAGCTCAAGTGTAGCGCCAGGCACACAGTAGGCACTCAATAAAAGGTGATGTTCTGGTCCCTCTTGTATATGGTATCATAATAATAGGCTCTAATCCCCCTGATTGGCTCTCAGTATGTGCCAAGTATATTCTGTGACTTTCACATTCATTTAACACTTCTGAGCACTTATCATTTATCAGAAATGTGTTATATGTTTCCTGGGTAGATCACATTCTTAAGCCTGTTGCCATCTCCCTAAATAGAATATGCCTCCCTGAGTGCTGAGGCCATGACTTCTGCCCCTGCATACCCCACCCCTGTGCCCTGGGTAGTCGGGCTGTTCAACTAGTAATTGACTGGTTCCTTCCAGTAATTATCACAGGTTGTTTGTTTGTTTGTTTGTTTTATTTCACAAGCAAAGGTGGAGGACCGGAGAGAAACTTTCCACCAAACTACTATCAGATTCCCTTGTCTTGGGATAGGAGCTTGCTTTTGCTTTTGCCTTTTATTTAGATAGGTCACTGTCATCAAGAGAATCAGTGCTGAAGAAGGCCAACACTGGCAGGAACCAAGTCTCCTGGGACCGAGTGGGCAATAATCATAACTTCCTCTTCTTTAGATTGCTGCAAGTCTGTACGTTAGTCCTTTGGCACTTCATTCCTTTTCAGTGGAGATGTTTCATGAGTCACTTTGGTGGGGTTTTCTTCATTAAATATTTGTGTTTTCCTTGGACTTTATGCTATGTTTATGAAATGGCACATAATCATTTGGTTAAAATTTGAAGTTTTCAATCATGATTCTAACGTTTACTAAAAGAGTGACCGAGTTGTTCCTGTTTTCAAAAGCATTTGTATATGCTTGGAATTCTTGTGCTGGAAATGGCTGATAATGTACACAACGTTATCTGAAGACGTCAGCCTCTGCTTATTACAAACTTGCATAAATACTGTTCTTCTGAAAATCTGGGGTTTTTCTTTAAATAAGGATTTATATTTTTTCAATCAGCTTCTATATTTAATTTTCATAATCCTCAGTTTTCTAAACCTTAGAAAATATATCTTTCTCCTAAGTATATTTTGAAGATAAAATAAGAAAAATATATCTAAAATACATTGTTTGGCCCATAGAAAAATATCTTGCCATGTCAACTATGAATGCTTTTAGATACTTATTAACCTGATGATAATGAAAGTGATTTGCATAAAGAAACATGGACCTTAAGAGACCAACCATGAAAGATCTAGAGAAAAGGAACTTATATTGTGAATCAGGGAATATTATACTTCTTTGATTCCCTGAATATCTTAAACTGAGTTGTAATGCTGAATCATTGTAGCAATATTTGCATGGCATTCTACAGTATGCACAATCATTTCACACCTGTTTCATTTAGTCCTTGTGAGATGTTATTATTTGACTATTTTGTAAGATGAGGAACCCAAGACTCACAACTGAAATGATTCGCTCTAGAATAATGGTAGAATTGGATGGTGCTTTCCATTTGTGCAGCTCTTTCAAGATTTTCTGGGTGATCTCCTTCATCTACTACTCATGGTGTCCATCTTTTGAGAATACCAGTGGGCCATATTGTTATTTTGACCTACTCTGTGCTTTAAATTCTCAAGACCATGTCTTAATCTTTTTTGGTGGACCCTAGCTTATAATGGTGTGGGAAAACAGGTCCAGCCAATAGCTAAAGTCAACATGCCAAGAACCCAGTAGAACTTTGCTTTGGTAAAGAAGGGGTAGTCCTGGAAAATCCAGCCATGGAAGAAGACGGGTGCCTCTAAGAGCAAAGGGCCATTCAGAGTGGTAACTGATGGCAAGAGAATTACGTTCCAACACTATTCTCCAAAAGCAAGAGACCTCCCAAGTCAAAGAGTCAGAGAGTGTCTTTGCAAGGCTCACCCTTTCCTAAGTTCTTATCCAACTGATATACCTTTCCTTTCTCTTCATTTGATAGCCAAGACCTTGTCCTCTTCCCTTGCTGCACCCCTACCGGACTCTTCCCGCAGAAATAAATTCAGATCTCACAACCCTGCCATGCACACTGTAGCTAGAGCAAGTCCCAGGAAAGCCTCACTTTAAAACAATCTCTGAAGATGCCAAAGGAGGTGTGTGTGTGTGTGTGTGTGTGTGTGTGTGTGTGTAAAGTAAACCTATAGCTCACAATACAGACAACACACTTTTGAGTAAGAAGCATGCTCTATACATTATGACTTGATCTCTTTTATGCCTGGAGTCCCACTTACCATCCTCCTTTGTCACTTCTATTTCTAGTAAAGTATTTTAGTACTTCAGCTTCTACATTTTTGGCTATACTTCCATCCTTCACATTGGTTCTCCTCCCCCTTGTGCATTACTGGGGAGGCCGTTCCTATTCCTGGAAATTTACTTATAGAAACTGCCAAGAATCATCATCAGAATCATCATCTCCATTTTAAGGGACTCAGGTTAAAGTCCTCCTAGGAGAAGCAGAGCACTTGCTGGGTTTCTGTATTCATTCTGATAGAAGCTCCGGCACCACAGGGGAGAATGGCAAGTAACTGGCGTTCCTTGGGACAGACCCAAATGCAACATGGAAACCAGAGTTCCTGATTTCTCAAGCACAGCCCCAAACTGCCTGCCAAACAGCTCTGCCCCACCCCCCCCATTCAGCTGTGAAACCACTTCTGTGCCCCCGGGAGCTCAGAGCCTTGGCTCCTCCTCAGATACGAACGACTTCTCTGTGTACTCTTAGGCACAGGAGATTTCTCTTTGTCTCAGCTACTTCTTAGCTATGATCAATTTTTCCTTTTTTTCTTTTTTTTTTTTTTAAGATTTTATTTATTTGTCAGAGACAGAGGGAGAGAGAGAGAGCGAGCACAGGCAGACAGAGAGGCAGGCAGAAGCAGAGGGAGAAGCAGGCTCCCTGCCAAGCGAGGAGCCCAATGTGGGACTCGATCCCAGGACTCTGGGATCATGACCTGAGCCGAAGGCAGCTGCTTAACCAACTGAGCCACACAGGCATCCCCCTTTTTTTCTTTTTAATAAAAAAAAAGTAAAACTCTACTTCTTCAGCATAACCCATTTGTTTTTACTTTCTGGACACCATATCTTGAAAAGGACCATTTTTTCTCCTTCACTTTGGCAAGCAGAAGCACAGGTCCAAATTGAACACTCATCTCCAGTGAACGTGAAGACCATACGGCCCAGATGTCCTATAATTCATGTGCTCCTTGCCTCTCTACCTTCTTCTTCCAACTCTGTTTTTACTTTTCTCTTCTCCCACTCTTGCTATGGATCTGCATTCTCTAATAGCATATAATAATGTATCTTATGTTCTTGTATTGAACAAGATAAAATATTTTTTAAGAATCTTTGTATGAATGAATGAAAGTATCTCACTAGGAATGTGTTGCATAAAGATGTATTTTCTATGCACTGAAGAGCTATTTTCAAAGATTGCAGAGTCACTGCCAGCAGGATATGGCTGGAGCGGTGGTGGAAACCCCATGGTTGAAGGTCCCTTCCAAGTGGATCCCGGGTCACCTCACTGACCGTCTGTGTAATGTTAACTCACTTTGCAGACCTGAAACCAGAATATTTTTCCATGAGTTCTTGATGACCTTAAAGAGGAACAAGAAGCATCAAACCTTTCTGTACTTATTCAAAGAGTGTGTCTGGAAATGCAGATTCCATGGGACTGGACTTGACCCCTAAGGCTACATAATATCCCACAGTCATCATTCCAGACAGTTCCTTTTGGGAGTATGAAACATCTAGAATAAGGGGAGTTCCTTAATTGACCACAGTTGATGTTAGAATCATGTTGCAAAATGTTTGACCATATCAGCCAGCTAGCTGAAGTGACCTTTTGAACAGACAGAATTCTGTAGCCGGCTGATATTTGAGTGTGTTCCTTTCAGTCTGTTACCAATTTTAAAGGCTTGACATATTTCCCGCCCAGGTAGTCTGACAGTAAAATCACACACAAGACAGAATTTTAGGAGGGAACTAAATCCAATCAGGTCTCTTGCGACACATTAATAGCGCTAAACCAGGAAAAATTAAGAATATTTAACTTCCATTAAGGCATTTTATGTGAAAGTTGGGACCACTACTAAACAGTAGAATCATCTTCCTACCAGGAATGTCTCTGGGTCTGAATTGGAATTGTTCATTCATCTGGATACAGATTCTTTCCAAGAGGCTCAGGAGGGTTTGTGAATGTTGCCCCGTGGCAGGAATGGACTACACCAGTTCTGAGCTTTCATTTGGCAAAATCTACCTCATACAGAGCTGTGCTCGAAAATTATCTTAAATAGAAATGTGCAAAAGGCATGGAAAATGACAGAAAGAATAGGGAAGATTCTTTTGGAAGAGGGAAGCATGGTGTCTGCTTCCCAGTGCACAAGGGTGGGTGTGTATGTGTATGCACACACGTGAGTGCGCATACCCAGATGCCTCAAGATGGCAGAGGTCTAAGACATATCTTGGCCAACCATCTGCCCAACACATCATTCATGTCTATATTTTTACAGGCTGCTAGAATACTTAAACACCATGAGTTACAGGAAGCTCACTATTTTACAAGGCAAATCCTTCACTATTCAGACAACTGGATTTTTTTTTTTTTCATGACACTGAATGAAGGTCTTCTTTGGTTATTTCTTCAGTGACCCTGGTTCTCTTTCCTACAGCTGCATACAACCTATTAACCCATCTTCCACAGGATAACCCTAAGTGTCCAGAGGCTGTTATAATCATGATAACGAGGATGCTGGCAATTGTCGTCATCATTATCCGTACTAGTAGTACTTCACCCTTCTTGACTACTTCCTATAAATGATGTGCAGAGCATCTCCTAACTGGATCTCATTAAGTCTCAGGACTTGATGAAATAGATACATTTCAAAAATTCATTTTACAGATGAGAAGACTGAGATTTAGAGAGATTAAGAGACTTGTCCTGGCTAACAGAGGTAGCAGGACACAGAACTAGGATAGAAATCGGGCTTCCCAAGCTCCTTTTTAGCTTATTAGTGGCCTATTCCATGGATGATGTGTGCAAGTGTTTTCTCAGCGGAGGGTGATGAGGACTCGAATATCGCCTTCTGCGTCCAAGGGAACTTCTGGCTACATACTGTCTCACACAAAGCACTCTCTGCTCCTCCCATCTGTCTTACAGTGCTGTATTTTTAGGAATTCCTGTATCAGCATAAACACTGTCTGAAGCCCCATGCATAGAAAACTGCAGCCCTGTGGTTTTCTTTTACTGGTCCAGTGATTTTTCAAGTTGATTCTTTACAAACTGAGGGGTCTGTGTCAGGAGTTAGAGAAATGCCTTCCAAAGAGCACAGCGCCCAGCATCAGATGGCAGCTCCACGAAGGTGTGCCGAATGAATGAGTGGACCAGTGGCCTCCTGAAAAAGATAATTTAATGTCTGAAGCTGAGAGCAGTAGAAATTTTCCCAATAACCTAAATATAACTATGTTTTCCCTATTCTTTTTTTTTTTTAAGTTGGGATTGCCAATATATATCAAATCTGTAT
This sequence comes from Neogale vison, assembly GCF_020171115.1. Lineage (NCBI taxonomy): Eukaryota > Metazoa > Chordata > Mammalia > Carnivora > Mustelidae > Neogale > Neogale vison. The sequence goes on from NC_058098.1 coordinate 132,108,433, forward strand.
TTCTCTGTTGGTTTGATCCACTTATGCAATTACACTGTGATTTTATTGAAAATAAGTTTTTGGATTAATAGCAACACTTTTTCATGTTTGCACTTCATGAAGTAGCCAATCTTGTTACCACTGAAATGTCAAATTGTGAGTTTCTTTTTTTTTTTTAAGATTTTATTTATTTTTCAGGGAGAGAGAGGAAAGCTGAGTGGGGATAAGAATAGGAAGGGTGGAGAATCAGACTCCCCACCAAGCAAGAGACCCAATGCAGACTTGATCCAAGGACTCTGGGATCATGGCCTGATCCTAGAGGCAGACACCCAACCAACTGAGCCACCCAGGCATCCCAAAAAATGAGAGTTTCTGACTTGCCAGAAAGTTGAACTTCTGGGAAGTCTGGCTTTCTGTACAGACCATAAGGGGTCCCTAGGGCTCTCAATCTGTTTTCTAAACTCTTTTCCTCAGAAATTTTAAGAAACTTTCCTTCCTGGGCAGATATTTTAATAATGCCCTCTTTGTGCTTGTCCTTTAACATGGTATGTTCCCACATCGGTGAAAAGGAAACAAAGCAATGCTAAAGTATTAATTGTAAAGATTCAGGGAACTGATGAAGGGGAGAAGTAAACAATGTAGAATATACCTAAGCTTTGCCTCCTATAACTAAAATACCTGGTTTTTAAAATAGCATGTTCTTTGGTTAACTGTCATTACAGGGAATGATATGTAAAACACAAGTGTTTTTTTCTAGAGACAGCTTGGGACATTGTTCTCACTGTCATACTTTATATGGCTTAGGCCAGATAACCCTAATTTTTAGAGAGCCAGAACCTCAGAAATGTTTATCTGTCCCTGATTCAGGAAGAAGTTGCTAAGTTATTAGTCATCGCCTGGTATGGAGATCCTTTGTATCTGGTCTTCAGATGCAACTATTGGGGGTCCTGTGTGATTTATGCAAGGTAATAAAATAGGTCCAACCCTTTAAAAAGTCTGTGTTTTTTTTTTTCTTAGAAGAAGGACAAGAAGGAGAAGAAGAAAAAGAACTCTATTTTTTTTTTTAAGAACTCTATTTTTCATCCTGCTAATGATATTTGGTTTTGTGTTGCTTCTCCTAGGTTTGCTGGGATGGGAAACCTGCTCAAAGTCCTTACCAGGGAAATTGAAAATTATCCACACTTTTTCCTGGACTTTGAAAGTAAGTTCCAAAAATTAAAAGATAATGATGAGAACTTGTTTGCTTTCTTTATAGTTTATTGATAGAGAAGTTATAACATAAAGATTTTATGTGATACTTCAATCCAAATGTCACTATGCATTTCTTTCTGGGTCTTCAAAGATTATTTCATTTCTTTCTTTTCCCGTTATTTTTTTTTAATCTCATAGAAAATCTTTTTAATGTATCCATGGTTTTCTTTGATTATAGAACAAGTTATTTTCATCAGCTAGCATCTATCATCATTATGTATTTTTTCTAATAAATCTTATGAAACACTATATCATATTCTAAAGAAAAATAGCACATGTAGTAACTTACAGAGATTAATATAAAACAAATATCACTAGATGTGAAAAAATTATCAAAACTAGAAAATAGGCATATAGATTATTTATTTCTGAGTCATTGCTCTCTGTTGTTTATGTTATTTGATTATATAAAACTATATAAAACTTTTGAGATATACTCCTTTTGTCTGAAGGTTATGTTTCTTTTATCAAAAATTTTATTTTTTTCTAATGTGAAATGGCTGTGAATTATGACTGAAGAAACACTGTCTTTTTTTCCTTATCTTGTTTATTTTTTTGATTGAATATATTTCCAGATGAGTGACACATTCATGTTTTATCAACTAAGCTTATGTTTCCACCTTCACTATTATGGTCCCCTTTTTCTAAATTGCAATTCCACAATAGCAAGTACATTAAATGTCCTTTTTGTCAGTATTCACCATTTGTTGCTAACTTTAACCTGTATTAAGCTTTAATTTTTCAAATATTTATGTATACTAAAAAATAAGTTAGAATTTCCTTACACTTGCAAGATTAAACTTGCAAACAGAGATTTTCTAGGGAAATGCTAGAAGACCCTTCAAAGATACAGTTAAGCAAAAGGTGACTGCTCCCTAGAGATATCTTTTCAGAATCTTCGGTAAGTGTAAGAGAGCTGCATGAAAAGGAAAAGTGACCCCGAAGCTCACGTGTCCTAAACATATATTTCAGATTTTAGATTATATTCAATGAAGGATATTTCACTTCTAACTTAGCTCATTTTCTGCTGCTGCCATTTGGTTGGATTTGGTTGGGTTGGGTTGGATGGGTTGGGTTTGGTAAGTGCCATAGTTGGGATCTATACCAGATTGATACGACACATTGAAAGGAATGTTTTGTTTGTGTGTTTGCTTTTTCCTGGTGTAACTTTAGCAAACACATATCTTCATTGCTGTTGCTCTTGTTGTTAATGAAGATTTATTAATAACTTTAAAGAATTTTACGAGATAAATGGCCTATTATCTCATCCCCCTAATCTTACTATCTGCATGTTTAGTTGATTCCTTCAACTTGTCACGTGCATGTTACACTGTTGCGTCCAGGATGTACAAGGTCCAAAATAGTGGTAAACAGAAAATACTCCATTCACCCAAAATGTGGGGGGAAGGGCATATAAACCCCTAGAGGAGTTAAATGCCTGCACTTTTCCTGAAGTTCTAAATGCCACATGCACCTGTACATCCTGTTCACAAATGCCTACTACGTTCAGTGGCCCCCATTTTTCTATTTAGCTGTTCTTGCATTTGTAGTTTTCTTGCTTTTACAAAGAGTAATACTGAGTTCTTTGTCAAGTCTAATTTGAAAAGTCTTCCAAGTGAGAAAATCACAGTCTATAGGAATTTAAAGCAGTGGTTTTCAAAGGGTGCTCTCTAGAGGACCAACCTTCTGGGGTTATCCCCCTGGGGGTCCCTGGCCCACTGCTGTTGCAGAGGATCTGTTGCTGTTTCTCTCTCCTAAGACCAAGCACTCTGGTCTCCTCGGTCTTGTACTTTGGATAGTTTCTTAATTTTTTTGTCTGTTTGTTTTTAAAAAGGTCATTGTGGCTAAAAAGGACATTTAAATATCTTGAAATTTTTTTTAAATATCTTGAATTTTGATGATGTTCTTTATGGTACCAAAACTCTACTTGTAGATCTGCCATAGTATCTTCAACAAGGTTCCTTGTGGACTGGATTCTTGTGCCTTGTGGCTTATTAGGACTAGAGCAGTAGTATGTAAGGAAAACAAGCAAACAAACAAAAAAACCTAGAAATTTACTAAAAAATGTATGGGAACTCTTTATTTCCCTGTCAATCCCGAGGAGAAAATTAACATTATTTCCCTGAGACTAAGAAAAGATAAATAGCTGGGCTGATGTCACGTAGGGAATGAGTAAGGACCTGAGATGGAGCACAGGTCTCTGTCTCTCCTCCTCAAGAGCCCATCACAAGCAGCCTCTAAGAAGTACAACAGCCATCATCCTGTTCCTGAGTAGAGAGCTTCTCCATCATCTATGAACTAAAATATCTCATGGAAAAAATAAGTTTTTCTTGATCCTGAAAATCCTCTTTCCTAAAGGTGGTTTTCAAAAAAGAATGGCGATGGGCCAGAGGATAGCAAAGGTGGGCTGTGGCCATGATTTCTCTGTAAACTGTAGATATCCGCTCAGCACAACAGTGTTATGTGCAATATGGTTACGAACATCCACGTAAGCCAGGCAACATCAGAGAGACAGAGCTAAATAAGGACCGTCACTGGAATCTCAGGCTGGTGTGCAGGATAATATAGGCACATTTTTCAAAACAAGATAAAAATAAGGGGCTTAAGACCACTCTGTAGTCTGGGGAGTAAAGAGGAAGAAAGAGTATGCATTTAGTTTTGGCTAATGGAAGACAACAGAAGGAATTGGAGAAGTCTTCTAGCAAAAGGTGGCCTTTGGAGTGGGCATTAAAGAATGGGTGATTTTTCTACAAGCATATAGGGACAGGAGTTTTCCAACAGTGGAAGTAGGTAGGGGTAGGAATAGGAAGGCGTGTTTGAAGAAAGGCAAGAGGCCCAGTTTAGACAGAGCAGCTCATGCTTACGAAAAGGAAGTATGGGCAGAAATGGAGGGCTGGCTCGGGTTAGACCACAGCAGTTGCAGAAGCTCAGGGCTAAGTGGTACATAATTGGGGTTCGCCTTCAAAAAGAATAGCTGAACTCCCTGAGGGAAAACTTGAGAGCAGATAAGGGATTGGCAGATGGGAACTTTAGGTATGCTCGTGCTTATCAGGAGGCTGATGAGTCAGAGGATCAGGAAAAGAGACTAGATTGTAGAGGAAAGAGAACATCTTACTAAACCAGGACTCATGATGGCAGAGTCCGGGCCCCACTCAGGTTTGCAACCCAGCATTTTCTCCCCATGTTGAACATGGAGAACGGATCACCCAATAAGCTTTAGTAACAGATGCTGGCCATGTGAAGGAATGGAGTAGAACAGGCTAGACTGAGGCAGCCAGAAGAGCACAGACAGTAAAGAAGGAGGAACTGTTAATGGATTCACGTGCTGCAAAATACTCCAGATGGATAAGGCTTGAAAAGGGAATGGCAGCATGGGCTGTGAGCTACCCAGCTACTGTAGCCACTGGCAGAACAGATTCAAGACATATTCCTTTGCCTGTAGAGGCTGGACTGCAAAGAGTTAATGAGAAAGCCACGGAGGGAGGAAGGAAGGCCAAACAGCATGTAGCAACAGCTTAAATGAATTTGGCACCTCTACTCTGAGTGTTGAGTCTTCTTTTTGAAGTCAGTGATGGAATATAATTGAACTGGGTCAAATAGATATAATTAAGCTGGGTCAAAATATAAGACAAAATTAGACACATCTGTCCTAAGGTTTTTCAGTTGTGTAGATTTAATTTAAATTCTTGTCTGACCTTTGCAGTGAGTTCCACACTCTGTGCTCGCATTTCTACACAGCTATTTAACATCTCTTTTATTGTTGTTGGTTTTTTTTTTTTTTAATCCCACTACTTTTTTTTTTCTTTTTCTGTCTCTGCCTCCTTGACATATTTTCATTTCCTTTTTGAAGGCTGGGAGACAGAGAGGGGAATAAAATGCAACCTAATCTTGCCTGAGCTATGGCTTTGGGGACCATGTACAGGAAGATATATGCCTGAAGGTCTGTTGACGATTGTTCAATTGAATCTACTCATTATGACACCCAAAGTAAGCAGTGGGCATTAGCCATCCAGCAAAACAATTCCAGGGATTCTCAGACTGAAATGATCATTAGAAACATCTGCTGGATATAGATTTTCCATAGTTGTCTGAGCCTCTCCCAAAATTTTGATTCAGTGGCCTAGTTCCAGGAATCTGCTTTTGCCCACATTTCCCAGGTGGCTCTGATGGTCAGGAAGTTTGGGAACCATATTTAACTAAGGCATTCAAGTCAAGCATTAACACACCCTAGGGTCTGGGACAGCGGAGCTGACCAGGCAACCTTTTGAGTTCCCAGATCCAGGGCTGAGGTCTCCGGAATTGGTCACAGAAGACTTCTTTTAGGTTTTGTTTCCCTATTTTTCCCCTGCCAGGCAGGTGATATAGAGGTAGCCATAACTTAGAACTTGAACTCTATGGAGTGGCATGCTTCTTCAGCCTCTCACCCAGTATCCACTCTGGAGTAGAAGGTGTCTGAGACAGGCACAAGTCCCAGTAGGTGACAATCTATGCAAGGTTACCTTGCTTCGAAGACACTCTGTCTCACCAAACAACTGCATCTATCAAAATATTCCTTTGGGATCTGAGTAGCTATGTCTCCAAAGATGAACAAAAATCCTCTTAGCACAGGAAAAAAACATTCATTGTCATTAGTCAAGAGGGAAATGCAAAGCAAAACCACCACAAGAGAGCACTTCGCACACAAGAAAAATTATAATAAAACGTGTTGGTGAGGATGCAAAGACATTGGAACTCTCTTACACTGTGGGAATGTAAAATGGTGCAGATGCTTTGGAAATAGTTTGGGAGTTCCTCAAATGTGAAACATAAAGTCACCCTATGACCCAATGATTCCGCTCCTAGGTACATCCCAAGAGAAATGAAGACATAGGTCCACACATAAATTCGGACATCAAGTTTCACAGTAGCATTATTCATAATAGCCAAAAAGTGGGAACCACCCAAATGCCCATCAAGTCATGAATGGACACATAATGGAACAGCCATTCACTTGAACATTACGGAGTGATAGAAAGTAAAATACTGATGGAGGGATACCTTGAAATCATTCTGCTAAGTGAAAAAAAGTCAATCACAAAAAAGTGCATATTGTATAATCCCATTTATGGTAAACGTCTAGATTAGGCAGATCTACAGAGATAAAAAGTTCATTAGTGATGGTCTGGGTCTAGGGGTGCTAGGAAGAAATGGGGAGCAATAGCTAACGGGTACAAATTTTTTGAGGGATAAAAGAATGTTTTAAAATTGGTGATGGTGATGACTGTACATGGCGATATACTACGAACACTTGGGATCGGTGAATTGTGTGGCGTGTGAACTGTATCACAATAAAGCTGCTACTGAAAAAAAAAAGTGCTTCTTTTAGAAAATCCGATTTCTTGCTTCTGGAAGGGAAGAAGCCATTCCATCTACTCAAAATAGATAATTTTTCTTCTTTTCCATTTTTTAAAATTTATTTTTATTGAGGCATAATTTACATGTGCTGAATTAGACAGGCTGAAATACAGTCAATTTTGACCAATGCCACACTCTCTGACAAGATATTTCACTCCAAAGAGTTCCAGCATGCCTTGCCTCTTCTCTGTCAGTCCCCTGCCCTTAACCAACACCCAGAAACTACTACTGATCAGATCTGATTTGTATCTCTAAGATAAATTTTGCTAATCTTTAAAGTCTTGAACTTCATATAAATGGAGTTATACAGTGTATGCTTTTTTGGTACCTTTTTCTGATTTAACAAAATGTTTTTTGGATCTAACCATGTTATCACATGTATCAGAGTTTCCTCCCTTTTCTGCTAAATACTCTTGTGAGACAGTTTTGCATCCCTTCTCCTGTTGATGATCACCTTGGGCAACTTCCAGTTTTTTGCTACAATAAAGACCTATTGTCTTTATTTAAGAATGTGTGAACATTCTTGTAGAATATCTGCATGCATCTTTTCTCTCGTGTACAGATGGAAGATAGACTTGTTGAGTAATTATATGCAGCTTTTCAAGAAACTGTCAAATTGTTTCCCAAATGGGATGTACTATTTTTCATTTTTACCAGAAGTCTAGAGTGCTCAGGTGTAACATGTCTTCTCCAAAACTTAACATTGTCCATCTTTTTCCTTTCAGCTGTTCTAGTGACTGTGGGATGATTTTTCCTTGTGGCTTAATTTGCATTTCCATCATAACTCAGACTGTTGGACACTGTTGCATGTGCTTATTGAATATTCACTTGACGTTTTTAGAATATATTTATCTTTTATCCATTTTGAGTTTGGTTGTTTTTCATTGTATTACTAAGTTGTAGGAGCTAGTGTGTTCTGGATACCTGTCATTTGTGAGATAATAGCTTGCAAATGTTTTTACTCACTCAGTGCTTTGCCTCTTTTTTTCTTATTTTTGCATGAACAGAACTTTTCAATTTTGATGAAGTGTGATTTATGACTGCTTTCCTTCTGTGCTAAGTGCATGCTATCTCCTCTATAAGAAATCATGGCCCATTTCAAGATCCTAAAGACATTCTGCTGTTTCCTTCTGGAAGTTCTAGAAATTTAATCATTACATCAGGCCAGTGACCAATACTGAACTAATTTTTATTTATTTTATGAGCAAGGTGTTGGGTTTATTTTTTCATGTATTATCAACTTGTTCTAGCACAGGTAGATTGCTTGAGTGCCATTATCAGAAATCAGCTCCCTGTGATCTGTTTGGGCCTTCCATTCTCCCCCATGGATTTCTTGAGTCTTTTCACCAAGGATTACCAAACTGTAACAAATAACAAATCTTAAAGTCAAGAAGAGTAAGTCCTTCAAATCTGTTGCTCTTTTTCAAGATTGTCTCGACTACTCCAGTTTCTTTACTTGTCTAAGTACGTTTTATAATCAGCCTTCAATTGCTACAAAAGCACCTTTCTGGGATATTGCTTATAATGATATAAAATCTGATGATCAATTTGAGGAGAATTGACATCTAACAATATTGATTCTTCTTACTTATGGGTATACTATATCTGTCCATTTATTTAGATATTTTTTTTATTTCACTTAGCAATGTTGTATAATTTTTAGAGGTCTTGCATAATATTTTGTTAAGTGTATCATTAAGAATTTTATGGTTTGACCATACCAGATTTTTATGCTTGCTGTTTGTATGACGTATGTTTTTGCATCCTGTGTCTTTATCTTTACAGCATAATTCTTATAAACTGTATGTAGTTGGCCCCAACTCTTCCATCCAAGCTGATAATATCTACCTTTTAATTGGAGTCATTAGCCCATTGATATTCAATTAATGTTTGTATCTGAGCCTACTTTTATACTGATTTCTACTTGTTGTATTTTTCTCTCTTAATATCTTTATGCCTTTTGATTAAATAGAATAATTTTGATATTCTCTTTGATCTTTTCTGTTGGCTTTTTAGTTCTGCCCCTCCATGCTTGTTGCAAGATACATCTCAGACTTATTAGAATCAGTCTTCCACATGTAGTCTTCATTTCATGAAGAATTCAAGACTCTTGTCACAGATCGCTCCACCCTTGTGCTCTTTTCTGTTTTGCTTTTATATCAGATAGAAACTCCCTAGTGCAATCTGTGGTGGCCTTTTCCTTTCCTTTAAACTCTCAATGTGTGTGTGTGTGTGTGTGTGTGTGCAATTTAAATAGATCTTTTCTATTTACGGACACAGTGGCTGGCTCTGGTGTTCCCCATTCCTTCTTACACAACTAGATGTCTTTGGTATCATTTCATTTTCGCATGAAGAACTTCCCTGCAGAGAGGCCTTGCATGGCATAGAGCTGACATGAAGTATCCGTTTAGGAATTTTGATTTTTTTGTACTGATGCTAATTCAGTAATTATACACAGGGCTTCCGCTGCATTGTAGCATCAAGCAGGAACAACAGGAATGGGGGCAGAGAGGCATGGAGATGACACAGAGCACATCAATACGGAAGGGCATTAGGAGAACCATGTCCTTTTCTTCAGGGATTACAGAACTGTATTGGGGAGAGACACAAGCACATTGAATAGACAATAGGACAAACAGTGCAGAAGCCTACAAGAGAAGGGAGAGCGAGGGGCAGGCTAGCCAGGAGAGAAAGTACAGCTTCTAGGGCTGGGAGCAAGAAATGTTTCTTGGCAGATAGGAACTGAGAAATAATCTTATAAGACAAATCCACCTGTGAGCATGATAGAAATACCAAGAACAGTAAGAGTGATCAGGGGGCAGGGGTGGGGGCTAGTTTGGAAGGAAATTCTAAAGCCTCCAAGCCACCCATTATATTCACAGAAAGACTCTGGATATTGTGACCTATTAAGATGACAGTCTCCTACCTCTTGAAACGAGGAGTGTCAGATGAAACCTTTGCCTGGGATGATCTTGGTAGAGCAGGCTACCTCCTGCACTGCTGAGCATCCTTCTTCTTTTTTTTTTTTAATTAAGTTTTTAATTTTAATCCCAGTATAGTTCGCATACAGTGTTATGTCAGTTTTAGGTGTACAGTATAGTGATACTACTGAGCTTTTCTTTCATCCTGCCCTTCCCTGGTACCCTCACTTCCACTAAGGTTTTTCAGAGACGGCTAGATAATCTTGGGAGAGGAGAGGGGGAAATAAAAGCTGTTTTCTGGTCACTTTACAAATAAAACAAACAAGCAAAAAGCAACAGAACAGACCTGTGAGGCGATTAATTTATGCCAATACAGAGATTCAGTCCAGTGATTAGTTAAATTTCCAGCACTCTCTTTTTAAGTGCTTTTGATCCACATCAACATCTTATTAAGAGCCTCCAGGCCATAGTCCCTACAAGACTATACAGGGAGGGGACAGGGTTCTTGTGCATGTCCCTCCCTCTGCCATGAAGTAATCTGAGAGCCCGAGAGATGAATGGAGGGGGCCTTGAAGTCTCATATTCATTGAGTGGCAGGGGGGCAGTAGGACCCAGTCTCAAAACTCTGCATCCTTGAAGTTCCCTCCTCTTCCTGTGATGTCACAGGGATCCCACTGGGGGGGTTGAAAAAATGAGCCTTCCAGCAACCTCAGCCCTCCCTGCTTTTTGCAGGCCCCCATTCACTCTTCCATAGGAAAGGGATGACTAATATTCCTGTGCAAATAAATATGTCAACCCAGTCACACTTAACATTTTCCAATGGACCTTTGCAATTTTATGTGGTTTCTTCAAGCAGCTGGTATTCTGCTATAAATCACCACCACTTTATATCCCCAAATGTTAATCATAGATAATTGGTTATGTTTCTTAATCTATCCTGAAGGGGGAAGGGGCGGAGGGGGAAGGAAGTGGTGGGGGAGAAGAGCAAGAGGTTTAATTTACAGCTGTGTCGAATCCCTTTGCTGAAACTGTCTTCAGCGTTTCTAAACACCGCTGGGTACAGGGAGAGCAGCATATCCTATGGATGAAAGTCCACAGCTTCCTTCAAAGCCAAAGACATCTCCACATAAATGGTGTCCTCTGCTCACATTATCTTCTGTTAATTTGTTTGATTCTGTCAGATTTTCCAGTACAGTTCTGAGTAGGTTGTGAAGAGAAGGTATGCATGTTCCCCCATGCTTGTGAAGACAGAGGATGTCCTTGACTGATTTATAAAGATAAGAACCCTTTGATTTGACAGCCCTGCTCTGGTTTGAGCCCTGCTGCCATGCCCCAAGGTATGTTCACCAAAGATGTTCCTTCCTGACAAACAAAAACACTGGGCCACCTTCCTCTCCATCCTCCCCGTGGAATGTGAGGCATTCTGCTTTCAGTAAACATCACAGGCCTCCACAGCAAAGCCTCCAACTGACCTGGTGACACCGAATCCTGACAGTTAATATCTACAGTCGCAAGCAAATTGAGCCAAAGGAGGGTAAATAGACCCCCTGTAAACATAATGAATATCGCCTCACTATCTTCATTGATAAGAGGGTTATTTTTCCATTAAAAATTCTAGGCACTTGGAATTCAGAAAGTTCTTAACAATGTATTCAAGGTCACAGTGCAGATGATACATTTTCATACTTTGTGCAATAGCAAGTCCAGAACAGAGGTTTAAATCATTGCCTGGGGAATGGCCTGGATAAGCTTGTTCCAGGGCTCCTGGGAGGATTGGTTTCTGAAATTGCGCGTGTAAATCACAGGGTGGGTTGTTTTTTTTTTTTTTTTTTTTTTTTTTTTTTTTTTTTTTTGTGTGTGTGTGTGTGTGTGTGTGTGTGTGTTTAAACAGCTTCATTGTTAGATAAGAGCAGCCCAGCTTGGTATAACCATTCCTCTCAATGGAGATGGAATAATGGACAATGATTAGAATTTTGGAATGTGATTCTTAGAAGAAACATCACTGAGGGATTCACTGGCTACAACTGAAAATAAGGACTGGTGTCCATCAGTAATATTACTGGTGGGCATGTGTATGTGTGTGCACCTTTGAGTAAGGGTCAATCTTTGTGTTAAAAGTAGGAAAACAAAACCCATAAATCTGGATTTCCTGTTCACTTTAGAAGGTTAGATAGGTTAGATATCAGCATACCTTTTCAATCACTAATTTTTCAAGATGTTTCTCTTTGACATCTGAAGACACAATACATTTTTAAAACATGGCTACCTACTGAATCTGAATACAGAGAGAACCAGACATAAAGACCCCAAATCCTCTCAAAGGGATATTCCAGAAAGCAAATGGTAGCAGCCTTAGGGTTAGGATAGTCAACATAGGCATAGTTTTTCACTCAACAAATATCCTAACAGTGTGTTGACCCTACTGAAGAGATATTGAAGTTGTAGATGAAGGATGGATGATTTAAAAACACAAGTGTTAATGAAAGGATGAATAGCCAATTTGGTTGTAGATGAATATATATATATAGAAAAACAATAACAGTGAAAAGAGGTTACCAGTATAGAGACCATTTGGAAGAAGAGACAGAGGAGAGGATCCGGAAGTAATAGGACCTTTGTTTCTTTCACTGCCTCCAAACACCCACCTCCTCTACCACCTGGTAAGTGTCCTCATATGTTCATTGAGTCATGACATATTTATTGAGTGTCTCCAATAGGTAGTACATATGGAGGCAATGAGGATAAAATATAGACTGTGTCTCCAAAACCCTTCCAATTCAAACACAAGCAGAAAAATCATAAGACGTAGGGTGAGAAGTAAATCATTTGTTCAGGTATTCTATTCAGCAACTCTTTCTTGAGTATATACTATGTGCCAGGCCCTGGAGATTTAAGATCACATGAAACAAATAAAGACAGAGTCCTGCAGCCTCATGGGTCAGATTCTCATTAATTAGCCTTGGCTGTCTGATCACATGGCTCGGGGAAATCAGAGTAGGATGAATCACAAACTTCCATAGGGACATGAGCCTATGCCAAATTAGGGTTACACAGTCTTTTTTCTATTTGGGGAAAAAAAAAAACAAATAGATTAGAGCTTCTCCCAGTCAGCACTCTTCACCTTAGAAGTTGACCTCCCTTGTGACTTGAGTCCTCAGAAGGCAGGGGCCATGCTGCCAGCACCAAGGGCTTACTCATTAGCTGGATGAAGAAGTGATTTCACCTCCATGAGAGGGGAAGAAAAAAAAATAGGACATCCAAGAAGACTAACAAATTATGGAAGAAAGTGAGCAACACATTTCTAAGTTGGGATGAAGAAGGAAAGATGGATTGGATTTCTCCAATCCCACCCCACCTCTGTGAAGTGGGGCTATAGGAAAAACGCTTTTAATAAGACACCAGGACATTTGCCAAAAGAAACATTTTCCCAGAGAGGAAGGCTGGGACTGAGGGGTCCTGTTTCACAGACCATTGCAGTGCTGCGAGAGGGTCACCCTAGGATGGAGGGGCTTCCCCACAGCCCCAATTCTGCCACCCTGAGAGAAGTGACACCACCCCATGCCACTCATCCAGCTCCTTTGGTCACATCAGGGTTGGGGCTAAGTCATAGCAGAAGGTGTCACCTCTCCTGGGATAGAGAGCAAAGTTTGCCAATAGCATGTTCAGGCCACTCTATTGGAGATGGTCTTCTTTTTGAAGCACTTAAGAAAAAGCTTCTGCTTTTAGAAACTGATTGAAAGTTTTCTCCTTTTGTGTTAATCACTAGAAGAACAGGTTTTTGTGTTTGTCTGGTCCTCGTCTTCCAGCCACTTTAATTCTATTTTGTCTAAAACTTCACCAAGTGGGGACTCGTTCAGATGGAACCCTGGTGATGGCCAAGATCAGAAGTCTCCCTTTCCTGGTCCCCAAGTGTCTTCTTCTTTTCATACTATTTTATAATTACATTCAAGGAGGCTTACCCCCCAGAATCTTGGTTACAGACTATTTTTCTTTTCCTCCTTTTCAAATTTCTCCCTAGGAAATTGGCTTTTTTAGCTTGTGATTTTTCAGTGCATTCATCAGAGGGGAAAAAGGATTTGAGGAAATGAGCTTTTCCTTTTTCTTTGTTTTCTAGGAACTTCGTGTTGCATTTTTGTCACACGTTCTCTTCCCAGACTTTCTTCTTTCTCAGAAATTTCCCTGGATTTCTGTTCACTAAAATGCTGTCTTCAGTTACAGGCTTCCTAACTTACTAAGTTTTAAAGGTTTCTATTTAAGACACCCATATCACTTTGGGGAAAGTTTCGGAAACAGGAAAGGATAGGCTCTAAAGTGATTGATATTGTGTGTAACACTATACCTGAGAATATTCTAGAAACAGTGGGAGGATAGAAGAGGATAAAGGAGTAATCTATCCTCCCAGGCTAGGTTCCGTACCATAACGCGGTGGGTCTCTGTCATGTTCCTCATAATGTTCTCATGAATGTTTTACCTGACATAACTCTAGCTCCCTTTTCATGAATGGGGTCTGCTGAGAGAATTCACTATCTTAGGACTTGGATTTTTAAAATGAATTTTTAGGAGGTGGCATCTATCCCCCTTCTCCATTAGCAGTACCTTTGTTTGGGATGGAGATTAATTCCCTAATAGCCCAAGCAAGTAACCTATTTTGTAAGTATTCGGAGATAATACCCAATCTTTACCACTCACCAGCTTCCACAAAATACTCGTGGGGACAAGAATATATATTGGCTACAGGAATGCAATGTAAAAGTTGGAATTCAGAGCCGAGAGGAGGCTTCTATGGCTGTTAGAATATGTTCTTTATTTATGTAAACCTGAATGTGTCACTTACTCTTGTGGGAATTGTTTATAATCAAGATCAAAGTTGAATAGTACAAGTGTCTTTAAAATGAACCTCCTGTTGGGGGTGCCTAGCTGGCACAGTCAGTAGAGCGTGCAAGTCCTGATCTTTGGGTCATCAGTTCAAGCCCCCACATTGGGTGTAGAGCTTACTGGAAATAAACAAACAAATAAATAAATCAAATGAACCTCATGTACTTCTTTAGTTTACATTCAATTATAAATCTCAATGCTTTCTCCCTGTCTTTGTGTTCCAGAAAGATACATCTCTGTCATGGCTCTGAAGGATTATCTAATATCTTAAGCTTATTTGTTTCTATGGTAATGGGGGGGGAGTGTTTTTCTCACCTACACTCAGATTCACAGATTTTTAGCCATAACAGATCTATTCAGTAGCTTCTCCTATTAAACATGGCCCCCAGAACACAACATCGATTCCTTCCATCACCCAGTTAATCACTTGGCACATAATTGGAGTGCAAAAAGTATGTTCTACACAAATAAATAAAGTGCTCTCAGTGATTCCAGTGTGCTCCGTGTAACATGTACAGAGTCAGATGACTGTCTTGAACTGAGTCATGGACAGAAGTTGTGTTAGTTTCCTTTCCTAGCAGCTTATTACGTTAAAGCATAAAGACCAAACCTGCAGGAATCAAATAGGACTCTGTAGCAGGTAGAGCTGAATGCTGATCTTCATTCCAAGCTGTTTGTAAACATCAGCTTTCTGTGTCTTTTGGTTTCCCTTCTGCTCAGATGCCCAGCCCACAGAAGGAGAGAGAGAAATATGGAACCAGATCAGCGCGGTCCTCCAGGATTCGGAGAGCATCCTCGCAGACCTGCAGGCTTACAAGGGCGCGGGGCCAGAGATCCGAGATGTATGCCAATGATAACACTGGGCGGACAACACCCCTGGACGAGAGGGGAAACCCACACACACACCCAGCAAGATTAAGCAATAACCCTAGTATTTCCTAGTGTACTAGGAAGAACAAGGAGGGTAATATGGTTCTCACAAAGTATGAATGGTCCTTTTAACTCTGGTACATTCATCTGAGCACACGGCGCCGTAGACCGTGTAAAATATTAGCCATTCTCTTCTCAGCCATACGTGCGGTAGCGCAGGACTGACGCTTAGACACTGGTTGGTCCGCATACAACCTCAGGTAAGGGAAACGTACATTCAAGGTCTCTGTACAAAAGTTGAAATAGAAGTCACGAGAAAAGAAAAAAAAGAAGAAGAACGATAAGTCATGAGGTCTGGATTTGCACGAATTTCTCAGCATTTGTAATAATTTTAGCAGGTCCCACAGTATCACAAAGGGCAGGGTCCTTGTAAGCAAGGTCGCTTCAAGTAGCCTACAGGCCTGGCATCTTGAAATGACTTTGAGCTTTAAAAAAGAAATTCCCGAAAAAACAACCACCCAAACAACAAAGGAGGTTGTCAGTGTGGCTTTTAAGACTCGGTTATGCCTTAAAGGCAAAAAACTTCACACTCCTTGTATTTGAAATCAGTTTCGTGGCTGTATCAACCCATACACGCATGCGCGCACATGCGCACAGCTACACGCGTGCGCACACGTACACCTACACGCACGTACGCGCATGTACACGTACACCTACATGCATGTACGCGCACGTACACACACACGCTACTGCTGCCGCTTTCGTCTTGAAAAAATCCCACTGGCGTAATCCATAAGCTGCTGAAACTCAGACAAAACAGCATTTCTAAGGACGTGACAGCCTCTTAAGTGGTGGTCTTTCTACTTAGGGGTCGCCATTAATTTAGATAATTTAGGTAACATCCCAGAACGGAAGACACGTAATGCATATTATAGAGAAAGGAAGATGTCTACAGGATCCGCACTTCTTAATGAGCACTGGCTTTACTTTAGTAAAATCAACATGTGATGGAGGAAAGCTGAATGGTTTCCAATTAGATTTGCAATTTTTTTGCATTTAAAATCAGAGAAACAAGTAAGATGACACAGGATCTAATTGTAGGGTCATTTGCATTATGTTTAAGGGCTAAAATCTCCATTCTAATTGAACATCTTGCAGGACAATCGGTGAAACTGATGTCAGTTTACTAGCACAGTAGTGAAGTGCATCAGGCATTGTACTTTTTTAAACTAAAATCCCTTCTCAATCTTAAGGCATTTTGATGTGGAGCTTATTCCCGCTTTTTAAACAGACAATTTTATCATGTTTTTGTAGGCGATTCAGAATCCCAATGACATTCAGCTTCAAGAAAAGGCTTGGAATGCAGTATGTCCTCTGGTTGTGAGGCTAAAGAGATTTTATGAATTTTCCATAAGGCTAGGTGAGTATGTGTTTATAGGTTGCATCCTGCGTGTGAAGTTCTGTTATGGAGTTTGCTTAGGGAGCAGGAAGAGCGAGCTCAGTGAGCTGGGGAGTGGCCCACATCCGTCCCCAGTGTCTTAGGAGAGGCCTTCCATGGACAGAAACACCTGTCATTTTCATTTCCTTAAATCATCTCAGAGATCCTTACCCTGCAGTTACGTGCACATTGAGCGTATCTCTGCTGGTGGATGTCCTCTGGTCTTGTTCTCAGCTAACAGTTTTGTTATAGGCTGATCACATTCCTAAATGGCAGAGAAGTTGAAACAAACAAGTTACCTGCTAATCCCAAAAACTTGATTTGCTGGAGTCTTGTGATAAATTTAATATAGTAAAATATGGGGAAAACAAACAATATTCTGCCCTTAAGCTTTAAAAACAACGTGTACAGGTACAGGATGGCTTTGCAGAAGCAAGAGCTAAGTCAGGTGTGGTTAACAATAGGCTCGATGTGACCACCTGAATGATCTAACCACACCCCCAAGAATTAAGCTGTCTGTGGTTTCATTATTTAATACAGCTTGAACGAGCAAAGGGATAGTCATGTTTACTTTTGCTGTAAGTAAATATCACATTTTAAGAGTTAAACAGAGAAATTGAAATACTTTGGGGAAATAATAGTAATGGCATTGAGAGAACTTGAAATGAAGACCCAAAGGGAATAGTTGAATGAACTAAAAGAGTCTTTCAAGAAAAGAGAGATTCTGGAGACTCTCGGTCAGTGTCTTCTTGTTTCTTCCCTCTCTGTTTCTTCAAAGTATATATCTAGACCCACTGAACTGAAATTCTAATGAACCAGATTTTTAACAGGACAAAGACCCACCTGTCAGAGCAGACCAAAGTATATATCTAGTTCACTGAACTGAAATTCTAATGAACCAAATTTTTAATAGGACAAAGACCCACCCTGTCAGGGCTACCTCAGAAGGCAGTACGTCCCCATAAATGAAAAAGGCAAGAGATGTTCTTGTAAAGATGCTATGAAAGACAATTCAGGACCGCAGATCAGGATCCAGCAAACTTATCTGTAAAAAGCAGATTATAAATATTTTAGGCTTATGGGCCACCTTGTCTTGGTTGCAGCTACCCAACTCTCCCAACTAATGTAGCACATTAGTAGCCACAGTCAGTACATTAAGGAATGGAAATAAAGTGGGGTTATGTGTTAATAAAACTTTATTTGTAACAGTTGACTGTGGGCCATGTTTGGCCTGTGCACCATTGTTTGCCAACCCCTGCTATAGAGGATTGGCTAAATGAGTCGGTATTATTAGAAATATGGTGAAGGGAAAATAGGAGGGAATGTTTAGGAATAGACAAGAGGGAGTAATGAGACTGTTTCAAGGACAGTAATGGAGGTCAATATGGCAATGGCTTGGCAGAAAAGCACTGCACGTTCTTGAGCACAGGATCCGAAAATGTGTCTGGTTCCAATAAGTGGTAGCAGTCAGCACTATGGAACATTGAGAGTTGCTGAGCTCTGAGAGACAGGGGGGAAACTGTGTGGCCCTAGGGGGTCTTCCTCAGGTGGGGGGCCACCTTCTCAGGCCTGATGGCCTCCTTCTCCTTTCTGCACATGTCCTACTGTACACAGCTATGGGAAAAGACGTGGGAAAGAAAGATCCAAGAAGGTTGTCTCTGAGAATGTCAATGGGGCCTAAGAACTGTGCTTCTAGAAGGATCTCTGTGGGCCACCTCAGATATATATTTATCACTTTGACTTTCAGAGAAAGCTCTTCAGAGTTTGTTAGAATCTCTGACCTGTCCACCCTACACGCCAACCCAGCACCTGGAACGGGAGCAGGCCCTGGCGAAGGAGTTCGCAGAAATTCTTCATTTTACCCTGCGATTTGATGAGCTGAAGGTTAGACCACACGCATTAAGACAGTCTAACAAACTTGTCCTGAGGGCCTACTGTGTCAGCACTCTGCTAATGCCATGGGGCGGGCGATAGATGAGTAGGATGTAACTCCGTCCCTTCAGAGACATCAAACATGGTGAGAATTTGCATTCCTATAGTCCACATGACTTAGGATCACAGTTTGTGTGTGTAAATTCAAAATCCACCAAATACAAGAAGAGGAGACCTTTTCAAAGTATCTGTATCCTGATTGAGAGCAAGTATTCTTTCCCTGAGATCTAGCTGACAGGAAAAGCAGGGCCTGTATTAAAACAGCGAGGCTCTGGGTATTCATTTTTAAGCAGAAGTTGCTCTGATTGTTGTATAATCAAGAGATGTCCTGGTGTATTTCCCAAGTCTAGTGTCTGGGCCCCTATGCCTGTCCTCTCTGTGACACAGAGAGATGACCTTCTTTGCTCTCTTCTGAATTTCAGATGAGGAACCCAGCCATTCAGAATGACTTCAGCTACTACAGAAGGACGATAAGTCGCAACCGCATCAACAACATGCATGTGAGCTCCTGGGTCTCCTGGTCTGTGCACCCACTCCCCACACCATCCTTTGGCTGCTGCCTCAGGCAGGGCCCAAGGAAAAAACAACCCTGTCTCTGATTTCCCTTCCAGCGGACACTGTTTGGGGTTTGTCGACCCTGTCTTTATCAGTTGCTTTTTCTTATTTTCATCAGCTAGACATTGAGAATGAAGTCAATAATGAGATGGCCAA
This sequence comes from Neogale vison, assembly GCF_020171115.1. NCBI lineage: Eukaryota > Metazoa > Chordata > Mammalia > Carnivora > Mustelidae > Neogale > Neogale vison. The sequence goes on from NC_058098.1 coordinate 132,127,804, forward strand.
TCGAATGTCCCTCTTCTATGCAGAAGCCACACCAATGCTGAAAACCCTTAGCAATGCCACCATGCACTTTGTCTCCGAAGTAAGTGAAGCTGAGCCCTGAGGTGCTTTTTCCCCAGCTGCGCAGAAAGGCTGCTCACAGGGTTAACACACTTCTGTATCTCCCATTCAGAACAAAACCCTGCCGATAGAGAACACGACAGACTGCCTCAGCACGATGACAAGTGTCTGTAAAGTCATGCTGGAGACACCGTAAGTGAGATCAGAGTGGAGTCTAAGGTCTGGAGGTCGCCTGGAGAGAGCTTGTTAACATGATGTTGATGATGTTGATGGTGATGATGATGATGATGTTAATCTCGATGTTGATGATGATGATGATGTTGATGGTGATGATCTTGATGGTGATGATGATGATGATGTTGATCTTAATATTGATGATGATGGTGGTGGTGGTGATGATCTTGATGGTGATGATGATGATGGTGATGATCTTGATGTTGATGATGATGTCGATGATGATGATCTTGATGGTGATGATTATGATGATGATGATGTTGATCTTGATCTTGATGTCGATGATGATGATGATGGTGGTGGTGGTGGTGTTAACATTTGGGTCAGCATATTGACATTAACAGGTATGTTATTTGAATTAATTTTATAAAGAACTCTGGGTGATAAATGTAATCAGCCCCATCGTATAGTTGAAGAAACTGAGGTCCAAATTGGTTAGCTGACTTCCCAAATTTCTCATAGCTTATTAGATGGCAGAACCAGGACTCACACCAAAGGTGCGGTAGAAGATGGGGAAGGGCCAAATGAAGGGCTGGCTTAAATGACTGGGTATTATTATTATTATTATTATTATAAGTATATTGGAGAAGGGATTTGGCAGAAAATTTAGAACAAAAGAGTACAAAGGGTAGTATTGTTGCAAGAATGATAATGTATTATCAGACTTCTCTCCCTCTTTCCTTCTCATTTTCTCCCTTCCCTTCCCTTCCCTCTCTGCCTCTCACTCTGTCTCCCTCTCTCAGCAGATCCTTTGTGCTTAATTAAACTAGTTGCTGGATTTTAGAAGTGGCAGAGGTGGTTAATGATAAGGCAGTGTGGTAATGAGGAAGTCCACACCCACAAGCCAGGGTTCCTGGAACACCTCTCCATACCCTGTAATCTCTTTAGCTACTTCTCTGCCTGTAGACAGGTGGGATGGCCTGCCCAGGCCTTAGTTTCCTTCCCTGATGGGGTTCCTGTAAGGTCCTCTATGCGGCAGAGAGCTGGGGAGGGCCAGAGACCTCAAAAGTGCCATATGAAATGTGACACTCTGTTCAAATGTAAGATGGTGTTCATTTCAAATATTTCACTTATAACCAAGTTAAGATTTATTCCGAGACAGAAATAGTAATCATCTTCATTGTGGGCCGAATTCATAATGAAATAGTTGTTAAGAAAGCCTCTAGAATTATCTTGAATGATCTGAATCGTCAGGGACCCTGTCAAGGTAAGTGAACAAAATTCCAGCTCCACAAATACTCCCAGCCCCAGTGAATGGTACATAATTTCTTTTACGTATCTCTGCCCATCCAATTCAATCTGCAGCCTGTGTCTTAACAAAGGAAGTTCCTCTGACTGGAGGCACGATAGCCGCTCTGTAGAAATGAGCCCGATTCTTTTTCTCCATAATGAAGCCATTATTCTCGATAATCTTGGACAGCCAGAGGGACCTGCTATAAAATATTCAGGATTGATGGGTGGGGGAGTGATGTGTGTGATGAGCTGTGCCGCTGAAGGGCAGAAGAGAAGAGAATTTACTGCCCTCTAATTTACCTTATTTTCCCACTGAATTGCTGGTTGGATAGATTCAAGGAGAATTATCGTCATGGGCTTCTTTAAGAGCATATTAACCTGGTTGTTGCAGGTCCAGGATTGTTCTCAAGAGATGATTGGAGGAGCCTAAAGTGGCCAGAAATGGACGTGCTCCGGCAAGGAAGTAACACGGCGCCATGTCTTCTGTCTTGCAGGGAATATAGGAGTAGGTTCACCAGCGACGAGACGCTGATGTTCTGCATGAGGGTCATGGTGGGGGTTATCATTCTATACGACCACGTCCACCCCGTGGGAGCTTTCTGCAAGACATCCAAGATCGATGTAAGAACAGTGACGAACTCTGCTTTCCAAATAAGAGCTCTCACGAATGATGCCAGACAGACCTCTCTCTCTCTCTCTCTCTCTCTCTCTCCTCCATCCACCACTTGGAGACAGGAATCTGTCCAGGAGGCAAGACCCCCGATTGGCAGCTATCCTCATAGCAAGATGTCCAGTCTTTTCCATGTTCTTACAGCAAAACATGCAATCAACAATCCTGGCAGGAGCTCAGAGACACTCACCCTGACAGCAGGCAGGGGAGCAGAGCAGATGTGAATAGTCACTTAGTTGCAAACTGCCCCTTCCCTCTGCACCCAATGTGCCATGCAAATATATCAATATTAATGTGTTTTATGTGTCTTAAAGCAAACAGTGTTGGGAGAGACTGGATTACAAGACACCATAGTCAAATTTCAAGCAACGTTCCAACTTCCTCTCCTACCACTCCCCACTGGTGGCTCTCTCCGATGGTCATGCCTTTTCTTGTCATTGGGATATGCTTGAGCCCCATTCCCTGCCCAGAAGACCCTCCCTTCTTTCTGATGGGTGGATTCCTTTAAACCAATCCACAAATGTCACCTCACTTAGGAACACATTTCCCTACCCTCTGTGATCAGGACCTCTCTCCTCCTCTGGCCCCCACACCACTTAACCATTTTGGATTTTCAGATTCCCTCACAGACTTCAAGTGTGTCTGTCAGGGCCGAGACCATGATCTGTACACCCACCGTCTGCTCTACTGCCTAACATCGTACTTGACATAGAGCATGACACTCAATACATACTCCATAGCGTTTTTGCTGAATGAATGCACATAACCAGAAGACACCTGGTTTTGGTATACAAGTGACTTGGTGATAGCATAAAGCACATCTCCTCCTAGCTCCCATGTGCAGCTTCACCCCAAGAGCATACCCCAGACATTAATATACAGCCTTCTAGGGGCAGAATAGGAAGGCCCCTTTGGGATTAACCCCTTCCGACCATGTTCAGTTTGGGAGGCACACTCTGTTCTCACTCATCTGCACAGAACGTCTCTGATACTTTAGTACAATGCAGACAGAAAGTCCTCATGCCCAGAGGGACCACAAGGCTGAAGACCATAAGGAAATTTACCAATTAAAGTAAACTTAGATGACTTATTTTGCAGGTCTGGCTTCCTAGCACAGCTAGTCATCGTTCTTCATAGTCTTTGTTAAAAAAAATTTTTTTAATATCACTTTATTATTTTTTTGTTTGCTGGGTGGAAAAATATTTAGTATAGAAGAATTAGGAAAACCTAAGAATTCAAAATAGAGAAATGAAACGTGTCTTCTATAGTAACCTTACCATAGGCAATGACCATGGTCAACATGGCAGCATATGTACCTCCCTTCCTTTTATGCAGATATTTGTGTATATGCAAGTGTGTGTGTACATAACAGATCACCCCCCTGCTGAAATTACTATTTTAAAATTTGCATCACAGTATTTTACAGAATTTTTTTCATACCATTGAACATTTTTACTATATTCTTTGTGAGGCTTGAACATGTTCATACTTTGGATCAAATGTAAATAACTCTATTAATAATTCCATGGACATCATTTGAATGTGGATTGAGTTTATCACTTGGAACCCACAGGACATTCTCACTGACCAGAGACACTTGTCAACTTACCTACAATTCAAAATACACTGGGGACAACTATGGCTTGTATCCCTAACCTTTTAAAAGCTTGTCCTTGCTGATCATTTACTGAGTCTTTCTGTTGAGGTCACAGTCATTATATAATGTTACATCTAACCACCCAGAGTCTTCATGAAATCTTGTTTGTTCCTTGGTCTCACTAGGAAAAACTTGTTCATACTGAACTGTGCATGTTTCTCTGAGAAAGTTTCAGGCTTACCCAATACAACACATACTCAATTGGGCCATGCTCTTCGACACCATAAAGGGGCTCTTTCAGATACTAATCTGCTTCTAAGCCAGCAGTTACACACACTGGATTTATACACCTTTTGAGTATCATCAACTGTGGAAAAAAAACCACAAATATTTATTTGTGAAGCACTGAGATGCGTGTCATTCATTCCATGCACTTACAAAGAATGTATCCTGGAAACCCAGATGGTGGAGGAGCTTATTCTGTTTAGAGAAGAGACAGAGGGCGATGTTTGAGGTGGATCTTGGAGAAGGGCTAGGATTCCCCCAAGTGGACAGAGGGGAGGAGGAAGGCTCCTGGAAGAGTGAATAATCAGAGCCAAGTCACTGAGGCCCAGAAGGGTTGGGTCATTGACAGAAGAGATGCCATTCTTGGGTGCCAGAAGGCCAGGCTCTTTGTGTTCCTGATAGAATATGGATACTTACTGGAGAAGCTTGAGGGTCTCTTCTTCCACTAGACCATGAACTCTACTGGGAAAGGGACCAAATCTCTATATCCCTCTGTTGGGAGCCCATTCTTGGAAGTGAGCAGCCTCAGGATGGCACACACTGGGCATGTTTTAGTCTGCTATCTTGTGACAGACATCTCTGAGGGACCATGACATTCTTTCTTGATGAGCCTATACTGTGACACCCAAATGATTCTCAACCCTGTGCTTCTGGCTGCCTCCTTCAATCTACCAGAGTCTATCAGACCATAAGATAAAACTTCCTACATACCAGAAGTAGTCCCACAGACAGTATTTGAAGGAGACCGTCATATACAGTCTGCCCAGGTTCAATACAGCACATGAACATCTGAGTTTAAAATGAGCGATTATATTTTTTGCAGGAAGATAATTCCCTGTCCAAAAAAAAAAAATTCTAGGATATGCATAATATAATGTGATCCATGTAAACTTAGTTTTTATACACTCCTCAAAGTATGAATAAATTATATTCCAAGGATGCAAAAAACTAAGAAACTTGCCCAGGTTCATGCAGGTACTAAATAAACATGGATGGAGGAAACTCAAGCCATTCACCCCCAAGTGGCTTGTATTTTTTTTTTAAGATTTTACTTATTTATTTGACAGAGAGAGAGAGAGCACAAGTAGGCAGAGCAGCAGGCAGAGGGGGACGATGGAGCAGGCTCTCCGCTGAGCAGGGACCCCAATGCAGGGCTCAATCACAGGCTCCCGGGATCATGACCCTGAGCAGACACCCAACTGACTGAGCTACCCAGGTGCCCCTCATATTCTTAACCTCTGTCCTTCACCAGTCCCCTCTGGCTGAGGGAGCCCAAATAACCCAAGCATTAAAATCTCAAGGTCCTCTGATGAATGCCAGTGTGCTGTTAGGAGCACAAAGAGGTTGTGTTTACTTCTACTTGTTGAAGGTAATGAGGTCATCATCTGGTTTGGATGATCTTTAGCTGTATCCGAAGGAAGGAAGGATGGAAAGAAGGAAGGATAAAGAAAGGGAAATGTTAAGTGTTTGACAGTAAAGTGTTACACAACTTGGAGAACTGCTCCGAGGAGCAACTCCCTGAGGGAGTAGGAAGGTCTGTGGGTCGTTTCTGTTTTGATTTCTCTGGGCAGAAACAACGCGATCTGATTAGAGAACATCGGTAGCGTGAACGGACGCTACCACAGACACAGTTGCTAGGCTATTCACAAAATGTTGTGTTTTCTCTTCGCAGATGAAAGGCTGCATAAAGGTTTTAAAGGAACAGGCCCCAGACAGCGTGGAGGGGCTGCTGAATGCCCTCAGGTAAGCCTCAGCCCGCAACCCTTTGGAGCACCTTCAAATTCAGATGTTCTTAGGGACCAGGTGCTGGAGCACCAGGCTTGACCCCCGGCATGTCTTCACAAGTTTAATCTTGCCAACAACCAGTTGAAGACAGCACCATTTTTCTCAGACAGAAGAAACAGATGTAGGGAATCGAATAACTTCCCCAAAGTCACACAGCAGATGACAGAGCTAGAGCCTAACCCTGGGTCTTGGTCACCCCACAGGCCGGGAGCCTCACTCCACATTGTGCCATCTTGTGGTGAGTGGAGACTCAGCAGAAGATGCTTCCTGAGTCTTCCTTTCCCCTTCCCCTGGCTGTATCTGGGAACGGTGGGTGGCTTTTGGAAACCCTGACACTCAGGCTTCAACCTGACCCAACGAATTAGAGTCTCGAGGGTGGGGACACAGGCATCCACTTTGTGTTCATTCAAAAGCTCCCTGGGGGACCTGCTCAACCCTGTCTTGATGCCCAAGTATTTGGCCGCTGTGGTTCATCTCGGCTTCTCCCTGTTAACAGCTGATGCCCCAGCGGCCTCTCGTCCAAGGATACTTGCGCTTAATTCACTCCAGAGAAGGCATTCTTATTTTTTAGCCATGACACATGGACAGGAATTTGTTGACTCATCCTACCTCGTGAATTATTCCAGTGCTGGATTGCAACCTGGAAGGTTTCAGGTCCTCGCTGTCTCATTCATCTTTGATTTCCCCGAGTCCCACTCTCTGTTGTGCGTGTAGGAAGGGCTCAGTTAGCACAAGTGGAATGGACCAGCAGTCTTCTGTGTACAACACTCGTGTCTTGTGCCCCACTCCCAAGTGCATTGTCTCATCTCATTGTCATAGCTCACGGGGGGGAGGTGATCTGTCACCCTCATTTAGTAAATGAAGAAACAGCACATTTAATGAATAAAACTGAGGTCAGTGCTGTTTTGTGGAGTTGCTAGGTCATCGTCCTTCAGAACAGATGGAGCCTCCCAGACTCTGTGCATGAACCAAGCTTTTCTCCATTGGTGCCCATTTCATGGCACGTTGGCTTCCCATACACAGTAAGGCATTAATGCCTGAATTTTTTTTTTTTAACTTTCCAACTCTGTTCAGTCGAGCAAGGCTTCGTGAAGAGCAGAGCACCGACCTAGCAGTGAGTCCCAAATGAGTGCAGTATCTGCGATGTCTTGTCTGTGATGAAGGGCTTTGGAGGCAGACAGACTTGCGTCCAAATCAGAAGCTACAGATCGCTCACAAATCACACATGGACAGATTTGTGGTCTGAAATGGGTGATTTCTCCTCTCTGATTCTTAGTTTTCTCACCTGTAAAATGGAGACAGGACCCTCTCCTGCAGAGTTAGTGTGGGTGAAGTGAGAACGTACACAAAGTGCCTGGGACTTGGCAGGGTTTGATGACATGTTAACTCCCCTCCCTTCCCTTTCCGGACCCCATGCCTGTGCCAGGTAAATGTGACGTTGCAGACTGCCCCCCCCCCCTTTTTGGCGTGTTTACCTGCATTCGGGCCCCCTTGTGGTGGCAATGAGCATAAGCATTCCCAGGAAAGTAGAAAACCATCAGCATTGAGGTTTGGAGGAATGTTGGGATGAGGAGCCACATTCTGAAATTTGTAACTCAGCAAGGGGATCCGAGATGGCTGAAATGTCACACACCTTCACACCAAGTCTCTTTCCCCAGAAAATGAGACGGCTACTGTCTCCTCCGTGTATTTATTTGATTAGATAAAAGGTCTAATGGTTGAATAACCACAATCCCAAAATTCCTCTGGGAAGAAGAATCAAATATTAAATCCTTCTGAAAATACACTGGGCATCAAAATCTGGTTCTTTGTGTAAGGAAAGAGCCCAAGTTTGATTTTTAAATAGCCATCGTGTCTCTCAAGGTAAAGATGGGCTGAGAGTCATCATGAAGCTTTGGCAGATGACTGTTCACACGCCAACCCCTGTCGCTTTCTCTCCATCCAGGTTCACTACCAAGCACTTGAATGATGAATCAACTTCCAAACAGATTCGAGCAATGCTTCAGTAGAGCTCTGCTCGGAGGAGAGAAGAGGATCTATGTACTGACCTCAGAAGATGTACATGTTTACATAATTTAATACAGATTGATGTTAATACTTGTGTATTTACATAACCGTTTCATTCTTGTCACTGAAATATATGGACTTTAATTTGTATCTTGACTGACTCGACCCAGCAGAGCATAAATTGACTTGAGAGCCTTACCTTTGATGTCTAAAACAAAGCCCTCTTCTCCAAAGCCAAAATTTGGCGATGTTGATCTTTGCTACTGCAGTCCTTTAACTACCCCTATAACAATCCGAAATTCCCAATAGTTTGTGGTAGTGTTTTAATTCTAGATGTGTAATCTCTCTGGGAAGTTTACTTATAGAAACACGAACTATTTGATTTCCTGTGTCGGCTTGGCTACAAGAAACACAACCATTATCCTGACAGAGCGAGAGAGGAATCCAAGAAAAGAAAAATGCATGTGAAGACTCAAACTCAAGTGTCTGGAATTCAGCACGCCCCCCACCCCACCTCTTTCCTCAGACTGCAAACCATATGTGCAGCTTTTTTGTTTGCACGTATTTTATTTATCAACCTATTCTCCTTCTCTCTGGATTTATGTTCCTCTAACATTCCCTTTCAATTCTGCAAGAGGAAAATCACCTGCACTTGAATCCATTCACTAGGAAGAAGTGGGTATAGATAGATGTGCTGTCATAGATGAGCTGGGAAGGTGGTTGTCGTGGAAGTGGGGGACCGGCTGGGAGGAAGGAGACACAGGCAACAGGACAGTCCTCTCTCCACTTCAAGCCTCTGGCTTTGGGTGATTTTACTGGCACTCCAGGTGTCTGTGGGGTGCTGGAAGCCCAGCCCCCCTCCTAAAATGGGCCCTGCCCTTTGTAGATTGATCATGTGGTGACAGAGGCCTCAACAGAGGTCTCAGGTTTTTCACTGATTTCCAGAAGACTAGGGAATTCAGAGCAAGGACACCCTACATTTTCCAGTCCCCTAGTATTTAAAAGGTAGCTCCTCCTTGACCACATAGCTAGCTTGTTGCAATGTGTACAACTTTGGTCCGGGTACCTGGATTTAGTCCTAACCTTATTGATCCACTGTGTGATCTTTGGAAATTCACTCAAGGTCTTTGTGTATCACTTACTTCATCTATAAAATGGACAGTTAGAACAGACGATCTCCAAGAGCCCTGCAAGGCAACCAGCCAATAGAATGGCAGACTCTTACATGCTTCCTTATGAAAGACGGTCCAGGAAGCATCATGCCATCTTGTCTTGATGATTGAAAATAAGACAGGGCCTAAAGTCATTCTGTATGTGGATCAGAGCTTATAATGGATCTTGGAAATCTCTTATTCCAACCTCCAGTGGAGAAACCAGATGAGGGTGAAATCAAATAGGATAGACCCCAGGTAGGACTAGAGCCCAGGATCCCTCACTCCTAACTCCCCCTCTTCACCATGTGGCCTATGCATACATACTATGGAATGAGATTGGACACTTTAAAGTCAACCTTCAGTCTGGCTGATATTATTACTTGCCTATTTCTGATAGAAGGAAAGAGTTGCCGAGTGATTGATAATCCCAGAAACTGGGCCTGGGTACATTGGGGTTTCATGCACCATATCCCAAGGAAGGAGCTGTCAGACATAATTGATCTCCAGACTTTAGGATCCAGCTGGCATTCTCTCGAGTCCTCCAAAAAGGGGGAAACATACTTTTGTTTTGTTTTATTTTTAACAACAACAGCAACAAGAATTCCAATCAAGTGGCAGAACAGATTCTCTGGTTTACATCTAAATGCCAGTCAACAGAGAGAGGAAAAAAAAAAAGACTATTTTCCTTAGAACTTTTCAAGCTGAGTAAATATAGCTCCTTGGATAGGGGGTTTTCTCATCAGGACAGAAATGCGCTTTGATGGCCTTCATGATCTTTTCAAATCTGGGGATCTTAACACCTTAGAGGAAGCCAGGAAATAGGGTACCAACGAGGTAAATAGTCAAATTCATTGACTATTTAGCTTAAGAAATGCTCTATTTGGCAGCCGTACGTCATCTTTGGGCAACAATTTTGGGCAGCAACATCAAGACAAGAATCATAGAGGCTCTCGATGTTTATCATCATTGGGTCCCTTTGTTCCCTTTATTGGGTGAGGAGCTTAAGTCTTGGAGAGAGGAAGAGGAGACAGAGGAAACAGTTGAGCACATTTATAATTTTTAGTAAGATTTTATCAAATGGGACCAAATATACAGGAGGGGCTGCTGGCCTGCCCCAATACAGCCAGGCCACCTTGTTTCAAAGCTAGGATTCATCTGTACATGGATTTTCAAGAGCCCAGGGCCAGAACTGTTGCCTCTGGTGATCAGGAGGATAAGTTAATTGAACGTCTGTGATCACTAACAGGTAATGGACCTTGGATCCACTCCTGAGCTACTGTGGGAGACAAGTTCCTTTAACAGCCTGTCCTCCAGGCACCAGGAGTCTGTGAACAATCATGGTTTTTTTTTTTTTTGTTGTTGTTGTTTTTTTCCTGTGTGTGCTGCATGCACATGTGTTTAAGACCTGTGGGTGGTTTAGGGGAAAGTGCTAGCCACAGTATCCATGGCGATGTTAACTATATTTCATATTTGATGTTTCATAGTTTTCAAATAAACACTGTTTTCCATTACTCAGCTATTTATTTGGGGGCAGACAACAGGTGAAAATCACATTGCTCAGATGTACTGCTATTTTGACACCATGACATTATTCTCAGAAGTTTTTCATGCATCACCAAGAACTGCTAATGAAAGCAAGTGGAGATGAGTGTTTTGAATTGTGGTAGCCCATTAGGGCTGGAGAATTTATTAACAACCAGAAAGAAAGTCTTGATAGTAATCTCTTAATTGTTAGTTAATCTCGTGCTTCATCATTTGCTTCTAGTCATCATCATTATATCAAGACATTAATGGTAAACTGAGGTTTTTGATGCATCATCACACTTAAGTTTTTAAAAAGTCAGAATCATGCTTCCTCAAAAGAAAAATGAAGCCTACCCAGTCTTTGAATCCAATTGTGCAAGTAGAATTCAGAGAATTCTCATTCAATCTTGTATCCATCCAGCTACAAATTTTTCTATGCATTAATAATAAACAGTGGAATTTTATCTTAAAGACATTTTGGAACCTAACTTCTCCATTACATCTATAAAGGCTGTTGCATACCCAAACCTGTTTTAAAGTTGTCATATGTTGTTTGCTAAAGTCATTGTAATTTTTTTTGCCTGCTTTGCCTCTTTTTGTACAGAAGTTTTGAGTGTGAAATGAAAATTAAAGTTTGGTACCTATATTTAAAAATATACCTCTATTTTACATGATGTTCCATGTGATGAGCCCATGATCATAGATATTTGCTAAACATCAATATATTTGCTAAACACCTGCTCTGGGGACCAGCAAATCACACCATCTGCCTTTCACCTTTCTTTACCTACGACATAAAATATGAAAAATGTTCTGCTCTTGGTACCAGCTATATTTAATTCATTTCAGCAAAGATCTTTCACTATTTAAAAAGGTATAGAATAAAAAGAGGTAGATTAATATCTAGAGAAGCATGAGACCTAATTGCCCAAGGATGCTAAGGAACACTGTTAAATGCCCACGCATACTATCTTTTGAGAGTAGGAGCCCTTTATGGATTCAACAATATCAGCCATTGCCTTATTCTATATATGTATATTTTTCAGGCAACTTAATCTCTAAAGCAATTCTTTTAAAAATTGAATATTGAAACCCCTTAGAGCATCCTTGGACATCTTAAGTTTTCCACTTGAGACCTAACTGTGTGTGCTATCAATGGTTCACAGTCTCCAAAAGAGACCTTCTCTATACAAAAGACAAAGGTACAATAATTAGGAATATTTGGGACTCAAAGAGAAATGAGTAGGAATGGCAAATTTTCTGTAAATTGACACACTGATGAATTATAAATGGACTCAAGTTGGAGGGAGAGAGAAGAAAAGGGGCCAAGAGACAAAGAGAAAGACACTAAGTAAATGAGTAACCCAGGTGAGTATTTACTACTTTCATGTGTCATGGGCATTTTGGTTCCTATGATATTGTCATTAATGCACCCCTTCTTCTTCCTTGCCTACCTGAAGTTTACCTAGACATCAAGATCATACTCTACCTCTTCCAGAAGCTTTTCGTAACCACCCCCAATTCATGCTAATCCTCTCTGGTTTTGGTCTCTAAAGCATTTAATTTATTTGATGCTAGATGTAGGGCACTGAACAGCACTTTATATGTTTATTTCTTATACTAGATGTTTAGTTCCTAAGGGAAAAGAATATATCCCAACAGGATCAAGCTCAATGTAAGCCAGTAGCCAATAAAAGTTGCCTGTAAAGGGGAAACTTCAGGGTTCTGACACCTGAATGTGCTGAAATGAAACACAGAGAATTAATTTCTATAGCTCACAACTATCCACAGTAGCAAAGTCTCTGCTCCCGTGGCTGGTCAACTTTATTCCTAAAGGAAATATTTACCTACGTGCCAGGATATTTTTAACCTCTGTGGACACAGCTTACACCTTGCAGCTGATATACCAGGAGTCCAGTTGAGAAATCAGTCTGTTGTCTTAATCAAAAGTCAGAGTCAATTAGTTCTAGCAAGGACAGGCATTCTATCAGATGAAGTCTAGCTTGGTCTGGGACAAGGCTGCTACTCCATCAGAGGACTGAGTTTAGGCAAAGGCAAAAGGGCATCAGAAGCAGAGGGTTTTCAATAACTAGACAAATCCATTCAGCACCTTGGATAGCAATCTAGGCGTGTTATCCTAACAGTCCTTAGCCATTTATCGTGGAATCTGTCCTATTACTTGGTTTCACTTTGTCCCTAAAACTCTGATTATGATCAACTCAACTCAAAATGGATAAAAGACCTCAACGTGAGACAGGAATCCATCAGAATCTTAGAGGAGAACATAGGCAGTAATCTCTTTGATATCAGCCACAGCAACTTCTTTCAAGATACGTCTCCAAAGGCAAAGGAAACAAAAGCGAAAATAAACTTCTGGGACTTCATCAAAATCAAAAGCTTCTGCACAGCAAAGGAAACAGTCAAAAAAACAAAGAGGCAACCCACGGAATGGGAGAAGATATTTGCAAATGACAGTACAGACAAAAGGTTGATATCCAGGATCTATAATGAACTCCTCAAACTCAACCCACACGAAACAGACAAACACATCAAAAAATGGGCAGAAGATATGAACAGACACTTCTCCAATCAAGAAATACAAATGGCTATCAGACACATGAAAAAATGCTCATCATCATTAGCCCTCAGGGAGATTCAAATTAAAACCACATTGAGATATCACCTTACACCAGTTAGAATGGCCAAAATTAACAAAACAGGAAACAACATGTGTTGGAGAGGATGTGGAGAAAGGGGAACCCTCTTACACTGTTGGTGGGAATGCAAGTTGGTGCAGCCTCTTTGGAGAACAGTGTAGAGATTCCTCAAGAAATTAAAAATAGAGCTTCCCTATGACCCTGCAATTGCACTCCTGGGTATTTACCCCAAAGACACAGATGTCGTGAAAAGAAGGGCCATCTGTACCCCAATGTTTATAGCAGCAATGGCCACAGTTGCTAAACTATGGAAAGAACCAAGATGTCCTTCAACGGATGAATGGAAAAGGAAGATGTGGTCCATATACACTATGGAGTATTATGCCTCCATCAGAAAGGATGAATACCTAACTTTTGTAGCAACATGGACGGGACTGGAAGAGATTATGCTGAGTGAAATAAGTCAAGCAGAGAGAGTCAATTATCATATGGTTTCACTTATTTGTGGAGCATAACAAATAGCATGGAGGACAAGGGGCGTTAGAGAGGAGTAGGGAATTTGGGTAAATGGGAAGGGGAGGTGAACCATGAGAGACTATGGACTCTGAAAAACAGTCTGAGGGGTTTGAAGTGGTGGGGGGGTGGGAGGTTGGGGTACCAGGTGGTGGGCATTATAGAGGGCACGGCTTGCATGGAGCACTGGGTGTGGTGAAAAAATAATGAATACTGTTTTTCTGAAAATAAATAAATTGGAAAAAAAAAGTCAGTTTCTCATGCTTCAAGGCAGTCATGTTTTTGAATATGTAGAGCTATGTGAGCCTAAAATTCTCCTGTTAGTGCATAACTAAAACCTGTTTCTAAAGTTAAATATTAATATTAATATGCAAAAACTTAACAGCTTTTTGTTTTGTTTCTCCAATGTGTCAATCTGATTTTTCTTTTAATGACTTATTTTTCAAGAAAACATTAAACATTTTTTCCAATAAAAAAAAACTCTGATTATGAAAGATAATATGTTCATTACAAAAAATAAGTTGCTAGGTACCTGGGAATGCATTTTTCCTTGTCCTGAGACTTCGAATATCACATAAGATGGGCAAAAAATAGTTTTGGATCTTGAGTCCACAGTCTCTCATTTCATCTCCTCCAATTTCCCCCAATTCACTTTTCCTTTCCTTCTTCTAATGTCTTCCATGTTATTCCTTATGCTCCCCAAGTAAGTGAAATCATATGATAATTGGCTTTGTCTGCTTGACTTATTTCACTCAGCATAATCTCTTCCAGTCCCGTCCTTGTTATACAAAAGTTGGGTATTCATTCTTTCTGATGGAGGCATAATATTATATGAACCATATCTTCTTTATCCATTCATCTGTTGAGGGCCATTTTGGCTCTTTCCACAGTATGGTGACTGTGGCCATTGCTGCTATGAACATTTGGGTACATATGACCTTTCTTTTTCTCTATCTTTGGGATAAATACCCAGTAGTGTAACCGAAGGGTCATAGGGTAGCTCTATTTTTACTTTCTTAAGGCATCTCCACACTGTTTTCCAAAATGGCTGCACCAACTTGCATTCCCACCAAGAATGTAAGTGGGGGGATGGGTGAGCCTTGTGGTGGCTATTAAAGGAGGGCATTTATTACATGGAGCACTGGGTGTGATGCATAAACAATGAATCTTAGAACACTTAAATAATAAAATTAAATTTAAAAAAAAGAAAAGAAAATAGTTTTGGAAAGGCACAAGTATCACCTTGGGTATTCATATTCATAGTTTTAGATTCAAGCCAAACTCATAGGAATGACTCTTCTTCCTTCTTTACCCTAATTCCTTCAGCTGATCATTAAGTCCTAACAAATGCCTTTTCTTTTTTTTTTTCTTTTTTTTTTTTTTAAAGATTTTATTTATTTATTTGACAGAGAGAGATCACAAGTAGGCAGAGAGGCAGGCAGAGAGAGAGAGGGGGAAGCAGGCTCCCTGCCGAGCAGAGAGCCGGATGCGGGACTCGATCCCAGGACCCTGAGATCATGACCTGAGCCGAAGGCAGCGGCTTAACCCACTGAGCCACCCAGGCGCCCACAAATACCTTTTCTAAAAAGTCTCAAAATCAACTTCTCCCAGTTCGTTTTGCTTTATTTCCTTTATGCTTCACCATCTTTTCCTTAGGAGATCATCCAGTTTTTACTCTCCCCCCTGCCCATTTTCTATGCAACCAACACTCATCTTCCTGTGATATATATCTGAGCATGTCTGTGTCTTATGATTGCCTTTAGCAAGTTTCCTGAAAATTGTTCCCAGAGATGTTAATTTTTGATCTATTTTTTTTAAAAAAAAAGCTTTTTTTTTCCAGTTTTCAAGTACTTGTGAAACAAGGTCAAACACAATATTTTCTTACTTATTTTTTTACTACCAGATTTTTTTATTCATTGTAAATATCCATAGGAAGGTAGAGTGTATTCTGCATGAGAATCAGCTTATTGATTTCTACATACACACACACACACACACACACACACACACACGTTTGTTGGAATTTTATTAAGATTTCATTGAATCTACACATCAATTTGAAAAGAATGGACATCTTAAAAATATTGAACCTTCTGATCTGTAAATACTGTGGATCTCCCCCATTTGTTTAGACCTCTTTGATTTTGCATAAACTAACTGTGAGTAAAGGTAGCTTTACTTTTTCTTTCTCAATATGAATCCCTTTTATTTCTTCTCCTTGCCCTATAAGACTAACCAATCTCCAGCAAAATGTTGAATAAAAGTGGTAAGAATAAATATTCCTACCTAGTTCCTGGCCTTAAAGGGAAACATCTAGTCTTTCATCATTGTGAGTGTTGTTAGTAGTAGGCTATATGTATATGTCCTTTACCAGAATGAGAATCTCTCTTTTTCTTGCTGAGAACGTTTACCAAGAATACATATTGGACAAAAACTCTATTTCAAAGGGATATGTGCACCCTATGTTCATACCAGCATTATTTACAATAGCCAAATTATGGAAGCAGTTCATGTCCATTAATTGATGAATGGATAAATAAGATGTGGTATATATGTATATATACAATGGAATAGTATTCAGCCATAAAATGATTAAATCTTGCCATTTTCAATGACCTAGATGGAGCTAGAAAATGCAATGCTAAGCAAAACAAGTCAGTCCAAGAAAGACAAATACCATATGATTCCAGACTTATGTGCAATTTAAGAAATAAAACAAGCAAGGGCAAAGAGAGAGAAACCAAGAAACAGACTCTTAACTATAGAGAACAAACTGGTGGTTACAAGAGGGGAGGCTGATAGGGGGATGGGTGAAATAGATGGGGCTTAAGGAGTGCACCTGTAGTGGTGAGCCCCAGATGATGTGTGGAATTGTTGAATTACACCACACATCTGGTGTACACCAGAAACTAATATAACACTGTATGTTAATTATACTGGAAATTAAATCAACCATCAATAAATCACACAATAAAAGCCCTAGACTCTTAAAAATATAACATGTACAATATACAATATATAGTAAATTCAGTTGATATGCAAAGAATCAGAGAACTTTTATCAGTACAACAGAGACACATCCATAAATATCAGAGATGATAAAATTAGCAAAAACTTTTTTTAAAGATTGTATTTATTTATCTGACAGAGAGATACCGCGAGAGAGGGAACACAAGCAGGGGGAGTGAGAACCTGATGTGGGATTCAATCCCAGGACCCTGAGCCCAAGGCAGACACTTCATGACTGAGCCACCAAGGTGCCCAGCAGACAAAAACTTTAAAAAACTATTATTAATATGTTTAAGGAGTTAAAAAAGAATACATGTTGGATTTTGACAAATGCTTTCCCTGAATCTATTAAGATAATCACATCTTTTTTTTTTTTTTTTACTTCTTAGACTATTAATATGGAATCCTATTTAAGAATTTTTTGAATGTTAAACCAAATTTGCATTGCTGAGGTAAACTCTACTTACTCAAGATTTTTTGTCCTTTTTACACATTTTTGTATTTGGCTTTTTAAAAATTTGTTGAGAATTTTTGCACCTATGTTCATGAGGGCTCTTAGCTTTCAATTTACTTTTCTTGTAATGGTTTTGCCTGTCTTTAGTATCAGAATAATTCTGGCCTCATAGAATGTAATAAGAAAGTCTTTTCTCCTCTTCAATTTTTGGAAGAATTTGGACAGAATTTGCCCTTCACTAAACTCCTCGACCTACCTAATTCTTTCCCAAGCTTCTTGTGTTAGTTTAAAATCACTTTCTTTTGAAGCCCCATCTCCAATCCTTAGATTTTTTTTCATCTTTTCTAGGTGTATGTTGCCATAACCCACCATATTTCCTCTTTCATAATACATATTATACTTATAATTGCTTTTTACCATTATTTTTTGGCCAGCTCTAAGACAAAGCCCTTTTCCATCTTGCTCACCATTCTATCACAATTGCCTAGTAATACATAGTTCAGAGTAGACCTAGACAACTTCCTTGTGAAGTAAGTTAATTTTTTAACCAAATGCCCATTTAAGTATCTAATAAGATTATAATTTTTCCTGTGAGATAAAATGTTATCAAGTGTAATATTGACAAATTGCTTAATATTGTACCATCCTTAAATCCTGGAGTAAATTCTACATAGTCATAAGATATACTTTTTTGTATAGTAGTATCAGATATACATGCATTCTCTTTGGTTTAGTTTTATTTAGCATACTTTTCTCTATTTTCATAGTGATATTAGCCTTGCATGTGTACATGTGTAAGTATGCAGGTACAAGAGACTTATTATAGAATTTATGCTAGCTTCTTTAAAGAATCAGATTTACTTATTTTTTCTATCAACTCTAGAATTAAAAAAACATGTAACGACTTAACATGTTGTTTGAAGGCCTCAAACAAATTACTTAAGAGACTATTTCAATTGATATTTAGAGGGAGGCATTCTCAGTCAGTATTACCAATTTCTTCCATATTTGGGAGACTTGTTCGTGCACTATTTACATTTCTTTTGATTTTAGTAGTTTATGTTTTCACAGAAACTGATATATTTTATTGGTATTTAAAATTACTTAACAAAAACTTTTATAAATTGTTCATTGTTTCACTATTTTCTCTTTATCTGTAGTTACATGCACTTCCTTGGAACTCGTATTTTTGAGTCTGTGTTTCTTCCTTTTTTACCTTGATTAGACAGACACGTGCTTTATTGTTTCATGTGTTTGTGCATGTATGCATGTGTCTGTGTGCTATAAGAACTAGCTATCAAGTCGCTGTGCATGGTCTTAAAAAGGGAGGTGAATGGAATGGAATGAATCATTTTATTCAAACAGCAGCCCGGGTTTCCATTCAGGTCCCATGACTTACTAAATGTGTAATCTTGGGCAACTTTGTATCTCAGTTTTACCATCTGCAAAATGATGCTAATTATTAAAAAGCAACCGAAGGCCTTGCATATGGTAACAGATCATTAATTGTTAATTATAACTATTAATGTCTACTGCAGTAATTTTTATCTTCATTATTTCCTGTTTTCATAGGGAAACTTTTTTCATTTACTAAATGATTAATTTCTATTTTATAATGTCTCATGTGGAATACTTAGTGGATTTTTGTTTGTGCATGGAAAAACTCAGAAAATGGATTTTTCTATGGCAACACCTTAGTTGCATCTCGTTGTCATTTTTACTAAGCTGTTTTATACTCTAGATATAATTTGTAATCATTTAAGTGTTATTTAGGAGTGATCTGAAATATTCAAGTAGTTGAGGATTTAGTACTCTAATTTTATCATTAATATTAGTATTATTGTATCATGATCAGAATGTGTAACCTCTGCTACTGCTACCATTTTGGAATTCATCAACGGTGTCTCTGTAGCCTAATCTTGGTTCAAACCTCCACCTGCCCCCCAAAATACAGCCCGATATAAGGACTCAGTCACAGGTAGTCACTAAGGAGATAAACCAGGCAGGAGGAGCAAGGGAACAAAGAAGGAAACAGGAAAAGAGGAGCACTTAACAGCTGACACCTAGTTGAACAAAGTGTATTATGTGGCAACCGGGGTCCAGTCCTCTCAAAACCCTCTAAGAAACTGCACAGGAAATTCCTACGTGTTCTCTCACCACAGGGCTGGAAGCTGGAGCATTCATCCACAGTTTCCCTGACTCTGTTAGTTGAGTTTTTCCCTGGGCTGTGCCTGTACATGAGTTGAGCAAGCTTCCCTGACTTCAGAGAAAGTGAAAAACAAAAACATGAGGAGAGAGCAAGGTCAGACCCTGAGCGGACCACTGGCAACGTGCATGAGAACTGCCCACTTACCACAGTCAGCTGCCTCTGACATCATGGGGTTGACCTACAGGGTCAGATGTGGGGACCCATACTGTATATTACTCACAAAATCATCTCCATTTGTAAAGTGTGCTAACAATAGGAGTATATTTTGAGGTATGATTTCCAGTCTTGGCTTCTAAATTTGCATAGAAGACGTTCAGTACTTCACAAGGCAGACAGTACTATTTAGGGATACATGAGAGTATCAAGATCCCAAAAGAAATAGAGATACAGCTCTTTATCATTTTCTCACTTAACAAATGGTAAATAATTGCTCACATGTATTTGATGAAGATTTTGTTTATGTTAAACTGGAAGAGTAAATAATTACTTGAAGAGTAAAAATTAAATATTAAAGAGTAAAATTAAATATTTACTTGAAGAGTAAATAACTCTAGTATTCATTAAGAATAGATAGACTAGATACATTCTAAAATCATTAGTGTTAGTAATTTCCTGAAAATGTATTTTTTTCTCATTATTATAAATAGTAACACAGACTTATAGCATGATGTTTAATTAGGTAAAAATAACAAACCCATAAGAAGTCATATTTATAATATTTAAAAGGAGAGGAAAACTTGATTGCCTCTCCTTAACTAAGAGACTTGTGATTTTTTTCTATGGCTTCAATATAAGTTGTTATTGCACCCTGTAATCCTTCTGAAAAATCATTCCCAAAGGATTTTGGCTAGTCCTGTAATATGATAAAGTCAGCATAAAATTAATTGTGGCAAGTAAAGAACCGATACTTACAAAAACAGAAAGAAGAGCTAAGTAGGGTATATAAAGAACAGCTAAAAATATTTAGGACAGATGATGGATTAACACTGCTACTGGTAATTGGGGATCTTATGTAACATAAGATTTTACAGATGGTAGGAATTACAGATATGAAAGGTCTCACTCTGACAGACTTCGCCAGTGTTTTTAATAAATGTCCCATTCTAGCGTTAGACTGAGTTGGGTTGTTAGAGAAGCAGCCATGCATGGCATATTGACTTAAACTACCTGTTATTAACTCATCTTGTAGCCTCAAGATAGCTAGACTGTACCTATAAAATTATAATTTCCCTTACCCAATTTTTTCAGAGGGTTGTCAGATTAGCATCTCTGAATTCCTGAGGTGATAAGGGAAGATCACTGACCCAGGGATAAAGGGAGGAAATTCTGCATGACAACTTTTTTTTCTCTTCTCTGAACTCATGATGGGTTTTTTGGTCCATTTCTCAGCTACCAAATTACTTATGCTGAGTATAAGACCATGTGCTAATTGCCAAAAATATGATTATGGAAGACAGATAATTCACATTCTGATGAGGGGAAGCATAAGCAACATGATTCTATTTGATTATTACTATAGTAGAAATAAATAGAAAATCATGTCATCAGAACATGGAAAGTCTAGTGTAGCCTGTAGCCTAGTCAGCTTGGGGGGACATCAAAGAGGTCATCCTGATGACAGCAGCTAGCTGAGCTTTGAGGACTAGAGGGAGAGACCTCCAAAGGGACAAGGACAAGAGGGTGACTGTATCAGACAGAAGTAACAGCCTATGGACAGAGAGCATGACGCAACCAGGGACTTCATACGGCTGGAGAATACAGCTTTTCTCTTCTGGGGTATAAATGTTGAGAGTCCAATGGGAGGTGAGGCTGGACAAGAAGGCAGAAACATAGGAGGGCAATAGGAAGATATGGAAAGATTTTTTTTTCAATTTATTTATTTTCAGAAAAACAGTATTCATTATTTTTTCACCACACCCAGTGCTCCATGCAAGCTGTGCCCTCTATAATACCCACCACCTGGTACCCCAACCTCCCACCCCCCCGCCACTTCAAACCCCTCAGATTGTTTTTCAGAGTCCATAGTCTCTCATGGTTCATCTCCCCTTCCAATTTACCCAAAAGCACATACCCTCCCCAATGTCCATAACCCTACCCCCCTTCTCCCAACCCCCCTCCCCCCAGCAACCGACACTTTGTTTCGTGAGATTAAGAGTCACTTATGGTTTGTCTCCCTCCCTATCCCATCTTGTTTCATGGATTCTTCTCCTACCCACTTAAGCCCCCATGTTGCATCACCACTTCCTCATATCAGGGAGATCATATGATAGTTGTCTTTCTCCGCTTGACTTATTTCGCTAAGCATGATACGCTCTAGTTCCATCCATGTTGTCGCAAATGGCAAGATTTCGTTTCTTTTGATGGCTGCGTAGTATTCCGATATGGAAAGATTTTACACTGAGACGTGACCTGGCTGACTTTATGCCTTGCAGAGATTGTTTTGATGGCTCTATGGGAGGAAGACTTGAAAACTATGGACTGAAAAGAGGGAACTGGAGACAGACCAGCAATTAGTAATGAGGATACAAATAAGTATGGATGCTAACATATAGCACTTACCAGGAGGTAAGCCCAGAAGGTGAATTACATGTCTTAACCTTTCTGGGGGATCCCTACTATTTTAAAGCCCCCTATTTACAGAAAAGAAAACTGAGGCACAAAGATATTAAGTAAATGCTCCAAGTTCTCAGAGCTGTAATTGTGGGTAGAGAACTCTAAACCGGAAGCTGAGCTCCAGAACTCACGTTCTCAATCTCTGTGTTTCACTTTGCAAGGTGGGTTCTCAGGGGAGCTCCACACGAGTAGGCCATGTGTTAACCGCTGAGACTGGCTTCCTCCGGTTACTCTTCACAACAACAGCTGCTGGTAGGTAACAGTTTTAAACATGTTTGCCCCCCCCCAAAAAAAAATCCCTTTGCTTTAACAAAGCTTTCCTGGAATGCCAGCAGGTGAAACACAGACAAGCTGAGCTGGCTGAAGTGGTAGGATGAATAGGTCTAGATGCCTACTTTCTCACTGCCCAGTATCCTCGAACATGGAAGACCAAAGATATTGAACTTCACATTTTAGAAACTACTGGTCCAGAAGTTATGGAAGCTTCCCAGGAACTCTGAGGTTCTAAACCCCTATAGACAAGAAGATAGATAATGTGAAGATGACATTATGAGAGCCATAGCCTCAGGGCCCATTTCATACACCCAGGGGTATAAACTGAGGCTGGAAACAGAGGTCATGCATTGAATGTCTGTACAACTCATATGTACAAAGGCTTAAAGGTTACATTGTCCCCCAGTAAGCCAGGCTCGGTGACAAATCACTTGCTGTCAATGCAAGTGAGGGACTGGATCACAACACTGCTCTCCAAGATACCAGTTCTCCATGGGTCCCATCACGCATCTCCTGGGAAGTTTTTAACAGCTGTTAAGGCCCTAAGAAACCTCAAAGTTGAATCTCAGGGTTTGGGGGCTCCACAGCCTATGGACTGCTATGTCACAGAGTAAGGGAAATGACAGCTTCAGGAAGTGGTAATGAGCTATGAATGGAGTATCTGGGAATGGAATATCTCAGAAGGATGTGCAACTATCACCTCAAGGGACAGATTTGTGTAGAAGGACAAGGGAATCTTTACCAAGTGCATCTGGCCACACTGTCTGGTTTACATGGCATACATCCCAGTGCTGGAAACTTGCCTCCTGTTGGGGTCCTGAGGCTGACCGACTTTCCTACAGAAGCCAGGGCAAATGCATTCCTCTCAGCAAGCCCTGGGCTGGGGCTTGAATTGGTTAATGAAGTTTCTAAACTCACTTAGCAATCTGTGAAGGATGATTGCCAATGCCGTATGTAGTGGGACAGACAGGCATCTGATCGCCCTCATTCTTTTACCCCTGGCTCAACTTAACAAGTCTTTGGCATCAACACTGGTCAATTCATCCAAACATGTCAGATAATGTCTATAAGGCCCCCATTACAGCAATACCCTTGTAGAAGATATATTTTATCCTTGATAAAAGGCAAGTGCTTCTGGCAGCGGGTGTTTCCTCCTCTGAGTGTCCAGTGTGTGATGGAGGAGATAATCATCTGTGCATGCAGAAATCTGTACTGAGTTCCAACCATTGTCCTGGATCCTTCTAGCTCTGACACTTGATACTACACATGTCCTATCAGACCATACCGAGGTCACTGAATGAACAGATGAACAAAACAAAGACAGAATGTTATTTTTTTTTTTTACTCATATTCAGGGTTTCATTTGTAAACTACAGGGCATACCATATTTATTTAACTTAATCTATCAGAATGACACTTACTTCATTAAATTAAGAAATTTTAATTAACTAATGAAGATTTCATTGTCTACTCTTTTATGTTCATATTAGGGTAGGTCATTTTGATGACAACTTTTATAGCTATAATTAAATATTTCTAATAGATTTAGTTAAATTTGCAAATAATAAGGCATATTTCATCTTTATTTTATTATTCATGACATATCCAATTTAGCTGTGTGGCAGCTGCCCAATTTCTGGTGTCTTCTCTTCTTTGTTTTCACAAGTGTATGCTTTACTTAAGAGAAAAGCATCAGGTCCTGATAACATCAAGGTTTTAAGGTCCATGCAATCCAGAGATGGGCCCACGAATGAAGGAAGTGTCTTTTTCTCTGCTGTAATATGTGGAGTAAGGCAACCTTATGTGACCAGCGCACATATTTATCTCATGGATTAATCAGCGTAAATCCAGAAAGTGGAAGATTGGCATGTGTTCCCTGGGTTCTAGGCCATTCTGAAATGTCCTTTTACAACATTCTTAGAACAGTCATTCTATTGATGTCTGCACACCCCAGGACTGGGGAGCTTATACCTCTAAAGTGATATTAGTCAATTACCTTTTTAACATTTAATATGTTCTTTATATTCAGCTGAAATAGAGGATTGTAGTTCCTTTAATGGCAGCTTTGCCTCACCAACCCTTACCAATGCTCAGAAACCAAAAGTGACACAAAACCATGAACATCAGAGTCTGGGAGACAGAACGAGTAGAGCGGATTGACTCTTCCCCTGCTGACCCATACGTGGATAGTCTCTCTTCTGAGACAAACCGGCACCCCTATTTCTAACTCATTGATTTCCAGACCTTCAGATAGGATACTTGGTGTGGACCAAATGGAAGGATATAAGGAATCCTAAATTTTCAGAGCTTGAAGTGTTGCCCAATGCAAGTTCCTCATCATTTAGGCAAGAAGGCAAGTTGACCAGGGGGAAGTGACTTGCCCAAGGACTGAGGGGTTTTTTGTTTGTTTCTTTTTTGTTTGTTTGTTTTGTTTTGTTTTGTTTTTTACCAGAATCTCTGGTCAAGATACTACTGTATCTCGTCAACTTGTTATTACTGTGATTCTAAGCCATTTCGATCTGGACAAAAGACACTTCAGCCCTGGTTACAGGCTGAAGATATTGAGGCCATAGGTCATACTTTACATATGGGAGTCTGTGCCCTGTGGGGACCTTGAGTTTTCCTAAGCATCTGTGGGACATTTGTCAGGCTCCACAGATCCCATGACCCTGATCTGGGGCCATGCTTTCCCTCTTGATCTAAAAACCTGCCTCTCTCTTTCACCTACCCTGCTCTGTTGTCATGGTCTCCTCACACCGAGGCATCTGTCCAGCTCCAACAAAAGCCCTTCCCTTCCAAGGAGTAGTTGCTGACTCCTGCATCCCAGTCCTCTGAGGACCACAGCTCTGGCCATTTATGTTGCTCATTTTCTTACTCTTCCAAGGTGCCTGCCTTCCCGAGAGATTCCTTTTGATTCACTTTTCATGTGGTTTTCTCTCCAGCAGAATCGTGATCTTGTGGAGGGTAGAGGTGAGGCTTGCAATTCTCTGTACTTTCTCCCTCTACAAAATCCACTGCTTCTGCTGGCTCATTGTTCCCAAGTAAGCTCTGAGAGCCACGGCTGGATGCAGGAGTTAGCACGTGATCTGGAATATTTAGTAGTAGCAATGAATTTGGCCCAATCTATTGTTATATTCCACCCTCTTTGGTCTAACATCCATAAAATCCGCCCTCATTCATGTTCCTGGGTTTCTGCTGATATAGAGGCACAAATTAAAGCCGTTTTGGCTTAAACTATCTCCATCTGGGCTTTAGTATGTGTCTGTATGGCTGGAGCCTCTGGGGTTTGGACTCTGGGTGTCCATCCAGTGGCAACAGGAGTGGTTGTGGTGGATTTCTGAGGAAAATGGTTGTCCACTGTTAAGGCACAGGATAGGAATAACCTACTCCAGGTAGGGTTATGATAAGCCTTTCAGGTAAAGGAAGGGTAGTCTAGAAGATGCTTAATCAGTGACAAAGGAACGGCAGGGTCACTGGGAAGCTCAGGATTGCCAGTTGCTTCTGGGTTTAACCAGATACTCTCACTCCAAATTTTAGTAGCCTAATATTTCCCCCCAAAAATGTCCTAACTTCCACATAAGACACTTGGTAAGACTCTAAATTCAGTTGTCTCTGTCATTCAGCAACTTGCACAATAAATTTTTGGTTGTTTTTCATGCATCAGCCCTGTGGCTATAAGAAATAACAGCACATTTTAGGGTCTTCTTTTTTTATTTTTTTAAAAGATTTTGTTTATTTATTTGAGAGAGAAAGCAAGAGAGAGAGAGAGTGGACAAGCAGCAGGAAGAGCAGAGGGAGAAGGAGAAACAGACTCCCCACTGAGCAGGGAGCCTAATATAGGACTTGATCCCAGAATCTTGGGATCGCGACCTGTGTGGAAGGCAGACACTTAACCAATGGAGCCACCCAGGCCCATTAGAATCTTCCTGAGCCTCAGTACACTTGAGCTGATAGTGAAAGGACTAAAGATCGTCATTTTCTTTGTGCAATTGCTCAGTTGCGCTTCGAAGAATGCTCCTGCACCACAGTTCCTGTAGTCACCATCACTACAACAATCATCCCATGCAGAAGCCACTGGGGCCCCCGAGGTGTGTCTCCAGTTGGCACTTGACCGTGTCCAACCACAAGTGATAGCTTGACTCACCAGGATGTCCCTGCATGCCTGCCATGGACTTCTAGCATCTCATGTCCCATTAGCAAAAATAAAAACAAAAATAAAAACCTAGCACGACACTGAAGTTTGAAGCCAAATCAGTCCTTAGATCCCATCTTTGTGGTCTGTCTCCTGAGACTCCCTCCCACAATGATTCTGTATTAGCTGGGTACAGTCAAGAGACAGAATGCATACACTTATTTGAACAGAGAAAAGTTCAACACAAGGAATCACTAACTAACAACAGTTATAGTTCACCTATAATGGAATAATGAGCAATCCTAAAGAACTCCCTAAGATTGACGGAGAAAGTCTTGGGGGAAATAAAGAGGGAAATAAAGGACTTTCTTAAAGAATAGGCTTCACCTCCTTGGAGAAGGTGGCTTTTTGTATTTGGTGGGCAGCAGGGAGGCTTGGTGGGTTGACACAGGTCAGAGCTGTGGTCAGGCTTGGTGGGTTGACACAGGTCAGAAGCAGAGACACCAGGCTGAGGGTAGCAGGCACAGAACTGTGGAACAAATGCGGCAAACAGGAAACAGCCCTCCTAGGTTGAGGGAGGCCAGGTCGGAGGGGCAGGGCCCCACAGCCAGAACTGGTAAGAAGGAAATGCCCCTCTGGGGCGCTCATGGACGCAGGATGGAAGGCGAGGAGCCCCAGGCATGCCTGGCAGGCCGGAAGACTACGGTGATGCCGGCAAGCAGGCAAGGCTGGGAAGCTGGCCTCTGGAGAGTCTGTGAATCTCCCCACGGAGGCGGTGCTGAAAGTCAAAGGGAAGTCATCCACAGAGCTGCCCCCACACCCTGATAGAGGGGAGCACCAGCAGAGGTCCCTGAATGAGACTCTGACAGCAGAATGGTGGAAGAAGGAAGCAGCTCACCAGACCAGAGAGGCCCCCTTCTTCTTGACCTGTCCCTTCAGCGCCCTCTACTGGAAAAGCTAAACATTGCGTGAACTGACAAAGGGGAAATATTTACAGGGTCCTTCATTATCACGAGCAAGCAATGAAAGGTGAGAGCTAAGAGGCAATATTTGACACAGAAGCGTCAATTATTATGATAATAGTTAACATTTTATACAGTCTTTATATTTGGCCAAATCCCCTTTCTGTTTATCGCCTTATTTCACTCCCCCCCTTATTAATTTCATTTGAGGGATGACGAAATTGAGGTTCAAAGGTGTTGACCATCCAGAGTCCCACAGTTAGTCAACAGTAAAATTGAAGTTCAAATGAGATTTTTTTGGATGGCCACTTGAATTTTTCCTACCGAGTCCACTGCCTTCCTCTAGGAGGAACTAGAAAGTGGAGAAAATTGATTGATCACTAAATCATTATTTATTGAACCCCTACCACACACTAGGCACTGAGTCACATACTAGGTACACAGAAGAGGTAAAAGACACGTGGCCTATCGTCTCATGGCACTTACAGTCCAGAACAGTGTAAGCAAACTTTATCCTAAAAGGTAAATATAAATAAGAGTATTTTAGGTTTTGCAGGCTCAGGAAGCAAAATCAAGGATATCATATAGACTCTTATGTAGCCATTGACAATGTAAAAATCATTTTTACTCATGCTTTAATTAGTTGTTTATTATAGTGATAGATAGTTTGTTGATCTTTGGTCTTTGGAAAGGGATAGATAAAAAGAATAAATGCTTGTGTGAGTCCAAAGAGTAAGAAGGAAAGGAAAATAAATGGCTCCATGGGAGAACAAAGGAGATGTAGGGAGAGATTAAAACAGAGCATCAGGGAGTTTGTATCTGAGGAAGGACATGGGGATGGAGGCCCAAAGAGTGAGTTATTAACTGAGCAGAGTGGAGGTAGGAAATTCTGGGCAGAGGCAAGAGTCCTTGGGAGGGGGAGAGCCTGGTGCATTCAAGAAGTAGTCAAACCACAACACACACATACACAGAGACACACACACACATACAGAGAGGTGGAACTGTAACTCAAAGAGGAAAAAGACGAGAATATGGAGATGAAAGAGGAAGCTGACCAGGTCATCAGATAGATCATCAGGAGCTTATGAAGAGGGGAGCCAGGAGGCAGTCATGCCTGTGAACAATCCGAAGTCAAAGGGAAGGAGGAAGAGGGAGGAGAGAGCAGATGCAAGGGCAGAGCCTGATTCAGCAACCGCAGGGACCTCCCAACCTCACAGCCTTGTCCATGAAATGCTGTTATGCGTGTCAGCCTTCAGGGAAGTCCCGCCTCTCAAACTCCCAACCCGCAGCAGCACACATTCCTTTCAGGTCTGTCCTTTGATGCATTCATAGAGAATTCAAACCATCTTTCCATTTCATAATTCAGTCTCTTTCTCCAGGCCTGACCAAAAGGGCAGGAAAGCAGCCTGGCCATCTGTCCCCACTGCACAGAAGCTGAGCAGTCAGGACACAGGAGCAGAGGTGAGGAGTCAGCAGACCTGGATCTCCATCCCGGCTCAGCCCGGATGTCACATTTCACATCGTGTCAGGGATCTGGTCTAAGTGATCACAGAGAACTGACCACGTCACAGTCAAGAGCACAGACTCTGTCTGAGTCTGATTCAGCTCCCTCAT
Source organism: Neogale vison (assembly GCF_020171115.1). NCBI lineage: Eukaryota > Metazoa > Chordata > Mammalia > Carnivora > Mustelidae > Neogale > Neogale vison. The sequence continues at coordinate 132,156,786 of NC_058098.1, forward strand.
CTTTAGGATGGGCACAATTCTGGTTATCCACCTGGTAGATTGGCCTTGAGTAGTAGGTGGGTGTGTGATGGCTTACAATAGTGCATACACTCAGAAAATACTTGTGCCATTAGCTGCTCCTTCACTGGATCCTCCCATCACTGTGCAATACGGGTAGGAAAGCTATCATCATTATCCCATATCACAGACTATGGCCTTGAGACCCGAGAAAGTTGAGTCTGTTACCCAGGGTCATGTGGTAGAGCTGTTTTCCAGGCTTTTGCATTCTCAGCTCCATAGCTCAGCCTAGTTACCTTGGGCAAATCATTGCAGCCTTGTGGGTCTTGGTTTACCTAATAGTGAGATGATAGTCAGTTATCTCTAAGTTTTCTTCCTGACCTGACCATCCACACATCTACCATCCAATCTGGGGACTTATCCCAATTGGAACTGGCAGGTTCTGCTCGCCTGCTCTCAGTGGTATGGGGCCTGGCCGGGTTGTACCTGGCCTTCTCGAAGCAGGGAGGCTTCCCCAGGCCCGCATCAGCTGCCGGCCCCGGCTCCATCCTCTGCAAGTTCCCTTGTCACATAAAATTCTCCTTCTGACACTGTTTCCCTTTAGAAAGAAAGTAAATCATAACTTTTCACTTAAGCATTTCTGCTTCTAGTCAGACCTGCTTTAGCCTGAAGTTGAAAAAGAGTACATTTGGTTGGATCACATTTCAACTCAGTCTAATAGATATTTGCTTAAGGGGGAAAAAGGTTGAAGAAAAAAGGGAAATGTCAAAACGGAATAATAAAATGGTCTATAAACAGAAGCAGGTTTTCTGCGATACGTTACCCCGATAAACCCGATAATAGTTCCCAAATGCACTGTCCTGGTTTGATGCCAGGCTGGGCGGTGGGGGGTGGGGGGGGCGTGCTCTGGGTTATTTTTAATTTTACTGTAGCCAAACCATGACCTCATCCCGGAGGAATTCTCTCCCACCGAAGAGCTGTATCGAGTTATTTGTCGGCTGAAATTCATTTGAATGTGGACTCATCGGAAACATATGTGGCCACAGAAGCAGCCAAGAGGGAAATCTGAGGAAAAAATAGGATTTTCAAGGAAACCCTTCCCTTTGTTTTAATGAAACAGGCTGGTCCTTGTGGGGCCTCAGAGCTTCGACAGCGTCGGCCCTGAGCCTGCTATTCCCCCTGACCACTTGGTGCCCTCAGGAGCTGGACCAAAACCCCTACCCCCCAGTAAGTGCAGCCCTCACTCGCCACCCATAGGGACAGGCTCTGGGCAGCCACTCTGTGAGCTGGACTTGGGCCTCTGAGTTTAGGCACCTTGGCCAATGCCCACACCTAATGATGGTCATGAATAATAATGATGCCCACTCTTTACCCAACACCTTCTACAGGCATCGTTCTAAAGCACATGGCATGATTGTCTCACATACTCACAATAAATGTATGATTCATCCCCATTTCATGGATTAAAAAACTGAGGCTTGGGGAGGTCAACTCCCTCACAGCACCTGGTTATTTTGTGACTTAATCACATTTCAATACAAGCCTCTTTTATCTTAAGCCTCAGGTCTAGCCACCATGCTTCTAGGAGAGATCTGGAGATGAAAGATGCCTTCGGAAAGGAAGAAGATGCAAGGCTTCATAAAAGAGGTGGCATTGAGTAAGGGGGGAGCATAGGTAGCATTTAAACAGAGGGAGATACATGCCAGACAGAATAAATTTCAAGAAGAAGGGGAGCATCAGGGAAACAGAACTGAATCCCAGAAGAAGGAAAGGAACTTGCTGGATGACTCCCCCAGGAAAACAGTGGGAAATTTGATGGGAAATATCTCATGAGCCTGCATCACGGGGAGCACCTGGTTTTCAGATGCCTAGGCAGGCTTGACCTAGAAGGAGATGGAGAGCCATTGACATGAGCTGTCATCTGGGAAGGGGAAACAGAGGAAACTGGGGAGAGAGGTCACACAAGACACTTGATGGGGCAGAGCTCATGAGATGGGAAAGGAGGAAGGGAAGAGTAATCTAGAGCATTTAGGATGTTATACAAGAGGGGAGGAGGGAACAATCCAGGAGGAATCCCACGTCTCTGGGAAGAGAGATGGGGATGGGGGTGGAGGGTGAACGGGATCATTCACAGAAATAGGCAAGAGTTTGTGGGTAAAATGGGAGAATCTTGCTTTGGAACATGTTCAGCTTAAATGATGTTGTTTGTCTCCCCGGCTCCCACATGAAAGGACCCCACCACGTTCCTCTCCGTTTCTCCCAGGCTCCTAGCACAAGCCTCAGCATGTAGAATGTACTCAGTGAAAAACACTGAACTGACAGATTGGTACAATCACCCCATGTTCCCCTTGTTCCCCACCCTATGTTCCCACCCCACATTCCCCACAGCCTAACAGATTTCACCCACCAACAGAGCTGGGTTTGGCCACACTCAGGCTATAGATTATGCATGCATAGAAGCACCACGTCAGCAGCTAAAACCAGTTTCTAAATCCAGAAAGAACCCGAAGAGCAGCTTTCTGAGATCGTTACATGGCCGCCTTTCAGTGGGGCAAGATCTGACATTAGCAAAGGACCCTGCCTTTTGCCAGGCTCTTTATAGAGTAGGATCCGTCTACCAATAAGCCACTATGGCCAAGATTTCAAAGAACCAGAAAGAAAAGCCTCCTCTGAGCAGATGGGAGATGGAATCAGCGGCTTTGGTTTTCAGTCAAGCTCTTTCCTGTACAAAGCAATCTTGTAGGAAATCGATTATTCTATTGCTGTCTCAGAAATGGAGACTCTGATATTGAAGAGAAAAGACAAAAGAACAAATGGTCTAGGCATCTGAAGGTATCATAATTTTTTTTTCTAGTGCCTTCTAAACAATCGTCATAAATAGAGCATGTATCACAGAAGGCTTATAAAATAGAAGATAATGTACTCCATGATGTCTTGGTTGACAGAGTCTTCTCATTCCATGGGATTCTCCTGCCTGTGTCCCATATGTGTTGTTTATATTATTCAGTTCCTCCTTTCTCTAGGGCTATTCTTACCCATATAACCCTACACAAGAACAAGGGTTTATAGGGACAGACCTGTTCTGGTGGAGTCTGTCTTTAACTTCTGAGAAGGAATGCTCCCAGTGGGGTCTCTTTTTTGAGGAGACATCATTTTAATCCACCTGACGTGGCATTTTCAAACGTTAGCCAGGTATGACAAAACAGTACAATAAACCTCAAGGTACTCATCACTCAAGTTCAACAACTACCAACATTTTCCCATTCTTGCTTCATCCGGGACTCCCATCCATTTTTACTCTGTATGTTTCCACCCAAACTGTGATCGGTTTGTGCCAAGCAGCGTGCTACAGCAAAATCTCAGCAGAACCACAGGGGTTCAGCTGCTGCTAGATTATGAGAGCTTGGCACTAAATGACGTATTCATCTCTGCTCTCCAGGGCTTGAGCAGGACCTAGCGTGTCGTTGGCACTCAAAGAATGGCCTGGTGACCTCTTAAACTAGATATGTAAGATTTCAAAAACCTCCTTTGATCTCTCCAGCCTCATATTTCTCATCTGCAAAGCAGGAATGAGAAAAATCTGCCAACAGAGTGAGGATGGGCATGAAATCAGGATATGTATGTGAAGCGCATGGTCAGCTCAGTAGGGCTGCTTCCTCCGCCTACTCAGTACCCCCTCAGCTGCAGGAGCCTCGACCAGCCCAAGTCATGGGAATCAAAAGGGGCAGGTCGAAAGGGAAAGGAAATGAAAGGCAAAATAAAGGTGAATGAGGAAGAAGGAAAAAGGAAGCAAGACAAAGTGAAAATAAAATGCAGTATGGAGTTAATAAAAGGGGCACAAGAAGGGAGAGTGAGTCTTCACTCAGCACACGGACGCCCAGCATCGTGACATGGCTACTTGTCATGGAATGGTGTCTGCCAGAAGATGTTCTCTCTGTCTCCAGCTGAAAGAAAGCCAAAGGGCTTGGCACTGTTTGCTCCCAGGCAGTGTCCCTTTTCTCCACCATCTCCCATCCCAGCCATCTGGGGTCCTTCTGTCCCTTCCTCATGGTCCGTGCAGGGCCTGCTCCCTAGAGAGTATCTGGATAAGGCATCACAACTGGGATGTGAAGGACAGTGAGCCCTGAAGTGTTCAGGGAGAAGGGCATGGATTCCCTTCCATCTGGTCTCTATGGGGTCCGGACACAGACCATGAGAACATGGTGGGATGGGAACTGTAGTGGAGCTTAGCCAAGCGAGAGGTGACCACAGACAGCAAAGAGTGGCTGGTGTACTCACAATCAGAGAAGACTTCTCGTGATGGGGGCAGGAGGGCGGGTAGTGAGAGTTATGTGGTGTCTTAAGTGGTGAGTAAATGTTTACCCAGTAAAGAGAGCAGGAAGAGGATCTGCTTTCAAAAGAGGTAAAATTCCTATATTTGATCACATCCCCACTTGCAGATAAAGATGGCAGAACCCCTACCCCATGGTCCTCACAATCTTTGCCTCACTGTCCACTCTAGCCTTAGACAACCCAAGGACTTCTCCCCATTCTACAGATTTAACATTTGAGCTTCTAGAGGCTGTCTCGTGGCCTTAACAGATGGCAGCTTCCAACGTTCCCGCTCACTGATGGTCTATGACACCCCCCATACCACCACCACCCAATGCAGCTTTTGGAATCTTTACGAGATACTTTGGCCTTGAGTAGAATCTACTGTGACCTTGTCACCCATTCCTCTGGACTGCCAGCTCCTCCACGGTGGGAATCATTCATCTCTAGATCCCCTGCCACCAACACAGGGTCAAGCAAAGGGTTGCTGTAAACAAATGTTTGTTGAATTTAAAGTAACTGAACCTTAACTTAAGGACACAGAATGAAAGTGCAGCCATAACCAGCTGGTCTGTGTTCTGCTGGCAAACCCTCACATGTGAAGAACACCCAACTATGTGGTCTGGCTTGTGCATATTTCGTCCAGATGTTTGGCTTCAGGTAGAAGCAGACTAGGAAATCCTTAATGAGCAGACTAGTGTTTCTTACCATGTTGAACGTCCAGACCGCCCTGCTATCTCCTAGGCTGGGGAAGCTGGGAATTTCACATTCTTAAATGGACTGCACAGTCAATCAGGCTCCATAAGGACGCAAGCATAAGGGAAGAGGAGAGAGAGCAGAGACGGCGCACAGCCCCCATGCAGGAGTGCCTGTTGTGTTGGAGGAGGGGGCAAGGAGCTGCGGGGCCAGAGCAGGTAAGGGTGAGGACAGCAGCCAGAAAACTAAGTAGGACTGGGTTGGACAGAGGAAGATCCGGCAACTTTATATGTCATAGTAAGAATTTGGTTTTCCACTTTGAGTGAAATGGTGAGTCATTGTTGAGTTTTGAGCGAGGAGTAACTTCTTAGAAATTGCATTTTCAAGAGAACCTTTTGACTTCTTTGTTGAGACTAGCCTGCAAGGTGAGCGGGAGAAAAGAAGGAATTTCAGAGGATTTAGGGGGTCACTGCAGTTATCCAGATAAGAGGCGGCGATGGGGACCAGGCTGGGCTTGGTGGGATGCTGGAAAATGGTCAGATCCCAGAATGCATTCTGCCTTCTGCTTCCAGATTGTCTGTTCTCTGACTTCAAGCAAGTGCCCATTCAAGAATGCTTGAAACTGAACGTTCATTCAATGAATGAATGAATTAACAATCTGGAGGATCTTGATGCTGGTTCTGAAAGACATACTCCCAGACATCTCGCTTTGACCTTAGCTTACCATTTTGAGGGACAGAGAAGCCATAAGAACAGAAGCTGAGTGATTCCCTCATCTGAGGTGTGGAACAAGAACACCTATTTTTGAGAAAAGAGGAAAGGGGAGACAAGAAGATGAGGAGGAAAAGAAGACAGAGAGGAAGAGGAAAGAGAGAGCTGGTAGATTTTATATTTTGGTGCTTTTTCCAATTCATATAAAAGGAATTAGCAAAGGGATCCAGAATGGGAATTCTGACCCCCTGGATGGAATTAAGAGAGAATTAAGTTCCTCCCTGTAAGGAACACAGATAGGAGGGTGAAATCTGGAAGTCTGGCTGATGGGCACAGAAACCGCCAGAAGGTGGCTCCAATGTGGTCAGGCTCCATCTGGAGGAACTGGGTAGGCATGGGGTTCTCACAGGTAGGGGCATTAGAAGGAACTCTCAGGAAAGCCCACACAGGTTAGCTCAGCATCTTCTGGGCTCCTCAGTCTGTCCCCTCTGCCTCCCTCCCTCTGGTATGGTGTAAACCAGTCTCTCTCCTCCCTCACTCAGCCCACTTCATGGGTATGGGTACTTATCCAGTAGAGAGCACAGCAGAGCTCTGTCCACACTGTCTGCTTTGAACCTCACAGCAGCCCAGTGAGGCAGGAATTGGTACCTTCACTTCACAAAAGACCCTCAAATTCCTGAGTTTGAAAGTGACACAGACAGGACCCTGCAGAAAGTTAGACACAACCCGCCAGTCACACCAGAGCCTTGGAAATAGCTGGACCTTCAAGCTGGGCCAGCAGACTCATCTGGAGGAGGCACTGATCAGGGGGCTTGGATTGTTGGGTGCGAGTATGGCATCATGGAAATATCCAAGTGCCAAACCCCTCAGCCACCGGGGTACCCCTGCCAAGGAGTTATCCCTTGCCACAACAATCTTGTAGAAAGCAGGTGCTGGGCTCTTTCTCTTGCCTCCCTTGCTGAAGAATATGAGTGGATTCATTTTAATGAGCCATCTGGAGGACCATAAGACTTCTGGAACAATGGCTCATAATCTTGGCTATAGAATAAGAATAACTTGGGCAACCTGAAAAAAAAAAATAAGATGCTGGACTTTTCTGAGCCTCAGTAAAATGATGACTACAATGCCTTTCTCTCCAGGGTTCTTGAAATAACTGAAATGTTAATTAGTATGCAAAGTGCCTAGTATGGGACTTGGCATACAGTTTACAATCAATAAGAGGTATCCATTATTACATTATTAATTTGAACATACGTCTATCCTTCACTTTGCACCAAGGTAATTAAATGGTAGAAGGATGCTGATCATGATAATTATAATAACGATGATAAGAACAACCACCTATTAAGTACAGGTGTGCTGGACATTGTATAAATATAACGCCTCCTGTCTACCTGGCCCTTCGTAATTATCTAAGCAGCTTTATCTTCATCAAGAAACAAAACAAATTTCCTAGAGTATGTATTATAAATACAAAGTAGATGAAGTATGTATTATAAATGAAGCATCAAGGGGGTCTAATGATTTATATGAGAGCATAGTGAAAGTAAACTTGATGTTAGTAATATGAAGTAAATTGAATCCTGCTCTAGATCCTCTAATTCAAAGTAGTCTTAGAGAAAATGCCTTGTGATATATTTCCATCCCCTTTATATCAACATTTTAAACATTTATGATCACTTAATTTTTTTAAAACAAGATTCACCTCGTCCTGCTTTCACCCAACTTTTCCATTTTTAGAGTAAGATTTGATGTTGAAGACCCTGTTGGGGCTCTCAGCGAGTCTGGGTTTTGGGTCTTCCCCCTATGCTCCAGGAAGTTCCATTATTGACTCCAGACTCCGGGAAATCCCCAGAGCTCAGGCCCTTCGCATATCTGTGGTAGGGAGAGACAAAGAGCCTGCTTCCAAGGCGAGGCTCTGTTTACACGTCCTTGATCAGGGATAATGATTTGTTTACAGGAGACATTCTGTCTTCATTAAACTCATTTCTGGACAATCAATAGAGGGACAATGATGACAGGGCACATGTGTATTTGAAGTTCACACATCCTGCCTTGCTCAAGAAGGACCAAGGCTCAGCCAAGACTTCCTGATACTGACACTGAGGAGCAAGACATCAAGTGTTCTTGAATCAAGGAGAGATGACCCTTCCCCAAAGGACCATGAATATAGGCTCAATAAATGATGGTGCTAATTAGTCTTTGATTCCTGGTACCCTTAGGCCCTGCCTATTACATCACGTATAGGGTACAGGCTGATTGTCCACCCCCATTTAAGAAATATTTGAAGCTGTTTAATAAACAAGCCAGTGGCATTTGTGCAATTAGCTCAGGTGCGTATCTCTTTGCCAACACAACAAAGAAACTGGAAGAGATTGTCTGGAAACTGGAAGAGATTGTCCACCAACCTTAACTGCCTGATATGCTTTATAAACATCAAGCCTTATGCCTTAATCTGAGATTTGGATCAGAACAAAATAATTTATACCTGTCTTTCTTTTTAAAATGTGGAATATTTTTAATTAGCTAAATACAACATTTTTAAAAAGTCTCTTATTTATTCAGATACTGTTCAGTGCAAAGTTACAAAAAATAAGTATAATGTGGTTCATTTATGAATAATAACTAGTTCTCACTTCTTTCCTTCACTCTACTTTCCTTTTTCAAGTTCAAGTACCATTTGGCTTTCTCATTTGCCTTGGGTCTCTTTATCACCTGCCTTGTGCATAGGCTCAACCCTTGTTCTGATGCCAGTCTGCAAAACACCGTTGTGGTGGTGGTGGTGTTTGTTGTTTAAAAAGAAACCCAGAAACTTCCCTCAACCCCACCTGGCTATAGTCTCCAGGTAACTCACAGTCTAGAAGACCTCAAAGATTGGTAGCAGTGACTGCAACGGGCAGTCTTTTTTGGCTGAGCAACCCTCTTAACTTTGGACCAAAGGGGTTACCCCACCGGAAACTTCTAATATGCCTCTTTAGATTTGGAAATTAATGAAGGCCTGGCCCATGTCTTGGAAGCCAAGACTAAGAGACCTCTGTGCCCAATAAAAACTAGACAGGAACTATGCCAACTTGGGCTTCATATCTAAAGGAAGGTACCGTGAATATTCAATCTAAACCCCAGGCCTAACTCTAGATCCTACAACTGCAGTGGATAATGAAGCTGGCATCAAGCAACAAGGGCCAAGAAGCAAAGACATTTATTGCTTCTGGAAACTGGAAATGACCCTCTGGCTTGAAGAATGGTGGCAAAGGTCATGGGAGTAGTAAGACACAGAGTCAGGATTTAACTTCATTCTGACACCAAACCAGAGTCCTTTTCCCTTGCCATGATCTATGGTCAAAAGGCACAGAGGTGTTGGGTGTGAGGTGAGTGGGGTTCTTGCTGAGCTGGTTTCCAGAGGTCGGAGCTTCTCTGAAGTCATACTAAAATATCACTGCTGTGTCCACAGAAAGCGTCAGAAAGTGGCGTCAATCTGCCAGGTCAACAACCTTTTTAGCGCTCCACTCTTGACCAGCAGAGGCCACAGGAATAAGCACCTCCTTGTTACAAGACCTGGATCCTAGTTCTGGCTCCACTACCAACCAAGTGACCTTGAGCAAGACATCTCAACCATCTGAGTCCCAGCACTTTGTTTACAAATTAGTGGTATTAATTTGCACTGTACGTATTTTTCAGTGCTGATGTATTTATAAGATAGTATCTGGAGAGGTCAATGCTGAACCAAAGAGGCTTCACGGTACACGTACGTGGGATCTTTGTACTCTTTCCATTTCTGTCAAGAGTTCTGTGTGGGCAAAGGCATATCATCTTCCCTCCCTTGGCTCCAATCTTTTCGACCGTATAATGAAAAGGGTGATTCAAGTGTCTTTTGGTCCTCATTTAGCTTTGATAGCTTATGACCATCAGTTTCTGCCAAGACCCAGCAGCCTATTCACCCCACGGAGATGTGAGCAACCCAGCAAAGAAGAGATTGGACAAGTTCCCTGGAGACCTGTCAGTGCGTCAAGAAGGAAAGTCCAGGGTCAGGTCAGGTTCATTGGGATACCCCATTGTGCTGACTCAGGTGTGAGATAGGGCACCACGTTGGTCTACCTGATCAGCCAGTGTCATGTAAACCCCCCAGAGACCACAGACTTTGCTTGGGGATCAGAGAGAAGAAATAGGACAACTAACTCCAACATACCATAACCAGAGTTTGGGGAAGATGAGTGTCTTTTAAATAGTATTGGCAGCAAAAATATGAGATGTCCAATTAACTGCAAGCCAGAGTCATCCTTGAGACAGCCAAAAATCCCCACCAGAGAGAATAATACTGGGAAAAAAAAAAAACCCACCAGTTTTAGGGATAAGTGGACCCATATCTGAGCACCAGCTCCCCCTACACTAGCTGTGTGACCTTGGGTGAAACTTAGCCTGGCTGCCTTGCACTTCCCCATCTGCTGTGACAAGGTGTCTGGGGAGTGGAGCTCATTACTTGTTTGTTTATTTGTTTTTGCTAGTGAGGGGAACAGCAGAAAATCTCTGGTGGCCCAGGACACACTCTCTGCTCCGCTCCAAGAAGCTGCCTTTGATTAGGTAAAAATTTGGTAAATTGTTGCCCCCCACTGCTCTGGGAGGAGAAAGAACTTGAGACTTTTTCTGGCCTCAAGCAACAAAGCCAGGGCCTTCTGATACTCTTGGTTAGTAGAGTTGACTCACAGGAATGCAGGGGGCAAGGAACCTTCTGGAAAGAGGCTAGGCTTTTAACTCCTCTTTTGAGATGTTCTATTACTGGATCTTTGCTGGAAGAATGAGAAAAACTCCTATGTAGTTCACTGTCAGGAAGGTGGAAGGATCTGGATGAGCAAGGCTCAAAGCTAGGCGTCCTGTAAGCGAAAGGGGAGATCCAGGCTAAGGATGGGTAGACGTCCCTGCAGACCCAGCTTTGGTGGCCCAGGAGATGGCGTTTATTTGCAATGACTGAGTGTGTGAGTAGAAACTACATGAGCTGTAGCCTGGGGAACATGAGGCCTGGGCAGGACAGGGGACAGTAAGGACACCTTGGGAACAGTGGCTAGAGACACATTTGTGTGTCCAGAACCAATACAGACTACAATCCACTCTGATGTCTGCCACACTCCAGCTCTCTCTCCATCTGGCCTTTGTTAGCAGGACCAATCCCTTGAGTCTGACTAAGACCTAAAGATCTTTCAGAGGCTGGGGAACAAGTAGGGGTGGGTGGGTAGAATTTGGCCTTGAAAGGGGATGGAAAACTTCCTGCTAAGCTGGGCAAATGAGGCTTGGAAGATTGACTAGGAAAACTAGGAATATTTGACTGTATCCATTCCCAAGCTGGTGAGAGTCATAGGTATGGTGGTGTTAGCCCAGCCTGTCTGTACGAAGGTGGTGGAAGGATTTGCCAGCGTATCACCTAGGTCTGTCAGAGTGCCTGGCACGTGGGAGACCCTCGTCGAGCGTCTGTGGCAGTAAGTCCCTCCAGTGACTGCAGATGTCAGCACGGGTTAAAGTGCTATCACCTCACCAGGGTTTCTACAAGATTCTCATTAGCCCCATGCTAGAGGAGGAGTCGTGGGATGACTGAACGAAAAAAAAGAATGAAAGAAAGAAGTCTGGATGGTCCCGGTTCTAGGGACCATGACTCATACCAAGGCCATGGCTCCACGAAAGGACAGAAGATGGTGGCTACGTCAGTTGGGTCCTTGGGTTGTAAGAAGCAAACTCATTGCCTCCCTGAGGAGATGGAGTTTACACAGAGCTGATGGGAGAGAGTAGGAGGCGTCTACAAGAATGGCGGCCCGCAGTTCCTGGGGAGGCCTGGGCTACACTGCGCATCGCAACAAACCTGCCCTCTCAGGGGAGGTGACAAAGACGTGCTCTCAAGTTGTGCACCTGCAGGTGTATTGTCAGGAACCTCTGAGAATAAAGTAAGGAGGCCAGCGGCCAGAGGAGCTCAGGGAGATGGCGTGGGCTCCAGGCAGCTCCGGGAAGATCACCGCACATACTACTTGGTGCCAGGCCATCGTCTGTCTCTGCTTCTGCTCCTCCTTTTGCTAAAAGCTGATCGCTTCGCCCCCCATCACCTGCCCTATAGATCCCTTCTCTGCCTCATTCCTTGGCCTACTCACCCATGTGGCAATGCTTCTGCTCTCTGGAGACAGACTCTGTGTTCTCCGGGGTCTTCTCTTTTCCAGACCAGACCCTCCCACAACCGTTTTCCTGATGCAGACTCTCCTCAGGGTGCCACCCTCCATCCGGGCCCCAGACGGCCTTGTCCTTTCAGACCATTCGAGAATCCTCAGAGGGGAGCCCCCCCACCCCCCGAAAGAGGAGACCTGAGCAGCGGCAGGCAGTGACCTCAGTCTTGGCTCAGCTATGACGGCAACTCTGGGAAAACAGCTCTGGCTCTTTGTGCCTCGATTTTCTCAGCTGTAAAATGGAGATAATGACAGGCTGCCGGCCTCAAAGCCCGGGTGTAAAGGAGCTTTGCCTCCGGCTGGAAGGCTCTGGAGCTCGGTGTGTGAGAATGGTAATTTCAAATATTTATGAACTCAGCTCTTTTTTTCAGAGGGCCTTCCTTCTTGATCCTCATATGACTCACAGCATCTGATTTCCCTGCTTGGAGAATTTTGACTTAGAAACCTTCCCATGGTAGACAGATGCATCCCTGGGAGCTGGGATGAAGCAAGGTCTGGGGGTGATCCCTACCGGTGAAGGACATGGGTTCCGTCTCAGGAGGTTGCGTGGCATGGCCAAGATCACACAAGAAGCAGCTGGCAGGGGACAAGGAAGCCAGATAAACTTTCCCACGACATAAATGTCAAGAGAAACCGCCCTCACCCAGGCAGGGCACAGATATGGGGCTCAAAAGCATCTGGCTTTGATTCTAGGTTCTCCCTCCCCTGCTGTGCCCTTTGGGACTAGTCACTTAACCTCTCTGAGCCTCATTTGCCCTCCTTGCTGCCAGTGGCTGTTGAATCGATCAAACATGATTGGGAGTACAATGGCACCAAACGTTAGGGGAGCTGATAGCGTTGGGGATGTTTGTCACCTCGACACGGATGTAGGAAACCAGGACAGAGCTGGAGAGGCCACTTGCCCAAGCCCACGGGGCGACCCCAGGGATGCTGGCAGAGCCCTCTTCCCGGTTTCTGGGCGCCACCCCGTCGACCCAGACCGCCCCTAGATGGTGCTGGTGCACCGGCAGGGCCTGGGCGCGCCCCGCCTGCAGCCACGCTCCGTGGCTGCCGCAGACCTTGGGCCAGGACAAAGGAAGGGCCGGGAAGGGCCGGCGGGGGCGCGGCGGTGAGGCGAGCGGGCGGCCCGCAGGGACCCCTGCAAGGTGGAGCCGCCGCCTCGCGTCCGCGTGCAGCCAGAGTTGAGGGGCTCGGGGGTCATGGAGTCGGGGCTGCGCCTCCCCACCTACCTGCCACCCAACCCTGCAAGGAAGCAGGTGGGCTGAGCTCCCCAGGGGGTTCTCTGGGGAGCTGCAGCGCAAGCCCTTCCTTCACGAAAGGCCCGCGTTGGTCCTGGCGTCTCGAAAAGGCAGGTCGTGTCCCCTGCCAACTGAGGCTCCTCTGTTGCTCATTCCCAGATTATTGATCGAAGATTCTGGGCTGCGAGGGCCACGAGCGCTAACTCACGAGAAGAGGCCATGCCAGCCCCGGGCCTAGGCATGGCACCACTGGGACCTCCTTTGGGCCCACCTGCCAAATGGGGGTGCAGGTGTCTGTCCTGCCTTGCTCACCCCCACATCCGGCAAACCTTTCCCGGCGCTCGCCCTCCCCGCGGGGTGGGGGGGTGGGGAGTGGGCGGAGGATGACGGGTCTGTGATCTGGGTTATTACAGATAAATGAAGGCCAGCGTGCTTGCTTTTTAAAAGGCCCTTTCACCACTCCCCTTACTTTGAGTGATAGGTTTGGGATTCTCAGCAGCTCACTCTCTCCCACCTGGTACAGGTGAGGCCCATTGGGTGCTCCCCCAAATGGGACAGATTTGAACCCCAGCACTACCCTCTTAAAGATGGTCTGTCACCTCCCTGAGACTCCACTCCCTATCTGTAAGAGTGGGGGTTTTAAAGATTTCTGTTACTAGAGCAGAGACAGGTTTGTAGGGTGCAGAAGGTTACACTTGGTTTCATAGGTTAAATGATGCAGCAGGCTGACTGGGGGATCTGCAGACCTGAAGGCAAATCCTTCCTATCTGACTGCCTTGTTAACATGTCTTGAGGAAGCCTCTTTTCCTAACATTTCAATTTACCCATCCAGGCATGCTGGACAGAAGGGGGATGAGCCCACCTGGTAACCTGTGTCCCCCGTCGCCCACGCCCCAGTTGATTTCTCAGGGACCACTTTCTTCCAGTCCATAATGAGGGGTAACAGTGTAATGATCAAGGGCGTGAACTCTGGAGCCAGACTGCCTGGGTTTAAAGTCCGGCTCGAACAGTCTAGATATGTGACTTTGGGCAAATTACCTGTGCCTCAGTTTCCTCATCTGTAAAATGGGGATGATGACGATGGTGATGGTAGTATAAAGTCGGGTTAGAGGAGACCAGGAATGGTAACAGCTCAAATATGCATTAGCTCAGTAGAGGTTTCTCATTTGCAAAACTGGGCAGATTCGGACGAGCAGGGAATTCTGTCCCAGTCATTCAGAAGCCTCAGGCTGACAGTTGTTCTGTCAATGATAACATTTGGTTTCCCAAAACCCAGTGAAGGGGAGGACCGTGGGCGTTCCATGGCCTGGCCTGGAAAACGCACATGTTTTGTCCACTCACTCAGCCAGTGCTGAGTGACGCGGCACACCTGACCCCAGGGAACTAGAGATACAGTCTTAGCCGTGTGCCCCGGGTGAAGAGAATGGATCACAGCAACCAGCCAATGGTCTTGTCAGTGTGCTGTAGGGGTTCTTGAGGATGAAGTCACTTTAATATATGGGAATACTTAGTGCCCGGCACCTGGTTGAGATGACAACCATATGCGGCGGTTTGAGGTTTCCTGTTATTCTTTTTTTTTTTTTTTTTTTCCAATTTATTTATTTTCAGAAAAACAGTATTCATTATTTTTTCACCACACCCAGTGCTCCATGCAAGCTGTGCCCTCTATAATACCCACCACCTGGTACCCCAACCTCCCACCCCCCCGCCACTTCAAACCCCTCAGATTGTTTTTCAGAGTCCATAGTCTCTCATGGTTCATCTCCCCTTCCAATTTACCCAAAAGCACATACCCTCCCCAATGTTCATAACCCTACCTCCCTTCTCCCAACCCCCCTCCCCCCAGCAACCCACAGTTTGTTTCGTGAGATTAAGAGTCACTTATGGTTTGTCTCCCTCCCTATGTCCACAATAGCCAAACTATGGAAAGAACCTAGATGTCCATCAACAGATGAATGGATCAAGAAGATGTGGTATATATACACAATGGAATACTATGCAGCCATCAAAAGAAACGAAATCTTGCCATTTGCGACAACATGGATGGAACTAGAGCGTATCATGCTTAGCGAAATAAGTCAAGCGGAGAAAGACAACTATCATATGATCTCCCTGATATGAGGGAGTGGTAATGCAACATGGGGGCTTAAGTGGGTAGGAGAGATTTCCTGTTATTCTTGTCCCTCAAAGAATTCATCGAAGATACAGTGTGGGAACCCCACCTAGGCTTTCCAGCCAACAGTGCAGGGGACACTGTCCCCTTTCACAGCCCAGCAAATTCAGGCACAAGGTGGCCTTATGCTTCCCGAATCACTCTTGCTTCTGTACTGACAGCGAAGCTTCCTGGAAAGTGTCCCTCCAGACGCTCTTTAAGTCATTCTGGGGGATTGAGTGAAGCCTCTAGTACTGCGGCTCAGTATTTCGCTTCTACTGACATGTACAGACCACAGGCTACGCAAACTCACACACTCCTGGGCTCCCGTTGTACCTCCCTAACCCCCATGCCATGCTGCAAGGGTGAGAAAATAGGCATTGGGGTTGGAGAAGCCCGTAAAGGAAGGCAATGAGATCTGTCAAATCTCAATTGTTTAAAATGACTTGACATTTTTGCTCCTCAGTTTTCTTACCCATAAAATGGAGTGAGTAGCAGTCATGGCCACAGCTAGGAGAGGTGAAAGGTGACGGATGTGAAACACCAAGCACTGAAGAAAACAGGGAACACGCTCTTAATAAACCACAGCTATTTTCGATGGATGGAGTTTGTGTTGACTTCTTGTGAACTCTGCACTTACGGTGTGCTTGGTGTGTACCCAACTAGAGGTAAACAGGGGGGTGCAAGTCAGCTTCCGGGGGTCTAGCCTTTCAAACTAGCCACTGGTTCTGGCATGGGCCCCACTCCCTGGGCACCCAAGTTTTCAAGGGAGGAAACTCCCAACATGCTCTCTCCTTCCTAGACTGTACTCCCTGGCATCTTCCTACCCTGCTAGAAGTCCTCTGTGCCTAAGACAACTGTCAGAAATTTTTGTTTGAGAGCGAGGAATGTCACTAGAAAGCAGTGGAGACAAAAATAGTAGAGCATTTTAATATAGTCTAGTAACATTATGGAATCTTGATATCGTTTCCACGTCACTTAACTAGAGTATCTACTCTGGGCGCAATGCTGTCCCAGCCCAGTGTTATAAACAGTGATACTAAGTGTCCATTTTTCTATTTGTCAAGCTATGATCCCAAGAGCCAGTGGTATGCTGGTAAATATTTTTGCCAATCAGCTCTCTAGGGAGAAAAAATATATTTGCACACATGCATGCGTGCGTATGTGTGTGTATATGCATTCATCCATGTCAATTATAAATTTTGCTAGTGTAAAATATTGTAGTACACAATTTACAAATAATAAGAAAACACATAAACTTTCCTCTTGTAAATTTCACATAGCCAAGTCACTCTCATGAAACGCCTGCCTTGATTTTTGCCTAACTCAGGTATCTGTTGCCAACCTATGGTCACTATTCATGAACAATGCAAGCAGTCCAGATAGGAATATTAGTGGATATTTTCATTTTAGTTAACAAATAAGGTGGAAGTGAAATAATAAAGATGTGCATTGGAATCTCACTTGTTCGTCAAGGACATGAACCCTATGCTGACTCAGATCATGGTTTTTGAAAATTAAAGTAATATTCTGGAATGTTTTTGTGGGTTGCTCACAAAGTAAAAGCTACACCCATGGCAGGCTCTTAAGTTTAATTTGCATTATTGACAGCTATCCAACAATCTTACGTCTCAAAAATCAACAAATTATTAAATCAAACCTTCATGTGTGATGTTTGCAGATTTCCATGGTGCAAATATTCCCAACCATGACCAATTTAGAGCTGACCAAGATAATCCTGCTGAATACGGAATTACAAAGTTCTGTGTACACCATCAAATAATATCTTCATCATATAGAAGTAATGGATAGAAGTAACTTAAAGAGCAGAGAAAATGGTAAGAGTTTTAGAGTACAATAATTAGGAAGTGATGACTTTCAATATGTATTATTGCTGTTTTCACAGTAATTTATTTAAGTTTTATCACTTAACTTGTAAACAATGGCTATGTTTAACCATCGGCTGACAAAATTTCTGACAATTTAACACCTGGCTCATGAGCTGGCTTGAGAACACCGCTGTTAATGTGTTTTCACTGAAAATTGGGTTAAAAACTGTCCTATTTCTTAATCTGGTTCAATAAAGGGCGAGAAAAGAGACAGGGAAAGTGGGTAGGAGGAAACAGAATTTATGGAGAAGTTCAGTTTCAACTGAACAGACACTGTTTGTGCCAACAGAAACCATCAGTGTGGGCACCAAACCCTTTGAAAGTCCTGCCCGAACAGACGTCCATTCTCTGCCTCAATTTTGCTGTTGCCCAGACGTGTATAACAGCTCTGCCTTCGGCGATAGCCGGGCGTTCAGCTTTCCCATTCACCTACGTGGAGTGCTGGCTGAGAGACCCAGAGTGTGAGTGGGGTGAAGTCTACGGTCTCCCCACGTCCATTTCCACCTCATCCCCACCTCCCAGCTCTTCATTCTCCATCCAGAGTGCTGAGAGCAGAGGGCTCCATCCCCAGGCTTCCCGTATGTAGCCTACCACTATGCCTTTCTCTATTCAGATAAAGTGAATAGGGCACTCTGTTCCCCACACTCCACGGAAATATGAGTGATGTCATGGGCCCCAGGGAAGGAGGCCTGGTCCAGGCTCCCCATCTGGTTTCCCTTTGAGCTTCCTCAAAATCATGCTTCTCGGACTCCAGCCATGTGACTCTGTGTGTCACACGGGAGGGATGGATGGGAACGCAATAGAAGAGATACCTCATGGGGGAAAGAGTGAGCACCAAAATAGGCCAGCTGAGTCTCCCTTCTAGGCACTTCTTACTGTTGGTCAGCCCACTGGAATTCAGTTTGGCCTTGTGTCACCCCCAGCCTGGAGAAGGAAGGAACTTTGGGGCACCCTGGGTCCACTGCTCCTGACAGAGGAGAAAACCCACTGGGGGAAAGTCAACTGCCCATGGTCATGTAGGAGGTAAGGAGCAGCCAGGATTCACCCCCAATGCTTTGTGGCTCATCCCAGAGCACTTCCCAAATGGTCTCGGTGCCTTCTTGCCGTGTTGGAGATGAGCACAATTCTTCTGAGTCAAAACCACTGTAGCAGCTTGGGATTTTCCTTCCCCTTTGACTCTGTTCCATTTCCAGAGGCTCTGGGTGTGTCTCTGTTGTCCTCTTCTACCATATCTGTCTCCCACCCCCAGCTTTCTAGACTCTGAGCCCTTGGGTCACATGAGCCATGCCCTAGTCATCTCTGCAACAGTAGAAAGAGCCAGGTTGGATTTTAACCCCAGCCCAGCCTAGGTGTGTGGCTTGGACAAGTCCTTACCTTCTGCCTCCACTCCAATTTCCCCAACTGTGGAGTGGGAATGACAGTAACTATTTACAGGGACCTCCTAAACAAGAAATGCCAGCAGGTGTACGGGGTTCCTAATCCTACGTCTGGCTGCAGGGAAGACAAAACAAACACAGTGTACTGTGATGCTCCTTGTATTTCCAGGGTGTGCTGCAGAGCCTAGCGGATCGAGTCCAGTAAAAGGAACCAGAGGAAGTGATTAAGTAATGAACTTACCACACCTCAATCACATTTTCCTTCCAAATGCGCCTTGTGCTTTTATTCCTTCTTTGCCATCCCTACTGTGACCATCTTCTTTCAGTGCCTTACAGTTTCTCACCAGAACTACTACCGCTGAGCCCTGCTTTGTGTCCCTGCCTTCCCCTATCCCTGTCTGAATCCATCTTAGACATACATCTGGGTCAGTCTTTTTAGAGCCTCCCTTAAGGTCAGGGTCTGTGTCTTTACACAGCATCTCTATGATTTTGAAACATGTACAATAAATAGCTGACCAGTTAAATATATGAAGTTCATCTACAAGCTTTGTAGATGAAACAAACTACCAAATTTTATATACATATATATACACATATATATGTACACACATATGCACATATATACACACACCTATATATACATTTATATATAAATTTCCTCTCTTTTCCCTTTTATTCCTCTAAATTCTTCTTTCTACTACCACTTATGTACCATCTTCATAATTAGCAGGTTTATGCTAACAAAAATAATTATATTTCTGGTACTGTACTAAGCCCTGTATAGGTATTATCTCATTTAGTTACTATAACAATCTGATAAGGTAGGATCAATGGACAAGTTGTCACATGTGTTCTACGCATGTAGACATTCTTTGCCAAGGTTCAGCTAAAGGCTGGGTAATAGTGGCAAAGGTAGGCTTAGTCTTAGTTGGGGCCCTGGAAACAGCCACTAAAATATGGAGGGGTGGTGCAGGCATGGCCAAGAAGACCCAAGGAGAACTCCAAGGAGACCCTCTTTGTAGTTGAGGGGCATTGAGCAAGACTGTTCACACTCGATCTTATTAGCAACTCACAGTTGATAGAATTTCCCCACCTCTTCCCCAACCAGCGTTTCACTGAACTGCAAGCTCCTTGAGCCTAGAGAGATGGATATCTTGATTTTTATCCGACTACAGCAATATGCCCATAGAAGCCTCAACAGTGTTGGCTTTTGCAAATGTAACAGAAACAAAGCAAGTATTATTATTATTCCCATTTTATAGATGAAATAAACAGCCTCAGGTAGGTGAAAACCTATAGTGAGGATGAGGTCCCATGATATCTACTTTGGTTCTCTATCCTTCTTCAAAATTATTTGTCATGGATCCTTTGGATTTGCTGCTGCTGCTCCTGATTTTGGAAGTCATTTGGAAAAATATGACACAACTGTGGATATAATTCTATGGGCTTCATAAGGCTCTTATAGGTTGGTCCTTCATTCATTCAGGAAACACTGACTGAACACTTTCCTGTGCCAGACACATTCACAGCACTAGGGACATAGTGGTAAAATGCAGAATTTCAGCACTTAAAAGAACGAACACTCTGGAGGCTGAGGGGTAGAACAAGACATTAAACAGATAAGCAAACACATATATAAAGTATTAGCTGATGAGAACTGTCAGGAAGAAAAAACTGAATCAGCATAAGAAAGATAGAGCATTCCACTGAAGTGCTCTTTTGCACAGAGTGGTCAGAAGAGTGCTCTGATGATGTAACATTTGAGCAATATTAGAAAGAAAAGAAGAGGGACGTCTGGGTGGCTCAAGTCATTATCTTGGGGTCCTAGGATGGAGCCCCACATCAGGGAGTCTGCTTCTCCCTCTCCCTCTGCCCTCCCCATCTCATGTGCTCACACACTCTCTCTCAAATACATAAATAAAAACTTTAAAAAAGAAAGAAAAGAAGAACCAAACTATGTAGGTATCTTGAAAAAAAGAATCTCAAGAAGAAAATGGAAGTACAAAGGCCCTGAGGTGGCAGGAGTGGAGGCCAGAGTGGTTGGAGTCTAAGCATGGCAGAGGGTAGTAGGAGACAGGCAGGTAATTCAGAACCTTGCAGGCCTTTATAGAGGCAGTGTGTTTTGCTGTGAGTAGCACAGAAGGCCACTGGAGGGATTCTAGACACTGGGGCCTTTACCCACACTAATGCCACCCAGCCACTTGTGACCAGGCTATGTAATAGCAGTTAGGCTAGATAATCACCCCTTTCACGCAATGGTCTATTTGTTTCTTTGTCTTGGCCATAGCATCTAGACCAAATACTCCTGCCCACCTGTCAGCAGTCCCCATTATCTGACACCCCACGTAGTACACTACCCTACGCATGACTCTACCAAAGTCTATGATCTCACTACATCTGGCCAGTCCCACCCCAGGGTCTTTCCTTGAGTGGTCTCCATCAGCTATCTTCTTTACTAATCTTGATCCTCTCCAGTCTGTAAGGGTTGGCCCAAGTCCTACCTTTCTTCCCTATATCTTCCAGGCTAGCATCACACCTGGCGTCCCTTCCATCTGCAAAGGACTACAGTCCTTGCGATCTGGGCCATTCACTTGGGTGTGAATTTGCATGCTGTCCGTTTTAGCTGTTTCAGCTTGGTCTCTTCACTTCCTGGAGAGTACAGTCTTTGGTTCTTTATTGTACACGCATAGTGTTGGACACAAACAGCATGTCATTAAACCAAATCAAGTCAGTTTATGGCTTGATGTAATGTCCGATTCCTCTGGCATCTTGGCCTTTTCCAGATAACTGAAGTCAAGCCTGTTGAACACCAAACAAATAAATTTAGCTCTTTTTAATAGACATCTTTCTGAAATGTATTTGACATTTCCAGAAATTCTGAATTCCCATCTTCCATACAGAACTATGTAATTCCAAAATTACTCATAGATGTCATTCTAAAGACCCATTAACATCCTGAGCAGTATCACAGATCTGCATCCGGTTTGAAGACTTTCTGTTTCCTCCCTCAGTGTCATGCCATGTCACCTGGATTTAGCTTACGGCTCACGTGTCTGTCTCTCTTGAATGCCTTCACCAACATCTTTCTGGGGTACTATGGTTCTTTTACTAAGGTCTGGGAAACCAGGTCAGTAGAAGTCTCCAGAAAACACTGCCTGCTCACCTACTTAGCACCAGGCTCCTTGCTATTGAGCAGGGTAAATAGAATTTAACACCAACCTCAACAAGTTGAAAGTCTCAATCTGCATGACAGTAACACAGAGTGACAAACCCTACGATGAAGGCAGGCAGTGACCGAGTGACAACATATTCCGTGGGCAGCAGGAGGAGGTTATAGTAGCTGCTTAGAAGAGTACAAATTTGAGACGAGCTTGAAATCTACATAGGCGTGCACTAGCAAGAACACTCCGGGAAGACCATTTCCAGCTGAGGAAGCAGCACCCTGGGTAATTGATGGATAACAAGAATCCAGACTCTATAAGGCTTCGAAAAAGGGTATGGGAAGCTATGCACATACTCTTTAACGCTGGGGCTTTCTGACCGCTCGTGGGGGTACCCAGGGGACTCTTTTGATGAGTTTAGGATCAAAAGGTCCTGAGTGAGTCAGATTGCTGGGAAATGGACCCGTGGATAAATGGCATCTAATTGTGGCCTGGCGTGTTGGCTACTTGAAAGGACCTTGGCCATGGCTGTGGTAAAGAACAAGTTTCCTACAGGTCTGCAAATGCAATGACATTTCTAAAATCAATTAACACTAGCCAGTGGCAAGAAGAATAGAACTTAAGAGAGTATTTTATGACATTCCAGGATGTCAGAGTTGGAAGGTCTCTTGGAATTAATCTGTTTTACCCTTTGATTGATTATTTGGTGATTAATTGAAGATGCGACACTTGCCTACGGTGATGCAGCTGGTAGAAGAGCAAGAATTAGCATTCTGGGTCTCCTGGTACCCAGTCTGCTGTGCTTTTCTGCTACAAAAAGTGCCTTTTGAATGTGTGATTGTGTCAGCTACTTCATTTACCAAATATCTGTTGTGTGCATGGGGTCAGGGACTATTTGAGTGGAGTGAGGCACTGGAAGTGGAGAGCAGAGCAAAGAAAACATTTCATCTTTGGTAACATGAGCTTCTGAGCTCCCAGTACTAGAAGGGTGTGTTGTGCCATGGGAACTCACTGTTGCGTCACCTCTTAAACAGCGTCAAATGCTTTCAAAGATGTCATTGAGTTAGGCCTTCAGAAATAACTGCATCCATTAAATGCTGGGGATACAGGAAAGGATAAACTCCTAAAGTCTTCATCTTCAAAGAACTTACATTTATCCGGGAGGGATGTATATGCCTCCATAACATAACATACATATTTTGATATCTCGTATGTCAGCATACTGGGAAGGGCTAAGAAGAAAAATAAATCAGGAGAAGGAGATAGATCGTGCCGGGAGCACTTGGACACAAAATGATCAAGGAAGGCCTCCCTGAGGAGGTGATGTATGCACAGCTACATAAATGATGTCGGAGGGTAGAGCGATGAGGAAGAAGAGCATGGTTGGTGGACACAGGGAAAGTGCAGAGGTCCTAGAAGAGAGTCTTCTTGGAATGTTTCAAGAACAGTAAGATACCCTTTGGCTGGAACCGAACAAGTTAGGGGAGAGGTCCTTAAGATGGCACCAGCCAGGACCAGGGCCTGTGTATACAGAAACGCAGTCCATAACAGAGGAGTGATGGTTAGAGGAAGAAAAAAAAAAAATCTCTGGACCAGGGAACCAAAATCTCTGCTTCTAGACTTTTCTCTGCACCTGACTTCCTGAGTAACTCTGAGTGTCCAGTTTCCCCCGCTGGGCATCAGGCTTCCTATCTATACGACGAAGGGACTGAAGGTGGTGACCAAGGACCTCCCCGCTCTACAGTCTGCAGACCTTGCCGATGCTTCTCAGATTTAACCCATGGAGTGGAGAGTAGAATGCACATCAGCAAGAGCGGCAGCAGGGCGTTCCCAAATGCCCATGTTCCCGAACTTTCTGGATGTCTCTTTACAGGCCATCAGAGGCACCTGAAGTTTCAAGCGTTTCGAGGAAGCCTAATTCATTTCACAGTGTGAGGGGGGCTGAAGCCACAGAAATGATAAAGGCCACAAGCAAACACCACTCTTCTTGGTGGGAAGTTATGGTGCGTCTCCCTGTATAATGGGTGAAATCACATCTTTTGCAAGTTGTACATCATCCGTGAAGACTTTCTTCTTCTAATGATGGGCTGTCACTCTGTCTTTGTAAAGTGGGTAATGGAATTATTTTTAAAGCTTTCACTTAACAGCCTTGCTCTTTGTAAAGACCCGCCTGAGGAACGTAAGCATCTTTAGCTAGAGAAGTGACAAGTGTCTCTGACATTAAATAGATCTCTCTCTTACCTGTCCTGTTAAACATGCGGGATATCAAACTCCTCTTCCCTCTGACAGCGGTTTAGATTCCTGCTACACGTTGTACAGAACGCAGGGTGCGCAGCTGGTGAACACACCGGGAGGTACATAGAGCCGCATCAGGGTTACATTTAAAGGCCTTTTAACAGCACGTCTAAGGATGAAAATGCTGCCTCTGGAGGTTACAAGCTTCTCGTTACTGGAGATGATCAAGAAAAGACCATTAGGCAGGATATTACAGACAGAGGGTTGTGTCAGTTGGAGAACTGAACAAGCTGCCTTCAAAAAGCCCTTCCCACTCTGAGCTCTCCCCCATTAGCATAATCTTCCCTTAACCTCAATTCCTACCCCACGAGAGCAGGTGGGGGAATCCTCGCTGCCATTTTAATCACCATGTGCCTTGCCAAGAAGATAAAAACAGCAAGGTCAGACAACAAATATGCGCAGCCAAAGAAATGGGTTTGAAGTCATGTGCCGGGGTCTCGGAGGTCCTGACACCCACGGGGAGAGAAGAGAGAGAGAGAGAGAGTGTGTGTGTGTGTGTGTATGTGCATGCGCATGTGTGTTCACATGCGTGTGTGACTTCATCTGTACTACTTAGCTGTGCTGGGCTCTTTGTCTTTTGCATTTAATATTCTATTTTTGAAAATCACAGGCTTAAATTGGTCTTACTGATTCGTACTCAGAATTGCTATTGTGTTTTAACCAAGCATTCCTTTAGGGTTAACTAATATAACTCATATTTAAAATTTTTTTCTCAAGATACACCATTTACAGACCGATGAGAAAATGCCAAAAACTTTATATCATCCTTTGAGAAGTTTAGATATTTTTTAAAAATCCACAGAAATTATGAACGCTAAAATCAGGGTTATTCCCCAGTAAGAAAAACACAATTAAAAAAAAAAAAACAATTAAAAAAATGAAAGAGGAAAATTAAATGATAAGGAAGAATAATTCAAGATGTTCATAATCTAATAGATGCTCTAGAAAAAAGAACAGAGGAAAAAAAGAGAAGTTATCAAATAAATAATAGAATTAAAATTTCCAGAATGGAAGACCACCAATCCTCTAGTTGCAAAGACCACTAAAGGCCAAGAAGCAGAATGAATGAAACACAATCCACAGTTTAATGCATATATATATCCTTGTGCAAGTTTAGCATATCGAGAACAAGAAGACAAGCTCCGATGTTTAGAGAAAGAGAGAAAAATCTAAGCAAAACAAAATTGCTTTAACTAAACAAACAAACAAGAAAAGCTAACCAGGTTATTAACAGACCTCTCATCAACAGTATCAGATACAAATGGAGAAGCCCTTAAAATTATAGAATGAAGGCATTTTCATTTATATAGGAACTCAGAAACTTGCTTTTCATCCACTATTTCTGGAGGTAAAATAATTGAAGGTACACTGTGGCAAAATAATAAACACAAAGACACTAAAAAAGAAAACATTGAAGTCAAGAAACAGAGAAACTAATCCAAACGTAAATGGAAAAAAAAAATCCTATTCATACTGTATAGTAGCATTCTAGGAAAGCAATCCGCCCAAATGAAATCATTAGATAATTAATCTGATTTACTGAAAACATGGATATTATTACATATTGTAAAGAAGGCATATGCTTGTTTGATAATCAAGAGAAAAGAAGTTGGGGACACCAAAAGAACTATATAACTATAATACAAATTTAAGAATCAAACAAAGCAAACTAAAATATCAGATGACTTGGAGTATTTAGTGAAGCAAAAGAAAAAAAAATCACTTTGAGTATATTGTTTGACTCTCTCTTAATCACACAGTATTAGTGACAAAGGATTCTATTTTTTTTTCTTTATTGGTCCAGATACAGTAGTTGGTCTAACAGTGAATAATATTAATAAGATCAAATATTTAAAATTCTGCTTATTGGTATGAAGTATAAAGTTCACATATAAATTAAAAAATGAAAGAATTAGTCATAGTACAGATAGAATGTAACTCTTTTATAAACCTCGACCATGTAAGTCACTGCGGAGCTGCCGTGTGGGACCTTGGAAAGTGTTAGATGAATGAGGGACAGAGAGTAACAATGTTCTCAACCTGTCATACAGGAGAAGATGATTGGCAAAATAAGCGATGCAAGTTTAGGTATTAAAATAGGCAAGTGGATAAATAAATGAACAGGCCTGTAACTAGGACATTTAGAACTATGGCATGAACTCAAAGACTGACAGAAGTCCGAAGTGGCTAAAAATAATTACCACTGGGAAATGGGCTTGGGGAGAGAATTACCTTTTCCTTCCATAAATTTTCTGCACCTTTTATAAATTTTTCGTATGTGTATGAATTGTTTTTGTAAGTGATAATAATGATATTTAAAAATTAAATGGCCCTGTTCCAAGAGGGTGACATTTAATTGAGATCCTCATATAAAGGCATCATATGTGTCATCTCAGCTTCCTTGCCATAAAACAAGTACGATGTGATCATTATCTTCTCTAGACGAGATTTTCTTCGTTGGTAAAATACTGATGGTTAAGTTGGTCAAACAGTTGACCAGTTGTGTGATGTTAACTAAGTGTGACCACCGCTTTGCCAAGGACTCCCCCCTCAGATATGCCAGGCTTCCTCAGGAGGGCGCTCTATGCAGAACCATGTGTCAGGACTAAAGAGGTGGGTTCTAATTCTGTCTTTAGGGCCACTTTGGTTCATGGCTTTGAGCACCTGTTTCATCTCAATTGTCTTCTTCTTTGATATGAATGGACTTGAACAGAGACTATCTAAGACTTCGTATCTTTAAATGGAGTCTTGTGTTCCATTCATACCTCTCCATTCCCACCCCAACCCCCACATACTCACAGAAGTACAGCCTCCAGAATTAGCTAATTCTATTAGCTCTGTAACCTTAGGCTGGCTACTTAACCTCTCTGACACAATTTATTCATTTATAAAAGAAAGTCAATAAACACACTCCCAATTTCTTTATCACTGTTTTCATCTTGCTTCTTCTGTCTGGCCAGATGGGGGCGTTGCCTCCCTTGGCATTGGTCAGCCAATAATCTGAAGTTGTGTAATGCTTGGCATCTGGAAGGGAGAGAAGAGGCTAACTCTTACCACAGGCTCTAATTTAAGAGCAGAGAGTCCCCTCCTGGATTATGGGATTGTAATGTGAACTGTACACTTAACTTCTTGATCAAGCACAAAGGAAGACTGTGCTTCCCAGAAATGGATGATTTCATAGTTCAATGAGGTTAAAATAAAAATAATGCAATACAGGGCTCAAATAGAGGAAGGAACTAAAATGGTGATCTTCTCTCATAGATAAAAAATCTTCAGGGATGTTATTCCAATTGTGCCCAAGTCCCAGGACTTGGAGTGTGGTGTGGGCTGCTCTAGGCATGAGGACACAGAGAAGTCTCCCTGTGAATGTAGCATCCCTTCCAACTGTATATCCTCATGCAATTGTAGTTTGACCTTTTGTGCAAATATCTCAAGACTACAGCCCTTAGGAGGGACATTTCTTCCATGTTCTCCTAAACTCAGGATCTGACTAAGAGAGAGAAATAGGGGGGTGGGAGGCTTTAATTGGATTTTACAGATTAAAGCTTCCTACGCCAACTACTTCAACAGAGGCAGCATGAGAAGCAACTGGTCTTCCAAGCTTCTCCAAGAAAGTGATAAAGAAGGTATGTTATAGGTGTGTTTATAAAAGTATCAAATGAGCCAATTTCATCCCTACTCTTGGATTCACAGGTTTGTATCAGAACTTTCAGAGCTGTGGCTGATGAGGTTAACATCACCAAAAGATGCTTAAATAGTTAATGTGACTTTTCCCTTTCACTATGGAGTGGATTATTTTGCCTCTGGGCAAACATTTGAGCCCATGGGTATTCTGAATTAGATATAAATAGAATGCCTCTACCTGAGATCTTTAGAGTTCAGATTGTTTAAAATGTTTGGAATAAAAATAATAATGATAAAAAGCTTTGGCTTTAAAGAAGTTTCTCAGCCAGCCTCAAGGCAACACATGAAAATGGTTACTGAATTTCATACCCACAAGTTGCCAGAACTTAAAGGGAACTTTGACATCATCTAACCATGTTGATGCATTTTTAAAAATGATTAAACTGAAGCTAAGGAGGTGATATGATCTATCCAAGTTCACAAATCCTATATGGATTGAAAATGGCCCCAACCCATTCACTGATCCTTGTATTTAATTAAGCAGAGAATGTCTACTGAGCACCCACTCAGTCCTAGTGATTACACCAGGGTATGGGAAAACAAATATAGATATGTGATCACTTCTGCCTTCCAATAGCCTCCTATCTGGAGGAGAGGAATGCACATGTCAGTCCCAAGGTAACAGAAGAGGACCTAACAGAGAAAAGGTAGCCATGAAGTCTAGGACCTCTAATTCTTGTAAGGGGCTGGGAAAAGCTTCACAAAGGTCATCCCATTTGAGTAGAGACTTATATAAGGAGAAGAAGAGGGAAAGAGACTTTTCATGTAGAATATGTGCAAGGTTTTATGGGTCAAGACAGTTCAAGTGTTATTAGCCTAAGGTTGGTCTCATGGGACATTAATATCCAGAGAATCTAGAAAATGCATCCAGATTCTGCAGGATTCTGCAAAACAACAGCACATCATGTACAAGTGGAAAACTTGGATGTGGGCCAATGTGGGTAATTTCTAGCTACTTCATTGTGGGGGCAAGCAAATCAGAGCAGCTCTTGAATGAAATGAGAAGAGGTCATTACAGGGGATCCAGAAAGAATCTTTGCTTCAAAGAAGAGTTCTGCCTACTGTACTCTGAAACTCAAAAATGGGACCCAAACATTCAAAGCCACAATTCCTTAAGGATGGGGATTAAAAAAGTAAATGCGCTGGAGGGTAGAAGCCCAGGACATCCAACTCCTCATAAGAAATGTATCAAGTAATATATGGAGTGTTGTGATGTCCAATATTTTAAACAGTAGGGTTAAAATTCTTCTTTTCCTAACCCTCAATGGAAGGCATCTCAATTTACAAAGAAAAAGTTCCCTTTTTTAATGTGTTTTCAAAATACACTCCTCTTTTGTTCCCCTAGAGAACTTAAGGGAAAGATCTCTACTGTTGTGGTGTATAATCACAGCTATAAGCATAGTGGGGAGGTGGCAGTGTGTGGTGATCAAGGGCAGGGCCTCTGGAGCCAGACAGCCTTGGCTTAAATCCTGGCCTGGCCACTTATTAGTTGTATGAATTTAAATAAGTTGCATAACCTCTCTGTGCTTCAGACATAATAATAATATTTATCTTTTAAAGATCTTGAGGGTCTTTGCTTATGAACTCATTTGTAGAAAGCCTGGTACCTAGTATTACATCAGTTTTTTTTTTTTTTTCAAAGATTTTTTAATTACTGACATTATTTTTTATTTTTTATTTTTATTTTATTATTTTTTTTTTTTTGCAAATCACTGCGATAAAATCTGGTTTTCCTTCCTAGGTTTCAATTATGTTTAAATGGATTGCCCAGTTAATGTCCAGAAGATTGTGTTCCTTCATCAAGCATTACAATATTATTAGCAATATGGAAGAATCAGACATAATATTTGTCTCAAAAAATTTATAATCAGATTGAGTGTATTTATTTCATTCTTACAAAGTAATATAAACTATGGACCTTAATTTTTTCATTCTACTATGAATATTCATTCTTCTTCCTCTGTGCATACCCATCTAAATTCTACCCATTTCTCAGGACCCTATACCATTGCTTGGTATATCAGTCAGGGTCCAATCAGGGAAGCAAAGCTATATGTTTTAATTTTAACAGGGAAAATATATTATAAGGAATTATTAATTATAACAGGTGATTGTAGTAATGAGAGATTGGAAGAAATAAAGAGGACACCAAAGGCTACAGGAATAAGGAGCAGCCACTAGGACTGAGAGAGTAGACCTAAAGGGAATGTTTTCTTGGGCCAAGGTCCAGACCTTCCTGGAGAGTCCAGGACTCAAAGATGGGAGACAGGTGGTGATGATGCCATATCAATGAAACCTCTAGAGTTCTAGGTACTAGAGTTACTTTGTTATATAACCACCTGAGGCTGGGAGTACCATGAGATGCTAGCTCCTATGTGCTACTCTGCTTTCAGTATCTGTTCATGTTGAAAGAGCCAGATGCTATGGAAGCCACCACATTGCAGGAGGTTAGTGCTGGGACAGCTGCATGCATTACAGGAGACTCATCCTGGAGAAGTCAGGTGCATTCAGGAGCCTGCTGGGCAAGCATACTGGAACCAGGAAGAGAAGACTTTCCTCCAGCAATTCTCTCCACTCCTCTCTAATGACAATGCTTAACATCCATTTCCTTTGTTGGTTAGCAAAGGAAAAATATTGAAAGAACTCAGCTCCACTTTCAAAGAGCAGACCAAAAGAGGGAATTGGGAAGTTAGAGGCAACTTGGTAACTAGCACAGTCCACCCCTTTGATCATTGAGGTTCCGTATGCAATTCTTTACAGGAAGCTAACGTCTGGTTGACTGCAACTTCCACCAATGTGGTCTTAAGGTTTACCACTTGGGCCACTTAAAACATGTCTCTTGTGACATACTAAAACTGCTACTTACATTTCTTGAGCACTTTTTTTTTTTTTTTTAAACTAAGAGTGGATAGCCCTCTGGTACCAAAACATGGCATCATGGCATGAATTTTGGCGGCTTGGCCATGTTGGTGTCTTTTATTGAACTTACTTCCAAAGAAAACTTTGAGTAATGTTTTTGAATCCATGTTACATCCTTTTGTGCCGTTTATTTAATTTGGATGTTTATTTGTACTATCAATTAATATTCATTGAATGCCTATTCCGTGATAGGTGAGAAGGGCCACTTCCTTGTAGTCTATAGAGCTGGGGCACTGACTGGGTCGTTGTGTCTTTGTCACCCCCTCCCCCGGACCTTTTCTAAGGCTTGCGAACCTATCTACTGTCCTTTGTAAGAAATGACATCTTTCTCATTATGGGAGATGAAGATTTTACCCTCTTTACCACCTGCTTAAGCCTTGAGACTCCTATGAGTAATTATGTGATACTATTGTTTCCAATTTTATTGGGTCTAAATCCAGTGAGATTTACCCTCACATGGGAAAAGGTATGAGAAAGGTTGGCATAAATTATAAATGCCTGTGCCAAGGCATGCTTTTTCCATTACTACAAAGTATTGTAGTAGAAGTTTCTGGGCACAAGCCAGAGATTTCTCATCCCAAATTCAAAATCAACAAAAGGCCCAAGAGTAGGATCTCTAGTGCTGGAACAAATAAAGTTTTTCACAGCATTCTCTGTTGAAGCGGGATTTTAGGAGGGCCTGGAGGTAGCCAGAATTCAAGAAAGAAGAGAGGTGGTTCCAGGTAATGGGGCAGAGTGGGAAAGGTCAGAAAGACAGCAGGTAAGAAAATGGTAATGGAAAGACAGCCAACCCTCTGAGAGAAAGGCCTCCCCACTCAGTGGAGGCACCCAGAAAGTCTAGCATTCGGAGAACATCTTCACCTTATTCCAGTTTCTTCTCTACCACTGCTAAAATTGTGAGGTGTGAACATTGTGTAGGTGTTTGCCTAAATAAAATTCCCGCACTCTGTGCTTTTATTTTTTTGTTTGTTTGTTTGTTTTGGTTTGGGGTTTTTTTTTTTTTTTAATTTCAAACTATTTTAGGGAGACAGGTGTCTCTCTCTTTTTGTAAAGCAAAATAGCAGGACAAATTTCCATATTTCATCTGGTTGATTCCCAGAAGGTGCACATTCACTTCTCAGACTCCAAGCTCCCAGAGATTCTCACAGGTATATGGTCACCCTGGTGTGAGGTTGTATCTCAGGCTTGTCATTGCTGCTGCATTTACAAATGCTATTCCCAGTTTCCTGCCCAGCTCTCTGAGATAGGAGTGAACGTTTGTGGTAATTAAAACAGTGTGAAATTTGCACTGTCAGGAAACACAGCTATTTTTTTTCTTTTGCCAGCCATCATGCTATTTTTAGCAGTAGGCTTCACCATTTATTTGCTGGGCAATGACATCAAGAAACAGATATTAAGCAAGGAAGCCAATTTACTCCACAAAAACATCCATTATCTTTATCATCAACAGAGACTGAAAAATAATCAATTAGAATGCTTCACTTGGGAATGACTAATTGAATTGTTAAATCTATGGTATTGGGGAAGTCACCCTGGGAGCCTAAATATTATTTCATATAATAGGCAAGACCCTATGCTAAAGAAGCTTCAAATTAGTACCACTCTGTACATCAAGATCATGTTCATCAATCAACTCGTTACAGACCAGAACTCTTCATTCTGAATCTCATGTTTTCCAATTTGATCTTATCCCAGAGGAAGTGTCACACTTCCACTGAAAATGCACTTACCAAGGAACATTCATTTCCAGCTCTTAAGCACCCTATCCCAAGAATATTTCCCAAAATATAATGCCCATAATCAACCCAGATGATCACACACAGTTACCCAGGTACATGTAACGTCATACAGACATTCATATGCTGACTTACACATACAAAGACTCGTACACATATCTACTTACACACACACAGTTCTCAGCTTTTGACTATATATAAAAAGAAGATCTTGGGGTACCTGGGTGGCTCAGTGGGTTAAAACCTCTGCCTTCGGCTCGGGTCATGATCCCAGGGTCCTGGGATTGAGCCCCGCATCGGGCTCTCTGCTCAGCAGGGAGACTGCCTCCCCCTCTCTCTCTGCCTGCCTCTCCACCTACTTGTAATCTCTGTCTGTCAAATACATAAACAAATCTTAAAAAAAAAAAAAAGAAAGAAGAAGATCTTGCCTATTGCCTATTCTCCCACAGAGAACTTGAGTGCAAGTAGTATGGTTTAGCCAAAGAACCAGCCCAGAACATGGAATAATTTTTCATCATTTTTCTTTCATTCAATTTACTAAGAATTAGATACATAGGGCCATCGAAGGCTCTTAGGATATGTGGGTGAGGAAGAGATGATCCCTGCTCTCAAAGAGCTCACACATAGTGAGAAAGACAGGCTGAGAGACTAGTCTTTGCCATGCAAGTTGACAGAAGCTGTGAGAAGGCTCTGCATAGGCAGCTTTGGGATCACAGAGAGCCCTTCATTGACATTTTTAGAAGAGTCTGGCAATGAATCCAGATAAGTGAAGAAGTATGGGAGAAAGGCATTCCAGGCAGAAGCTGTACCTATTTCGGAGGATTACAGTTTGAAAGAGCCTCGAGTATGTGGAGAATATGATATGTGAAAGTATAGAATTTGAGGTAGCATGTGGAAGGCTTGAGAAATGGAGGAAGGGCTTGGTGTGCAGGCCAAGAGGGTTATCTTCCTTCTGAAAACCTTGAGGAGCCTCTGAAATGTTTTCAACAGAGAAGTAACTCGATGGGATTACTTTAGAGAGATGATTCTGGGACTAATGTGGGTCATGGATGGGAGCGTGGGAGCAGCACAGAGAATGAGCGGGCGAAGTGGGAAAGAGCGCAGAAGGGAAACCAGCGGCGGTGGGGCTTCTGCAGAAGTCTGAATAAGAAATCACCCAGACCAGAGCTGGGTGACTGGAAGGAGAGGAGAAGGAAAGGTGCCAGGGAGAGAGAACTGACAAACATCACGGTACAAGGGAGGACAGAAGCACCCAGCTTTCCGGGTTGATGAAAAGACCCTTCGTAAAGTTATTTACTGAGATAAATAGCGAGGGAAGAATCTGTCCTAGAAGGAAAGTATAGCTTTGGACATGTTGGATTTGCTGTGTGCATGGGGCTATGGGCACGAGTTGTGGTGTAAAGATGTCAGTCTGACACTAGACAAGAATGAGGGGATTCCTGCATGGCTGTCCTTGAGCCTTCTGATGGGATAAAAGGATCATGACTGCTTTGGGACCCTCACATCCCAGAAAATCCCCTGCTCAGTGGTAAGTGGGAGAGGGGGGATCTTTTTTCCTCTGACTTCTCTTAAGTTAGTTAGATAGAAGGTGCTTAGCCCAGAAGAAGTGTTTCCAGCAACTTCCACAAATCTAGAGCAGAGAAACTCTCCCCTTCAAACAGGACTCTTTTAGAATAAAGTGATTCTTGTGAAGAGGATTGTATAGATAGATTAAGATATGTTATCTTGAGGGTCCAGGTGCTTTTTATAATTTTTTTAAAATTTGTTTAAGAGGATTCTAATTTTAGAATTCAGAGGATTCAGAGAATAACCTTCTCTCTTTCATTTTATTCCAACCCTTTTCCTCTTCTTTCTTCCTCCCTCAGTAAACCAGGCCATGACCTGTTCTGGGGTAACATGGAAGCTCTCCCAGGGTGCCCATATCAAAGGTCCTTGGCAGAGAAGCACCAGCCTCAACAGCCTCCCTGCCAAGTACCAATCTTTTTCTTTTCTTCTTAGGCAAAATGACCTTCAACAGAAATCACTGTTTTATAACTCAAGGAAAGGACAGCCTGTCTGTGTTTTGCTTCAGCAAAACTATTACTACCTTAGTAATAGAGAAATAAGGTTCTTTGCTAAGAAGCTGAATTATGTGGGACTGCCCTGAATTTTATTTTGTTGAGTTTCCAATCCTCCCAAAGCACTGGAAAAACACATCCATTCAAAAATGACTCTGAGTCTTGGGTCCCCCCATCTCCAGTTTCATTGCATGTTTTCCCAGAGAGAGATTTAAAGTTCTCACCCTCTCACATCAAGAAAGCATCCTTTATAAGTGAGAGGGAGAGGTTAGTTCTGAATCCAATTACAGTCTTTTGTGTTTTTTCTTGAAATTGAGAAGACAGCAAAGGCAGACTTTAACATAATCATGAAATAAATTAGGCTTTGATTGTGGAATTGGAGCCCCCGACCCCTGCTCATATCTCTGCTAAGTAGCCATCCTTGCTCGTGGCAGTCTTTTCAAGTGTGTGTCTAAAAACAAAGCCAGGGTAGGAATCTAGAATGGTAAAGTCCTTAGATGCTTTTGCCCCAACAACTGCAATACTGGAATTATATCATCAGGAAACTGCTACCAATATAAGAAAGGTTTTCTACACAAAGATGTTCATCACGTTGTTGTTTATTGTAGCAAAGAAAGGCAAGAGGTAAAATATGCCAGGCGAATATTTCTGGCAGAAAAATTATAGTGTAATGTCAAGTAAAGAAAGCAAGGTTTTAAAAAAAAAGTTTATTCTCTATGAGATTTCTGAGCTACTAATATTATTTATGATAAAAGCCTTGAAAGACACAAACCAAAATATTAACAGTTGTTGTTTCAGGCTGGTGGTATTATGAGTTCCAAATATGCAATGGGGAAAAAATGATATAAGAGCTTTTCTTTTTATTTTCACCTAAATTGTTCAACATTAGGGAATCAAGCTCAAGACTGAAAAGTAATTTGTTAAAAATAAAATGTGTGTATTGGAAACATTGTCAGTTTCCTCTGCTTTCATTGGAGTGGAGGCCAGAGGAATAGAACACTTTGTGATAATCCTAGAACTAGAAGAGATATTCAGGGAATATATCTCTTTTACCACAAACTGAGCCACAAGCTAGGATCATCAGAAAGAGGTGAAGGAATTCAGTGATGACTGATTCATGGTCTAGATTGTTTAGATACTAATCAGGAATACACATGACCGTAATGTAGGTGCCAGGGGAGAAACATAACTGAAGGGCTTCAAGAAGAGTCCACAGCCCACAAGTTCTGATGGGTGGAAAATGTATGGATGTGATGTACAGACTATAAGAAGGAGAGGGATGAAGAATCATGCTCTGTAGTTCTTACACCTTGCCCAATGTCTAGTGCAGAGCAACACATGTTTGCCCAGCTGTTGACCACCACTTAGAAATAATTTGGGTTTGGCCAGACCATGGACATTCAGGACGAGACTTTGTAGTTCATTTCATAGACAATGGGCACTCCCAAAAGTGTTTAAGCAGAGGGAGTCAAAGTTAAGAGCTTTGGGTTTTTTTGTTTGTTTGTTTTTTTAAGGGAATCTAGATGACAGTGACAAGCCAGAGGAATTGCAGGGATAATGCTGAAGGCAGATGTTTGGCACCGGGGCCTGGGGAATGGTGCTAAGACACCTTGTAGCAGAAGTAATTATTAGAAGGGTTGAGAGAGACAATGTGGATGGAATGGCAGGACTGGAGATGAGCGTGAGAGCAGGGAGAAGGAGAGGAAGGAGTCCAAAATGGTGATATAGGTACTAAACTGTACTGCATAACCTCTAATTTTGAACTTGAGTTACCTGCATCTGCCTAAAGTTGCCTTTTAATTTCACAACCATCCTGCTTTCCTGTGAATTTGGAGTTGAGGAGAACATGTGGATGCAAGAGGAAAACTTGCAGAGCAAAGTCATTGCCAAACAGGTGAGTTTCCTCAGGAAATCATCAAGGGGTCTCTTTCAGTTTCCACTCACACCCATCTTTCACCTGGGTTCCTGTCACACACTGCAAGAACTTTGGCAAAGGGATCTCACGGAACTTTGATCGTTTTATGAGGCAGTTCGTCCAGACTTGTAGGGCCCGCCTCCTCTCTTCCCCGGCTCCCACTCCCTTTCTCAGCTACGCTGACTATCCCTTTGGAATTCATCACATTTAACATCTATGTAACCTCTGGGCCAGGTTTTTGTGTTTTTTTTTGTGTGTGTGTTTTTTTTTTTTGTTTGTTTGTTTGTTTGTTTTTTAAGGCACAAACTAACCTGGAATCTCCTTGAGTAGAATCAATCCTCAATCCTACAAATATGGTGGGGACATTTTTGGTTGCCTACCCAGACTCCATTCCCCCCTTAACCCTGGCTTTTACCCAGACATCTACACAGTCTGCTTCTGTACTTCAAAGAAAGCCAACGGAACTCTCCGGAGTCCAGGAGTGGGCCGGATTAGCTAGAGTAATTCTGATTGGTTCAGGAATTGTAAGGCTACAACGTGGTCCAATGAGACCTAAATGAGACCTAATAAAATGTGTGTATTGGAAACATTGTCAGTTTCCTCTGCTTTCATTGGAGTGGAGGCCAGAGGAATAGAACACTTTGTGATAATCCTAGAACTAGAAGAGATATTCAGGGAATATATCTCTTTTACCACAAACTGAGCCACAAGCTAGGATCATCAGAAAGAGGTGAAGGAATTCAGTTATGTGCTGGTGTTTCTACAAAAGTAATTCACTCTAAAGAGCGCCCAGACCTATGGAGCTTCTCTTCTTCTGGATGAGGCTTCATACAGGTGATGTCCCAGAACAGCCACAGCCATCTTGCTGCTACAGTGAAGTTGAAACTGTCACAGAAAGAAAAACGGAAAGAAAATTCTAGCAACACCTTTCTTATTTTAAGTCAGTTTGAGTTGACCTAGAGCTGTTTAGCAAGGGTTGTTGTTCTGGTAAATGTTAAGGATATTTTTGTTTCACAGTAATTGGGAGGTGAGCCTGGCATTTAATGCAGGAAGACCAAGGAAGCTCGATGGAGTTTATGAGATAAGCTTGCGTGACAAATATTCCCTCATTCTGTACAATCTTCTCATGATCCATTGGGCTTCTAGGTTAGGTGACAAACCCATTTATTATTATCTGAGCTGAGAGGCTAATTCCGTTTTACATACACATGAAACATCTTCCTTTGTGTATGGTTTCAATGCACACTGAATTTTCCATTGTTCAAATCAAGGAAAGACTGTACTTTCATATGAAACTCTTCCAAGATTTGATCACCTCTTCGGAAAATCATGCCTTGTCACCAAAGAAAATGGCACTTATGGGACTTGAGTTGTCACCATGATACTCCCTTACTACTCAGCATTTATAGCTCGCACATTTGTGGTGACTCTATCTCATGGTCCAAATCTCTCTCTCTCTCTCTTTTTTTTTTTAAGATTATTTACTTATTTGACACAGAAAGAGAGAGAGAGAGAGAGAGAGAGAGATCACAAGTAGGCAGAGAGGTAGGCAGAGAGGGAGAGGGGGAAGGAGGCTCCGGGCTGAGCAGAGAGCCTGATGTGGGGCTCGATCCCAGGACCCTGAGATCATGACCTGAGTTGAAGGCAGAGGCTTAACCCATTGAGCTACCCAGGCTCCCTCATGGTCCAAACTTCTGGCAACTTCTTCATGCGTACTAGAGTGATTGGAAGCCAGCATTTACATATTCATGTGTACATAGCTTTCTATGTACCTAGATGCCTAAACCCCATTTTTCAGCAATTTCCTCATTAGGCATATGCATTAAAGAAATGCAAGTGCACATGCACCAAAACACGTGCACAAAATGTTCATAGCTACACTGCTGATAGGAGTCAAAATGTGAAGTCCTTTTTACCTGAGGTTGAAGAGATTCTGGAAAATAGTGAAATAAATCTCTAATGGGACTACAGGTCCTATCATGCAGTTACTCCAGGTGCAAAGTTACTTCGTAGAGCCTGAATTGTCAGGAAATAAGATTTTTCCTGTTGGTAATCATGACCATGATTCTTCAAACAGAACACATTGGTAGCCAATCTCTCATGTGAGCCTCACAACAGTCCTCGGAGAGGAGGTAGGTTGGGAGTGTTCTTTCCCATTTATAGGAGAAACTACAGCACAGATAGGTAAAATCTAGGAATTTGTGGCTTCCAATGGAGAAGGCTGGACTCCAATCCATTTCTCCTGAATCCCAGGAGATAGGAGTTTCCACTTAACCTGTTGTCTATGACCTGAAGCTTAGAACCTCAGGAGTATTATATTTGTGTCCATAGCTCACTATATGTAACCATATATTTCCATTTTGGGTGAAAATATTTTTCACCACATAAGAACAATTCCTGATCTTCTTAATGAATATTTCTTAACATAAACCAATCCTTTTTTGATGCCCTGTGCATTTATTATTGGAATATATATTATCATAATGTGAGATAGCTTAATTCTACATTGAATTTAGGTTGCTTTTTTTTTGGTCTTCAAAATCAGATAGTCTACCCTACAGTATTAATGGTGTCATCTCTTCCTGTTTTATTCAATATCACTGTAAGATTTTTAAATGCCCACATTTCTTAGAATTCCATTCCAAATAAAAGAATTAATGCTACCATCTCCCATTTTGTGCATTCACAGTTTGACACTTAGGAGTGTATAAAACATATCCTTTTTGCAGAAACTACTTCTGTTAAGACTTTGGCTTTGACTCTTAACTGTTAGAAGGCATTTGAGCCCTTCTCCTCAGTTCACATGCTCCGTGAATGCAAGCAAATTCAGGCCCTTTCGTCTCGCCACTTCCCGGTCTTACCCTACTCCACCTCCACTGACACAGGCCTAGGCTTTCAGTAGATACCTGAACTAGTGGGGGAAGGAGGGCAAACTGGGGACTCTGTGGCCTTGGTCTCTTCACTTTGTTTTCGGGTTCAGTTTTCTCCTCTACCAAATGGTGATGCTATCACATACCTTTCAACACTGTCAGGATGACATGTGAGTTAGCCAAAGCACCCAGCTCAGAGCCTGGCAGAGAGTTGGCACTAAATAATGGCTTTCTCTTTCTCATCCTGTCATTCTCCCTCCCCCTCCCTCACACCTTTCTCCCTCTCTCTCTCTCTTTACATTAAACACCATTTCCTCCACTCCTCTTGGATGCATACGTTAT
Source organism: Neogale vison (assembly GCF_020171115.1). NCBI lineage: Eukaryota > Metazoa > Chordata > Mammalia > Carnivora > Mustelidae > Neogale > Neogale vison. The sequence continues at coordinate 132,196,332 of NC_058098.1, forward strand.
ACACAACTGTCCTCATGGCTTTCATCCCTTGATGATATTGTCTTCGATTGCAGGATCACACAAAAGCCCTCTCTCATCCCAGCAAACTGAATGAGGTCAGATTTGGTGGCTTCCCACTGCTGGCTCAGAACAGACATGTCCCTGCTGCTGGGGGAAGATACTCTCTCTGGGGCAGGCCAACCGTACGCCGCAGAAGCCAAGGCAGCCAATCTCTCAATGAGCATGTAGGGTTTATGCTTTCTTTTACAAAAACCAAATGGAATTAATAACGGGTATGTCACTTAGTAATTAAAATTAGATCCTTAAATAAACAAGTTAATAAGAATGATGAAAGATTTAGAATGGAAATTAAAATAAGAAATATTTCTGTCAATTTATTTCGACCACATAGTTCAGTAGGTTATTTTGAGCCCAGGAAAGCCGCTGGAAATAAGTTACACAAAGAAATTCCAGAGCCTTCTGTCTCCACTTTGCTTTTTGGTTAAGGATCCTATTTGTGGGATGCTTTGCAGCCAGGTCCTTTTATGAGTGACCTGAAGAAGCCAGGTGACTAAATTGAGATTCAGAGGGCTGGAGCCACTGAAGGAATGATTTGCTTTCACTTTATTCAATGAAAGGGTTTGGACTAAGATTCCATTGCTGATTTGAGACCCTGTAGCACAAAAGGAAGTACCAATAGGAAGATCTGGGACGCATCCCCTGCCCTGCCTCATACTAGCTCTGCGACATTGGTCAGAATCCTAATCTGATCTTCAATGTCCTCATCTAAGAAATATAGCCAGCAACTTCAACCTTATGGATTTGTATGAAACTTAATAGAAAATAATCAAAATAAAGCAGGTAGGACAATACCCTAACACACAATAAGCACTCACAATGGTAGTTATGTTACTGTCATTCTAATAATTGTTTTATCATCATCATCATCACTTGGAACTTTCTCCTGGGGTCTGGGTCCTGTCTCTAAACATGAGCTCCTCCAGTATCCTCCTTCTCTGATCCTTTGAATTTCCCCAGCACATGTGGGCCAGACCACACTCGAGACACTTTGTGAGTTTTGTATCTTGTTTCTGTTGTCTCATTGCCCTGGACATTAGTGGCATCTCCTTTATTAGACAGTATTCTACTTAAGGAAAGGGAGTCCACATTTCTGTTTCTTCTAGAGTGCGTAGGAGTGTCAGCACTTGTACCTAGTCAAGATTTCAAGTACAGTGCCATGGACAGAGCTTTGGATTTGAGGACTGAAGACCTGGGCTTCAAGTCCAGTGTTCTTTCTTCCACGTCCCACTATGCCTCTAGAAGAACGTCATCAACGGTGATGCTTAGCACCCTCAGGGACATAGGGCCCCCACTGCATACTGACTTGCACCCCTCACTCACATGATGCCCTTACCCTGGTGAGACTATCAGATATGTTGCACTAGGAAACCTAAATTAGATCACAAGTTCTAGTGAGAGAGGCTATGGCATGGGAAGGGAAGGTGAGGGAGAAGAAAGGATGTAAAAGTGAGGGGATTAGAGATGCTAAGGGAAGAAGATGCGGGTTGGCTTCCAACCACCCCAGAACCCTGCACAGGGAGCATGGCAGAGCCAGCCATGCTCAATCCCGCCCTGACAGAAAGCCACCCAGAGAACCTCCCCTACAAGCTCCTTCCCAAAGTTACCTTTGCTCAATCTCACTGTCTCTTCCACATTTTGACTCTCTTGTCTGATTCCTCAAATAAGCCTCGGGCCCTCCTTGTTTTGACAACCTATATGGTCCCTTTCTCCAGTTTTATTATCCATAGATCTCAACTTGCATACCTCCAAATACCTCCCTTCTGCAACGTGCTAGGAGGTGACCTGGCTACCTGCCTCACCCCGTAAGACCATGACTTTTGCTCACTCTGTCCATGAAAATGCTGGGGAGTTGTCGGGAGTAGGTAGAGAGAAAAGGCTGAGAGGTAGGAGCAGTCTGCTTGAGTCAGGTGTCACCTCAGGTCAATAGCTCTCAGAATCTCTTGCCAGTTTCAGGATAAGCGCTGATACTGGTTTATAATCATCCGTCAAAATGTGCAACGCACAACTTATTTTTTTTAATCCTCCAGATTTTATGTAGTCTTGTTAGGCATGAGAACATGACAAAATTGAGGTCTTACCATTCTTTGCTCTTTGCCCAGGTCATGAGGGGAGAGGCCCTTTCGTCTCCCCACTTCCCGGTCTTACCCTACTCCCCCTCTACTGACACAGGCCTAGGCTTTCAGTAGATACCTGAACGAGTTGGGGAAGGAGGGCAAACTGGGGACTCAGGTGGCTGGAGCACCACCCAAAAACCAGGTTTGTCAAATCCACAATCATTTGTGGAAAGTCCAGGGTGATTACCAATGCATGTTTGCCAAGACATATGAAAATTAAAAAGGGGGTGTAACTAAAAGTGCAATGTGAGTTGGTAAGGGTGGATTCAAACAGTGTAAAATGAGTCTGATTGTCACAAAACTGAAAATCCACGAAGCTGGCCCAGCCGCTCAAGAATAACTAGAGAAGGCTGGCCTCTGGGATGAAATGTTTACCTTGAACAGAGCTACTTTGTTTTGAAAGCAGAGACGTTTCCTAGAAGTTTTATTCACTGCATTTCAAGTATTTTTGCCAACACCTTATTTGCAGTAAGACCTTTATTCTTCTTGCCAACTCAGGATTTTCAGCCTTGGTGTTTTTCAGACAATGGTGCCCATAGTTGCCAGGGGATTCGGGATTACTGTATGTATTTCCTTTTCAGCACCAGGCTTGCATTTTAGCTGAGTGCAGATTAGGTCAAATGAACCAGCTGATTAGGTTGGCCATAACTGAGCCACAGAGTACATGCTGCCTAAGGAAGTCAGATTTTTATTCTGAAAATAACACCCACTAAAGCAAAGCACATCAATGGATACATGCCTGTTAACATTTCTTTTATTTTTTCCCACCTAATTCTTCAAAGGGATTTGAAATGATGGTTATTATTTCATACGCATCACTAAGAGGTGTCACAATTTAAAGCAAGATTTCAGATTTCCACCCAGTGATAAAAATTTAATCATTCATTCATTGATTCAACAGATAATTATGGGGTAGGTTCTTATGCCAGACTTTGGGGATACTATGGTGAAAGTAATGTAATTCTTCTCTCTCTCTCGGACAAATAAATAAATAAAATGTCAAAAATATATTTTGAAAAAAATAAGGGCACCTGGGTGACTCAGTCAGTTAAGCATCTGCCTTTGACTTAGGTCATGATCCTGGGTCCTGGAAGCAGGTCCCACATGAGGCTCTTTGCTCAGCAGGGAGGCTGCTTCTCCCTCTGCTTGATACTCCCTCTGCCTATACACTCCCCCCTCCCTCTTTAACTTTGACAAGTAAATAAATAAAATCTTAAAAAATCTATTTTGACAAAAGAAAGTAACACAGAGACAATGGGCTCAAAGAATATGAGAAGGAAAGATCCAGAATTTCAATCCTAGCTATAATAAGTGGAATAATCTAGTGGTTATTAGCCATTCATCTTGACAGATTACCCATCACAATAACATTGGATACTGACTTGGCCAAACAAAAGGTGGGAAGTTGCATAACGGTTAAATCGTGGTGACTTAGAGAGTCAAGGGCCTTGGAAATCATCTTTCAGTCTTCCAATTTACAGAGTAGCTATGAGGGCAGACATGGAGAATGACTTGTTCAAGGTCATAGATCAAGAAGCAGAGATAGTTGGGAATCTGCTGTGTATGAGTATGGATGAGGGACGAGTGAGACTCCATTTCTTTGGAATTCTGAGCAAGTGCAAATCTAGACAGGAAACAATATGGTGCCATTGAGGTCATCCGCATCCATGAGATCCCAGCTTTTCTCCCTTGATCCTTTTCCAAATGGACATGCTTCCTCTTTCAAGAATAATTTTCCATGGGATGCCTATGTGGCTCACTTGGTTACACATCTGACAGCTCAGGTCATGATCTCAGGTCCCAGAATAAAGCCCCACATGGGGCTCTGGCCCAGAGGGGAGCCTGCTTCTCCCTCTCCCTCTGTCCCGACCCATTCCTTTTCTCCCTCTCTCTCGCTCTCTCTCATAAATAAATAAAATATTGAAGATTAAAAAAAAGAATAATTTTCCAATGTTGAATTCAAAATAGGAGACACTTTCTTTTCACTGGTTTGTTGTTGTTTGTCTGTTTTAGTTTTGTTGGTTTTTTTTCCCAGTTTTTATTGTGATTCTTTTGTTATTGTTGTTACTGCTGTTTCTCTATCCAATATCAACATTATCTATAAATAAGGATAAATGTTATGAAAGGATTAGAACTCTGGACTCAGAAATAACAACAGGCAAAGGTCCATAGGAAAGTTTTCTGAACCCACCACTCAGCATTCCCACCGGGCTGTGTGTCTAGCCTACGAAATATTGCAGAAAGAGAACACCCCATTAAAGGCAAATACTTCAAGTAACCATCAAAACACAGGTCTCTGAATTCCACAGTAGTCTGGGAGAAGGCCAGGTGATTACAGGTATATCTTGGTAAAACTTGAAAAGATAAAGGGAGACTGTATGTCTTCCTCTATTTCCTTCCAACCAACCCCCAAATCAGCCAGTAAACAAGATGCCGAGTCTATTTACCCAGTCAGGTCACCCTGCCTGGCCCCCTTCCAGACAGAATTTCTAAGGTAAATATGTCTTTTATAGAAAAGCAGAATCTCCTTACAGAGAGGAAATATGGTGCATGCAGGGCAACCCAATAATTTATTGCCCAAACCATGATACTTCTGAATGTGGAAGAGTCACTCTTAATAATTATTTCTAGGGGACGCCTGGTGGCTCCATCAGGTGAACATCTGCCTGTGGCCCAGGTCATGATCCCAGGGTCCCGGGGTGACGATATTGTCAGGCTCCCTGCTCAGTGAGGAGTCTGCTTTTCCCTCTCCCTCTGCCCCTCCCCACTACTCATGCATGCTCTCTCAAATAAATAAATAAATCTTTTTAAAAAATTTATTCTAGACAATAGATACTAAACAGAACTTCCCAGGGAAACTGGGATCTGTCATCATGCTAGGTAGAGGGAAAGAGCTTTGGATTGGAGGTCAGACAAAGCTGAGATGGAGTCAGCCTCCCACAGGCTGACTTGATACTTTCTTGTGTAAGATGGATAATAGGGTACATTTAACAGTGTTTTGTTTAGGATTAGCTGGTAAAGGTTGTGGCACATGGTAGGTTTTCGACGAAAGGCGGCCGTGGCTAACATAACCACCCTATGAGATGGGTATGCTTATTATCCAATTAAAATGTCCAGGAAATGGAGGCCCCAAGTAGATAAGTGGTCTGAGACCACAGAGCTAGTAAGTGGTAGAGCAGACACACAAACCAGCCCCCTCTGCCCCACCCAGTTTGGCTCATACCTTCTGCATTGGCTTGTCTGTTGGCGTTCTGTGAACTGAGTAAGGGGGGGTCTATCTCCATGTACGCTAAGAGCCTCCTGGAAGAGGCAGCGTGGTGGGCAGTGGTTGGGGGAGAGATGGAGGGGCAGTGGGAGGGGAGGACTGGGAGCACATGACAGTCTCAACTCCCTAGGACGGGGCCTGGTGGATTTCCAAGCCTTGGCACTCTTCGTCAATGCTGTTTGCACTGCAAAGTTAAATGCCCTCTGCAGCTCACTTGCTAAGTGACCGTGAAAGGCTCCCCTCTCTAAAATCCGTTTCCTATCCTGTAAGCAAGTTTGTTGGAGGAAATGTGCCTCCAGTTCACCTGTCTGTTCCTCAAGATGAAGATATTTCCACTTCTCTTCAGCTCTTGAGTCCACTTTCGGCTGTGCCTCTGAGGTCCTGGAAAACCTAGAAAGGCCCCGAACTGCCAGGGCTCCCAGGAAGAGTGGGTTTGCCTTCTCCCTAGAGTGCCTCTGGGCAAGACCCGGCATCCTGGGCTATGTGGGCGAGGAATGGATTCCCACACACCCACCTCGGCCAACCAGAGAAACTGACCACCCAGGCTCAAGCCTGCCCTGGCCACATCAGACAGCAGCCTGGGTGGCCTCTCTGTCACTGCAGGCAGAGCTGTCCACCAGGATTAGCTGGACCAGCCGCAATGGCTCTTGCCCAGCTCCTTGTTCCCGGGGGTTCTGGTGCAAGGCATTCATCTCTGAGGTCTTCTGGTTGCTTGCTGGTATGGAGCACCCTAGAAAGGCAAGAAAATCTCCATCGGGGAGGGGGGAGAAAATCTGTTCTGGCAAGATGTCCTGGGCGTGTATGTGGATCAGACTTCTGAAAATGTCTAAGTAGAAAGCCCCAGAGAGAATCTCTAACCCATTTTCATTCATTTATTCATTCATTCACGTACTTAGCAGACATTTCTTTAACATCCAGTGCCGGATACAATACTAGATGTTAAGGAGTGAAGGATGACTCAAACACAATCTTAATTCAAAAAAACAGAACAAATTGAAATGAAACGCCCTAGTAAACTGAAGAGCAATCATGAAAATAAGCTATTTCACTATAACAGAAGTCCAATCTGGCAATGATATTCACAGGGGACTGCAGGACCCCAGAGGGGAAACGCCAACCGAAACCTCTACTTAGGAAGTGTGGGCTGTGCAGGGGTCCTAGGGGGGTCTCTAAGGGGAAGGGATTCACAGCTCAGGTCTTAGAGTAGGAGCTAGGGGATGAAAGGGATGAGAAAAAGTCCTACAGGCAGAGAAGTGTCCAGGCATCATTCATGTTGATAGGTCAGCAGCACAGAGCATGGAAAAAAGATGAACAAGAAATGAGGCTGGAGAGAGAAGCCAGGGCTAGCTCACCGAGGGCACAGGACTAAATAAGCGTGGCCTTTATCTTTTGGGGGATGGGGAGGGATCGCCGTGTTGTAGGCGAGCAGGTGTAATGCACAGATCCATTATGGAAGGACTGTTCCAGCAGCTCTGCATGCGGCAATGCATTTGAGGCAGAGACACTAGTGAAGAATCTGTGTCATAACCCACTGGGAAGACGTAAGCCCTTAACGTAGTATGGAGACCGACACGGGGAAATGGCTTCTCTCGGAACCTACAGTGGGGGTGCGACAGAGCGGAGTGGAGAGTTCAGCTCTCTTGCTCAGTAGGCCAGTGCGTTCCAGGTCAGTAATGACATAGGCCCCAGAAAAAAAAAAAAAAAAAAAAGCAAGGATCTCCGAGACAGAGCTCAAGTCTGGCTAGAGGTGAACACCACCCCCTCGCTCTGTGACACTTCCCAGTCAGGTAAGCATTCTGGGACTCAATGTTCACATCCATAAAATGGGATCATTCTCCTTGGTCAGCTTATGTCCTCAACCTGCTGCAAGGCTCAGGGGTGAAGAGAGCTGGAAATGGTTTTGTAGAGTAGAACACAGGTCTAAGGAAAGAGAAAAAATGCCTTGGAAACGTTTGCTCTGAGGAAATCCCTCCAGGGATTTGAAAGACCTAGATTAGGGACATTCCTTTTCATTGACTTTCTTCCTCACTTCACCTTGACCTTGACAATATGGCTGCAGTTAAGCTGTCTCACATTCCTGGCTTGAGGAAAAAGAGAAGACATAGCCTCCAGGGCTAGTGAGGACCAGCCTCCCCTGAACAAATGATACACATGATATATACAATCATGTCTTAATTGACCGCCACCAGTGTAAAATTTCAAGTTCCCTATACTGCAAAGTCTTTGATATGATGAAGTTCAATTTCCAGAAGTAGAACCGATAACATACATACAACAACAGACCTTCTATACAAATTAGTGCATTCTGAAGCTTCCCCCCTCAACTGGGGGTTTGCCCCAGGAAGGTCAGTAGGAAGCTGAGACCATGCTTTCTGTCCCGGCCTTTAGTGAGAACCAGCTACCCAAACCCTAAAGAGCTCTTGAAACGGGGCCAGTGTCCCTCCATCTGTTCCCCACACAGCCACTTGCTCTATCCTCTGTGACCAGGGACTGCGTCTCTGCCCATTGTTTCTTTCATGTGGGTGGCCTTTGGGCTCTTTCTCATCATGGACTTGAATTTCTCTGGAGGTTTGTTTGCACCCCTAGTTTCAGACTGTCTTTCTGCCTCTAATGAGAGAAATAAGTTGCTTCTCCCTTTTGTTGTCCTGGAGGGAAAGAATGTGACTTTCACGGATGTGCACGGGCTTCATGTCTGCAGAGCTGATATGCGACCCCAGGCTTACATTTTAGCTGAGCCCTGATTGAGCCAAATGAGCCAACCGGGCAGGTTACTTTGGTTCATTGGCAATTCTTCTCTCCATCGGGGCACTGGGCTGAGTGCCCCGCACCTGCGCCTGGGTGACAAGTCAGGGGACAGGTTTGCACAATAATTCCCCTTGCCCAAGAGTAGAAAAAGACTTCATTCGGTGAACTGTATGTGTGTGCACACGTCACCATGCTCCTTTGAGTGAGTAATGTTCTTTATATATCAACCGTCAGTATCCCCAAATCATACTATTCATCACTGCCTAATTACTAATTTGGGGGTTCTCTTACCATGTGTGATTATTGGTTGGCCTATTTGATAATTACTGTGATCTGTATTGTATTAACTATGCTCACAATAACTTCGGGTTGTGTTTGCAAACAAGTAATCTTAGAAAAAGAATGTGCATACAGCAGCACAGGGAGGTGTGTTGTTTTCTAAATCTCCAGCTAAAGGCTAGTGATTTGGACTGTGGAAATGCAGATTCTCCCAGTGTGGACGCCCCCGAAGATTTGACCTTCCACACAAACTCTCCCCTGAGGCAGACTCCTCTCCTAACTTCTCCATGGACCTGTCTTGGCTCACACAGCCTTCTGCACCAAGAATGCCCTCTGCATTTTGGGAGCGCTTTCTAAATCCTGTGTTCCACTCAGATCTACTGGGACAGTAGCTGTGCTATGGAACAAGGGACATGAGGCATCTGGTCTGCTCCTGCTCATGGGTCTATGCTTCTTGTCTGTCTCTATCTGTTCTTCTGAAGGCTTGAAGGAGGCACAGATGACATGGGCTTTGAACTGGGGAGAAAAGAAGTAGATGAGGGAATCTCAAAGGATTTTAAATATAGGGCGTACCTATACTGGTCATTGAGGACAAACTGTTTTCCCCAACCAAACCCCAGTTCCTCCACAACATCCTAATACTGTCACCATAGCTTTGCTGAGCCACACATTCTTAAAAGGTAAGGAATGCAATTTATTTGTCTCTTGTTCCATTGCCAAGCACAGTGTAAGCACAGAAAGTTGCTCAGGAAATGTTATGTAATTATTAATTCATTCTTTGTTGAGTAAGTGCTTGAGGGGGTTGCCAGCCTGGTCTCATGAACACCCGGTAGCTGGGAGCACTCTTTCTCATAAGATAGCCCTTTGCTCATTCGAATGGCTTTTGCCATCAGAAATTTCCTCCTTAATTTGGATCTAAGTCCATTTCAATGTAAATTCCATGCCATTGGCCTCAGTGCTGTCCTACACAGGCTCTCAGAACCAATAACCTCCTTTAGTGGAAGTTTGCAGGCAGTGACATGTTCTCCCAAACATCACTTCTCTGTGTTGACCAGGCCAAGGTCCTGCAGCTACTCCTCAGACCATGTGACTTTGAATCTGCACTGTGGCTTCTCTACGTGCAAGGGAAGTCTTCCTGATGAAATATATTCCCTAGGACTCCACTCAAGGTCCCAGGGTTTCAGCATAACAGAGCCTTGTTTTAGGGACCAAAGAGCCTGGGAAGAGCTTCTTTTGGGGGAGAAATGAGGGTGGATTGCAGCCCTCTCCTGAGTAGAACAAACTGATTCTTTTCTGGAGTTTGCTGCTCATGGCTCCATGTTTCTGAAGAAACTCCTAAAGGATCAATTGCCTTTAAGGTCACCCTGTAATTGTCCAGGATGACAGAAATGTGACTACCTCCCCACCACCTCTCACCAGCTCAGACTGATGGATTATGAATCTAGAAATAAATTCTGCCTTGCTCTCAAGGCAACATAGAATGCAGGGACTGAGTTGAGGTACAGGAGGGAAGAGATATGGCTTTGCCTACCTGCATGTCTGTTTGGGCTCCCTGTGCACAACAGTGAAAACTGTGCATGAGCCTGGGAATCTCCTAAAATGCATTGTTTGGATGCTGAGTCTGGACCCACATGAGCCCAGCTCAAGAACCATTTTGGTTACCCCCTTCCCCCTCTCCATCAGCCTCCTGTCCTTGTGATTATCAGGAGCCAAGAACTGGATCTGTGAGCTCAGAATTGGTCAGAACTTCCCAGAAGCTCAAGGTTAGGAGATCCTTAAGTGTTACTGATCTACCACCATCCACCCCCCACCGACTCCCAACTATAAGACTGACATGACTTCCGCTGTATCACTCACTGATGGCTGTCAAGCGTTTGAATATGGGGAATTCATATCCTCAGAAGCAGTTCCATCTTATCTGGCTACAGATTTTAAAGGATGTATTTGGACAGGCAGGGATAGGATCAGAGACTGGGAACCACGAGGCCTAGGTCTGGCTCCCTCCCTTTGACATGTGACACTGGAATTCTGACAGACATGGATTGGAGACTCTAAAAAGACTTGGGGTTCAGTAGTACTTCACCAGTAAACATGCTGCAAGTAATAAATAACATTATTTATTACTATAAATAAATAGTATATAGGTCATCGTATCACATGAGCATTCCACTAACAGGCTATCAATATTGAGCATTGTCTGTCTGTCCTTTGTCCCTCTTTAGGCATTTCTTTCCAGGCTCTCTAGTTAGGTAATACAATTGGGGACAGATTGGTATCAAATAAAATTTCTGTATTACATAGAAATAAAGTGATTTTCTGCATTTATGTACTGCTTTAACATTTATAAAAAGGGTTCACATTTTTTTCTTGTTTCCTCTTTTGATGCTCACATCATGAACCTTGACTACACCTCCATTTGCCAGATGAGAAAACTGAGGTACAGAGCGAGAAGTGATTTGCTCAAACACTTGCAAAGAGATGGTAGTGGACGTGGGACTGGAATCCAGGTCTGGCTAACCCAAGTCTGGACCACCTTCCCACATGGCCAGCAGTTCAACAATGCCAAACTAATCATCTCTGAAAAGGAAAGTCCTTTGCAAGATGGGAAGGCCTCAGCAGGTGTGAGCGCGCATGTAATGAATGGCAAGAATTTTTGAGGAAATCAACACTGAGTCTTATGGAAAGTTCAAATTCCAAAGCAATCCTAAAAATGGTTATAATGAGCATTTGCAAATGATTTGGAGCCAAGAGGACGTGCATGATCTGTCCTTTGAAGAAAGAATAGCCTTCCACTACCAGAAGGCTACATGGCCTAGAATCGGTGAGCAGAGCATACTGAGGTCATTTTGGGGGTGGGGTGCTAAGAGAAATCAAAACGTTATTCTGACTATTGATAGAAGTGAGTAGAAAGAGCTGATTATGACTGAGAACATGAAAAATGGTGGCTAAATCCTACTTGAAGCAAATCTGATGGGGTGCCTGGTTGGCTTAGTTGGTAGAACATGTGACGTTGGACCACAGGGTGGTGAGTTCAAGCCCTATGTTGGATATAGAAATTATTTAAGAATAAAGTCTTGTAGGGGTGCCTGGGTGGCTCAGTCAGTTAAGCAACTGCCTTCAGCTCAGGTCATGATCCCAGAGTCCTGGGATCGAGTCCCACATCGGGCTCCCTGCTCTGCGGAGAGCCTGCTTCTCTCCTTCTGCCTGCTGCTCTGCCTACTTGTGCTCTTTCTCTCTCTCTCTCTCTCTCAAATAAATAAATAAACTCTTTTTTAAAAAGAATAATGTTTTTTAAATGATCTGACATGACAAATAATTAATTTTAAGCACTCTTTATCTGATGCCTGCTATGTATCAGGCCCTACGTTGGGTAAGAGGAGCCCAAAGAGAAAGAGACTTCTTAGCCTCTTGACCTTCTTGTCTTCCCCCAATCCTTCAAATCTTTTTCCAATTGCCACAGGCATTTTAACATTCATTTTTTTTTAAAATAGTAATTCAGAGCAGTCACATGAAAAGAATGAGGTTTACCTTAAAGTGGGATTGATAATCTTATCCTCTAATTTTACAAAAGAGAACTTCCTGAGGTATGAAATGCTTGTTTCTAGGGGACTTGGGTGTGTTTGTCTGATGTCACAGTGACCCAGGGCCCATCAGTTAAATGTCAGTGGTCCCTTCCTAATGCAGGGAACTGGTCCACATTGTGGTTGGCAAGTCCTTGCTGTCCTGAGGACTGTCACAGGAGGACACTTGATGTGGGTACCCACCTGGTCTAATGTTATCCGAGCCTGTGCTCTATAAACTCTTCTTACACCGCTGAGCCCATTTCTATGCAGAGACTTCCCAGATGTAAAACAATTGCATAAGCCTCTGCTAGTTAGCTTAATTGGCATATTTCAGGTTAGTCATATAAACCCTGTTCTTTTTATATTTTGCCAGTCTTTCATAGTGTAACAGGACTGTTCCCGTGTTAAGAATTTCAAATGAGTGTTTCCTGGTGTGATTAGAATCTGACTAGACCCTGCTCAGCAATTACCTGCAAGCACGTTGACGCTTGTGTCTGATGATGGATAAAGAGAGTTCTAAAGGCAACCCCAAACCCCGTCCTCCATAGCCTCCTTGGAGGAAGAGGGGGACCAGCTGTGCGGCAAGGAAAGGCTCCTCCAAGCCCCTCTGGGAGGAATTTGGGGGACTTCGGGGCTGCACATGCAGGCCTACCAGGATTTTGTGCCTTTTTCTGTCACCACACACCATCAGTCACCAAATATGCTGCCCGTTCACTTTTCTTGTGTCCTTAACCTCCTCCCCACCTCCAAGGCCACCACTCTGCGGCCCCAGTGACAACAGCTCATCCCCCTCCAATCCCCTTGCCTGGAGTGACCTTTTGCAAATGCAAATCTGAAAGCCTCTTTCACACTTCCAACCTCTTCTCAGGGATTCTCCACTGCCTGGTTGAATGGCATTGAGGAGAGAGACCAAAGGCTTTTTCCTGGCCTAGGCCCCACCCACTTGTCAAATCTCATTTCTCTGTAGGGCCACCTTTTCTCCTTTAAACTCCAGAAAAGACCAGTCCCTGCCAGGGTTCAAGGAACCATGAAGTTCAATCTCTCAGGCAGGAAGACTGCCAGTTTTCTGTCAGCTGCTGGTGCTTAGGCAACTGTTAGGCAAGGTTGCACTGTGAGACAGAGATGGGGTTTACCTCTGGGACCCCTACAAGTTTCTCATCACAGAAAACCAAGAAAGTTCCCATCTAACTCAGGCAAAGGGAAAGGAAAAGCAACCATTTAGAAATAGTCCAGAGTGTCCTCCAAGACAAAGGCCTACTCTCCAGAGACAAGGCTTTACCACAGCCTTATCCCATCTGGGGGAGGCCTTTCTCCCGCTTCAGCCCTGTTCGTCTTCCTGTGTCACCTAATGGAGGGAAAGGTTTAAAAAAAATTTTTTTAATTAAATCAGCTAGGAAACCTGTGTGAATTCCACAAATCCTGAGAGTCTTAAGTCTTCAGAGGCGGACGTCATAGGGAATTGAGCTCATCGGTAAAACCAAACCTTAGCTGCTCTGGAGGAGTCAGAATCCCACTGACCTCCATGTGACCTCAGACGTTTGTTAATTCCTAACTCAGACCTGTTTCAGTTCTACAGGGAATCCTATGAGGATTTCCTCCTCCCACAACAGCCTTCCCAGGTGACTGCCGGAAGTTCACTCTGTCTTCCGGGCTCTCACACTCAGGTGTCAGGGACGGAGTCCTCTCTTTCAGCCAGACTACACTCTGGGTCACTAAACCAGAAACCCAAAGTCCATGACTACATGCGCATTAGGAGCATGTGTGGACATGCACAGCTTTCTCAGGTCACACAATCCATTCTTCTATCATATTCCTCCATCTGTGCACCAAAAAAAGGCAAAGTACTACTAAAACGAAGCCCCCTTTTTTGGAATGTGCCTTGGGAGGGGGGGAGGTGTGCTTATTTCTAAAGAAAGCTTTTGAAAATAAAAGAAATCCATCTACTGAGCCAGAGAACAGTATCTTTCACAAGCTGAGATGAAACACAGAAATCATAAAGGAAACAGCCAGTATTTTGGGCTACATGCAGAGTTAGAAGCACAGGGCACAACTAGGAGCTTCCCTTCACCTCCCTCCACATCACAATCACCATCAACAAGACGAACACATAAATGATCAATGGGGAAACCATTGTTTGCAATTTAAGAAGTAAACAAAAACAATATCAGTAACAGGTAAAGAGCTCTTGTAAATCTACAAGGAAAAAACAAATCTCCCAATTTAAAAAGAGTGGGTTAAAAAATGCATAAACAGGTTCGGCTATGAAGAAAAAAATGCAAAGGGCCAGGAAATATGAAGAGTCACTCGACCTCACAAATCATTGAAATACAAAATATGGATGTATCATTTTTGATCCTAAGAATTGACAAGGATTCAAAAGACAAACAAAACTGATACTGAGGAGTGTCTGAAGCACTGGTTCTCAACCCCGGCTGCTCAGTGGAATAACCCAAAGGACTTTATAAAATATTGATGCCAACATCTGCTTCTGACCATGAAGGATTAGCTGCTATGGGAATTGCTCTCCCACCACAAATAGCTAGAAACCCAAGCAAACACATAAAACAACTCTTTCCAGATACTGGACAACAGGCAGAGCAGGGCTGCTATCCTTGAGGGAAGAGAAACAAATGAGATGAGTCTGACCATTGCCTACATTGCTGCCTGGAGGGAGCCCTCAAGACACAGAGCAGAACATGGAACCCAAGCAAAACCCACGGTCTCAATGAGTTGAGGACAGAGAGCAGAGTTCCAGGAAGCCAATTTGCAGGACCTGAGTTTGCAGAGTGAATGCCAAAATGGAAGAAACTGCAGAGAGATGTCCAGAGATATGCAGAGAGGTTCCCTCCAATCTTTGACCAGTGAGGAGGACGTGCAATGGGGGAAACTTGATGAAACGGGTGCAGAGGAGGGGGAGGAACAGCAAAGAGCTGGAGGCTGAGCAGTTCTGGGAGTCACGAAGGACTGTTCATCTCAGGTGTAGCCAACCATAAGGTATGCACTTAGTAATGGGTCTAAATCAGTCCTAGATTAAAAGTTGCTCACAGTGGTTTCTAACAAAGATTAGAAGGAATCCTAAGGAGGCTCAGGCTGATGCTAAGTAATGTAACAACATTAAAAAAAAAATTCCATGCTAATTAAAGAATTGCAACTTTACATCCCAGCACTGTACAGTGCACAACGTAGATCATCCAATAAAAATTAATGGGCATACAAAGAAGCAGGAAAATATGATCTGTGACCAGCAGAAAAATCAATCAGTAGAAACAGACACTAAAATGACAGATATGATGATATCAGCAGAGAGAACATTAAAACAGCTATAACAAATACACTCTGGTAACCCAAGAATATAAAGGAAAACAGCAATGTGATGAGAAGTTAAGTGGAAGATATAAAAAGCTCCAAATGTAACTTTTAAGAGATGAAAAATGCATTATCTGACAAGAAAAACACATGAAAAGGAATTCGCAGCACATTAGCCATGCAAAAGAAATCATCAGAACACGAAAATATAGCAATGAAAATGAAAGAAAATGAAACACAGAAAGAAAACTAATGAGAATCAGTCAGTAAATAAACAGAGCATCAGTGGCATGTAAGATAATATCAAGCACGTAAGCGAGGATCCAGAAGGAGAAGAGAAATATATGGGGTTGGGAGCGAGAAGTGATACCTGGAAGTTTTTCCAAATTTGTTGAAAACTGTAAACACACAGATCCCAAAAGCTCAATGGATCTAAACAAAGGAAACCACACCAAAGCACATCATAATAAAATTTCTAAAAGCCAATAATAAAGAAAACTTTTTAAATCAGACAGGAAAAAAAATATGTAGTAGGAACAGAGGAACAATAACAACAAAAAAATCACAGCAGACTTATAACAGAAGCTATGTAAAATAGAAGATAATGAGCAATATTTTTAAAGTAGTGAAAGAAAAAAATATAAATCTCAAATTTATTACCAAGTGAACTTGAAAAATAAAAATGGGATAGAGACTTTCCTAAGGAAACATGAAAGAATTCACCTATATCAGGTATGTGCCATTAAAAAGTGTTAAAAGAAATTCTTCAGGTGGAAGGGAAAATGATACCAGAGAGAAATCTGGATCTATATGAAGTAATGAGCAGCACCTGAAATGACAAATATATGGGTAAATTTCAAAGATTTTTTTTTCTTTTTTTGAACTTCCTTAATTTGCAGAGTTGTTTAAGGTAAAGAGTTATAACTATCTTGTGGATTTATAACACATACAGTGTATGAAAGAGTACAAAGGACTAAAGAACAAAATGGAAGCAATTAAAAACAAAACAGAGTTAAAATGGAATCCTAAAATACACAAAATTAAAAATATACAAAAACTTGTATAGAGGGGAAAAGGCGAACAAAGGATAAGAAGAAAACTGATAGCAAACTAGTAGCTTTAAGCTTAACCATATTGACAACTACATTAAATGAAATGACTTAACAATCCCAATAAGATGCAGAGATTGATAGATTGGTTAAGACCCACCTGATCTAAGGATATGCTTTCTACCAAAAAGCTCATGGGAAAGGTAAAGATATAGCACATTAAAGAATGGAAAAAGATACACCATGCAAATACCAACCCATAGAATGATGGAGTGTCTATACTGATGTCAGAGTAGTTTTGAAACTACCAGAGATAAAGAGAGATTTCTATAAATATTATATGGCAAATTAATCAGGAGGCTATCACAATCCTAAAGTAGTATAAACCAACAAACAGAGCTTCAAAAAATCTTAAGCTGTAACTGATAGAACTGCAATAAGAGATTAAAAAAAAAAAAATCCACAATGGTATTTGGACATTTCAATACTTTTTTATCTGTAACTGATAAAACAGAAAAATCTTGAAGGGCAGAGCTGAATTGAGCCACACTATAAACCAGTTGGATCAAATCAACATTTAGGGAACGTGTGATTCAAAGTAGTGGAATGCAAATTAATTTCAAGTGTACATAAAACATCCACCAAGGTAAATCATGTCCTAGGCCATAAAATAATCTCAAAATAGTTAAATAAATTGAGATCATATAACATGCACTTTCTGATCATGGCAGAATTAAACTAAAAATCAATAGCAAAAATATATCTGAAAAATCACTCAAATACTTATTGAAAAGATTCTAAATTACTTCTGTTAAAAAAAAGAAATTATAATGGAAGTTAGAAAATATTTTGAACTAAATAAAAATTTTTGAAAAATGTTGGTATTTGTAGGATGTAGTTAAAGGAATGGTTAATTAAAAAGAAAGAATGGTTATTTAAACTATGGTAGATCCAAATGACTCAATAATCTGAATTCTTTAATATTACAATATACAGATCTACATTTTTTGGTTGAAAAGTTTTCTTCATGAGAAATTGTTGAGTGAAAAATATGTTATGGAAAACATGTATAATATCTAATTTATATGACATTTTTGTAAAGAGACCATGTATTTTCCCTTAATATATGACATGATGATCATCAAAGAATTAGCTCAAGGTTACTTTTACTGAAAAGATTTCAGATGACTTTTTCTTTCTTTACATTTTAGTATATGTGACTTATGTAAAACATTCAAGTACATTTATTACCAGAAAAAATAATAAACTATATTTTTAATGATTAAAAAATGAAAAATCATTTATTCACTTACTCAAGGCATTTATCAAATATTATCTATGTACCAGAACTTTGCTAGATGCTGGGGATAGAAAGATGAGTGAATAGGCATGGGATTCCCTCATCCTGGGCATGGCAGGGAATACAGAGCTGACTGTCCACCATTTCTTAATGGGCACAAATGGGTATAATAACCGTATATACCTAACTCTATCATCATAGTAACTAAGTCAGATAGGGGGCGGAGGGGCTCTTATCCTGATCATCTCTTTGCCTCTGTGGAGACAGAGTGGCCCTAGCCCAGTTCTGGAGACAAATAGGCACAGTCAGGAGAGAAAGGCCTCAGTATTCCTGAGACTGCCTTAGTTCCTGTACAACATGGAAGTGAGATGAGAGCCAGTAGGTGACTTTGGAGTGGAGGTCAGCAGAGGACATCCCAGACCCTAAGTCCGATGAAGGACATGGCAGAGATCTTCAAGATCAGGGAGAAGGAACTGGGGGCCCATGCAGCAAGAAGGGTGACAGAGTTCCAGCCAAGCTCAAAAAAATTTTTTAAAGATTTTATTTGTTTATTTGAGGGAGAGAGAAAGATAGTGAAAGAGAGAGCACAAGTGGGGAACAGGGAGAGGAAGAAGCAGACTCGTCACTGAGCAGGGAGCCTGACGCAGAATTCCATCCCAGGACCCCAGGATCATGACCTGAGTCGAAGGCAGATGCCCAACCAGCTGGGCCACCCAGGTGCCCCCATCCTCAAATTTTAAATTTACTAATGAAGAGTAATTTTTTTTAACTACCAATAACCATTATTTCATAAAATAAGGGGTTTCCAAAAGTCAGACTGATTTTACCTTGGAATAAAGAACAGAGCTTTTAAAAAGCTGAATCAATTCTAATCAATGTAGCTTTATGACCAACCTGTCTCATTTAGCCATGGACCAATGCATTATGGGTCCACCCTGGTTGCTGGGTCCATGCTTGGAGAACCCTGGTCGCTGAGTTCATGCTTGGAGAGCCCTGTTGTTTATCATGTTGTGATATCTGAAAGGTATGGAGAGTTTTAAGACTTTAAGTAGAGGAGTAATAGAGTCAAATACACAATTTAGACAACTCATTCAGACCTCAGTATTCAGGAGGGATTCTGTAGGTGAGTGGGAGGGACGAGACCAGTTCAGAGGCTCTGTTAATTGTCTAAAGCAAAAGGCCTTAAGGCCCCGAGTTAAAGAAGACCATTGAGTATTTCTCTAATGAGACAGTTATTTTGACTTTTATCCCCCTTCCAACTAAAATAAACCCCGCATTTTCTTTTTAAATCACCAATTTAAAAAAAACTATGTTAGGTCATTGGTTTTCGTATTTTGGGTAATTGCTAGAGGCACCATGCTTAACTGAGCCCGGTATTAGGCAAATGTTTCTGTTTGATGAATTCTTCAGGACATTTCCTTGAGCCTCTAAATGGTATTTTCAGGGTTTCTTTATACTCAATCTTTAAGATTAGTTCTTCAACTTTCTCTTTATTATTGGGAACAATAGAGCTCTGGCCTATGTGTGTCACTATATGTTAAACATGTATTTAATTAACATTGACAAAATTAATGTTATTGTAGTTAGCATTTTATTAGAATATCGGAATGCATTTTTCTAAATTAACTTTATCTCTCTCTAAACAAAATGAGTTAGGACCCAAGTGTTGTCTCGAGACATGATTTTTTTCTCTTTTAGACAAATGTGGATTTTGGTACCCAAAATTTAAATAATCTTGAAAAATTAGATCAAAACAACTTTTACACATCTACCTTGTTCCTACCTTATAAATAAAGTGTAAAAACCACTCACATAGTTACTGCCTCATAAATGATGTTGAAAAACCACTTGAATGTTACCAGTTACAAAAGAGAGTGTTTCTGGAAAACATTGAGAAGAAATGGATTATCACCATCTTTTCCCACTAACAAAGAGAAAGTGAGGAAGAGCACTGAAGCAAATATGGTTGTTTTGTGTTTTAAAATTATTCCTTTGGTAATAATTAATTTGATGGTGCTTGATGATGATTCCAAAATTAAAAATGACTCTACATGTGCCTTTGCTTTGGTAAAATGGAGTAGCCTAATTTTGAAGGGATATCTTTTGCTGCATGGACTTAATTTCAACAACGCAGAATACTTACTATACACTAGGCCAGAGATATTTTCTGTGGGGATGGAGAGGACCAGAGATTAATTCAACACAGTTTCCACTAGCAAAGACCTCATCTAATGATAGGTCCAAGCATCGTCTCGTGATAGGTCCAACACAACTGTCTATAATTACAAGGTAGAACTAAGTGAGGACTGTGTCTAATAAGAATTGTAAATCATAGGCTTCCTGAAGACAAAGGCTCTCTTTCTATTGACAACACTTTCAAAAGACCTGTTATAAAAGTAATGCCCAGTCATTGAAAATGAGTATTGATAGATTTGAGACTGCATATTCCATAAAAATAAGGGCCATTTTTTATGGGTATCTGTATTCTCAGCATCTGATATAGGCAAGGTACGTAGTAAATGCTCAATAAACTCTGTTAAGTTATTGCTCTCTAAATTAATGAATGAGCAGCCAAATGTTGTAGAGCATAGAGGAACTCACAATTCAACCTGACTGGGATACTTGAGGCAATCAGGGGAGTGTTTAGAATCAGGTGGCACTTGAAGTGGACCTTAAAGAATACATTCTGTGCCAAATCAATGTGTGTGTGCATATTCAAAAGGGCCCTCTGAAAAATGAAGACCTACAGAGAGATATGAAACTCAGTCATGTAGAATTCAGCCAGGCTACACAGAAGTCTCCCAAATTACTTGCTAAATCTAACAATCTGAAGTTGGCTCCATAATCAAATAGAGCCTCTCATAGGTGGTCTCAGCCCACCTGTCCAGAGTTATCTCTGTTTATTCAAAAGCCCTTAGCCACCCTGCGCTAGGCTGGTCTCCTCCCAGCCCCAGAGCTTGCCACTCTCAATCCTGCCACTGGTGATGCTTACAATGCCTTAAACTCAATTCATTGATGAACAGTGGGGAGCTATAGCAGTTTCTGGATCAGATGACTGACATGACCTACCTAACTCATATTTTAGAACACAGTACAGATAAGTTCCTGTAGTAGTTGGGATATATGTTTGGGTGCTTTGACAATGAGAAAAACAGGGGTGCCTGGGAGACTCAGTTAAGTGGCTGACTCTTGATTTCAGCTAGTGTCATGATCTCAGAGCTATGAGGTTGAACCTCAAGTTGGGCTCCATGCTCAACAGGGAGTCTCTTGAGATTCTCTCTCTCTTTCTCCCTCTCCTCTCTCTCTCTCATAAATAAATAAAATATTTTTTAAATGAGCAAAATAAAAAAGACTGAAACAAAATAGTTTTGTTTTCTCTAACAGAAGAGTCTGAAGTGTTAGATGGTCCCAGTGGCCTAAGAAGCTCTGCTCCACAAAGTCATTCGGACACCCGGGCTCTTTCTATGTTTGTGTCTTTCCACCTATTGAGATATTGCCTTCATCTACAGAGTAAAATTGACTTACTACCATTGTGTGCACATTCTTACCCATGAGAAGAGGAAGAAGAGGTAGATGGCAAGTGGCATGGTGTAGAAATTGTGCCCATCATAACTTCCATAGGTAGAATCTAGTCATATTGGGAAATGTAGTTTTTAGCTGAGAAATCCTATGCCCAACTAGAACTTGGGTGTTCTGTGACAATAAAGAAGACAGGCTATTGAAGAACATTTAGTTGTCCCTAGTATAGTTTCTTTCCCTTCCCCTCTGTACTACTTAATGTAAGCTATATTGTCCCAACAATGACCTTGACCTACTGAGATATGAACAGAAGACCAGAGCCTGACAAATAAGGCAGTGTGTATTGGGAGCATGTATGTGTGTGTTGCGGGAGTATATATGGGTGTGAAGGAGAGTCACTCTTCCTTATGTACCTATGAGATGCCCATGCCATGATAATTCCTTTATTGTACACTATTACCATCAATTCTCAAAACAACAGAGGAAGGTAAATATTATCCCTAATATATATGAGGAATCAAGTTTCAAAAATTTTATGGTCACAAAAGTATGCCGCAGAAGCTGGCTTTGCACTCAGGTACCTCTACCTCCAAGCCCCCTTTGCAATAGCATTTTTGGCATATGGTCTGATTTTGGACTGGTTGATAAACTTAGGACTTTTTCCCCCTTTTTTGTATATGCAAGTCAAACTTTTGTCCCTCTTAATAATTATCCATGCCGGCAGGGAAACTCAATCCACATATTGTCTAATTTCTCGTCCTTGACTATCCTGAAATTGAGTAAAATATAGTGTTTCTTGACCAAGCACTATCCGAGAAATGGCAGTGATTTTAGCAAATACTAGATTTCCCATTCCAGGGACCACACAAGGAAAGCCAACTCGTCTTTTCTGTTTGGCTTTTTGTTTTTTTTTTCTTCTTTTCTTTTTCTTTCTTCCTTTCTATCTTTCTTTCTTTCTTTCTTTCTTTCTTTCTTTCTTTGATCAACTGAGAAAACATTCTGTTTAAATTCTGGATGCTCCATGAGAATTCATATTTACTTTTCATCAACATCAATGAATAGCCTCCTCTTCATCGGACACTGAGGACCCTGATCTATTAAACAGGTCCCCTGATCACTCCTTCCATGGGGCCAGGATGCAATTTGCTAGCAAATTGGAATCAGAATTGGGTTTTTAAAGAGAACCTTCCCACAGTTATAAACATCCTTAATTTTTACAGCAACACATTGACTTCAAACCGGACTCCTAATTATTGCAATATTTCCTTTAAAAGCCTGCAGTGGAGATTCGGCAAGCTCCAGACATCTGCTTCAAATCCAGAAATTTCTTTCTCTTCTCAAAAAAAGGTTTCTCTCCTCCAATTAGCCTCACCAGAGCAGCGGGAGCAAGTGGAGCTCTGTGGATGGGGTTTCATGTTTACTGGGCACATTCCAGCCTCACCCGCCTTTTCCCACATGGGACCATAATAACCACTTTGCCTGTTGGACCCAGTACCAAATGGCTTTTGAAGTACGAAAGAGATATGTCTTGAGTCTTTTTTTAAAATATCCTCTTGCAAATCTTGGTTTATCATAAACAGATACAGTTTACCTAAGGCAACACATTCTTTACCGTTTCTATTTTAAGTATTGGATATAAATTTTAAGTACTGGTGAGAGAACACTTTTGTTGTTGTTGCTGAAGCCTATCTTTAAACACCTGAAACACAAAATTCTGGAGGCTGCTTGCCTAGAGTTGGTTGGAAGCAGTAACTGTTATTATCCCAAACCCAAAGGGCATAGTAATGATAATTTCAACTGATACTTAAACCTAATTTCAAAGCTCCCAATAAATGGCCTTATGTTATATTCCAATATAGTTTAACAAATTGTTCTAACCTAAGTTAATCTTCTCTAGGAATCCTATTCTAAAAACCAGAAGTTTGGACTTCATAAAAATGTACATTGTGATTATAAGTCTATTATTTAGTATAAATGACCTTATAGGAGACTTTTATCCTCAGGGCTCAGGATATGTCGGCCTCACATCTTATTTTTTCCCATCTGTAAAGTGGGAATTATTGGGGTTTTAAGGACTGATGTTAATCATGTCTTTTTCATCAATCCACCTCTAAGTTTAGAACCAATTGGTCACAAAGAGAAAGAGAACAAATATCAATCCATCTTGATGAAGTGGGTTTGGAGAAAGAGGCTCAGTGTGGCATACCCAACTAGAGCTGTCCACTGGATGATTCCAGGTGTGGGTCTGGAGCTCAGATGAGAATCGGCTGGAGATAAGACCTGTTGTGGAAATCATCAGTTTATGTCTTATAACTGAAGCCATGAGAGGGGAGACAATCACAAAGAGATTGCCCAGACTGAAAAAAAGAAAATGCAGAGATTCAGATTGGCAAAGCAGAAAGACCTGGACAGGGTTCTGAGTCACAGCCAGACCAAATGGATACACTTCCTTATGGTCAAATTTGGGTTGGGAGATGCTAATCAAAAGCAATCCTTATTCCCGTTTGGCCTACTGAGGCTTTCTTTAGACCCAGAAGCAAGATCAGTAACTGCCCAGCTTAGTAGAGTGGATGTATGGTTTGGGGTATCCCTATCCTGCACATCCAGTGCTGCATTAGATGGAGCCCCAATACTACCAAAACCTTGAATAAGTCTTCTCCCTACCCCAAGCACCCCCCCAAATTCCAGGGCAACAACAAATCTCTTTAAATTCCCTTATTTGTTTGGATTTTCTTATGCAAAAAAAGATATCAGTTTTGACATTAGACACTCCCAAGAAAAGTCCTTTGTTAGCCATGGGTCCTAATTTCAAGAAGTTCCCCAGACTTTGTGTGCATCCTTCCAAACAGAAATCAAGCTCATCCAACTGAACCCTGGAGTTATGTTATAGGAGGACCAGCATGGCTTCGGCATGTCAGAGGCTCTCCCTCTGGGTAGCCTTTTCACTGCTCATGTCTAGTAGGGGTTATTTACGTTAGAGTGTATGTGATTATTACCTTATTGAGATGAAGCAAGTGGCATCTCCTAAAGTTCAACAGAGCACAGTCTATGCAACCGTCTGCAAAAGTTCTAAACCCAGCACAATATCCTTCCTAGCTTTCAATAAAACCAACCAGATACCAGGCCTCAGTCAACATTCCTGCCAGGTACACATACATTTTTACTTTCAGAAAACAAACATCATTTCTCCACCCCATGGATAAGATATGTCAGAGGGAAGAAATCAGCTGATGGTCTTCCATCCACTGAATTTAAGCTAGAGTTAAGGAGATCTGTCTTATTGCAGCAACCAGAGCTGATATTTTTCAGAGCATTGGTCTATCTCTTACCCTTGCCAATAAAGCTTCTTAACGCCTTACAATTGAATCTGGGCATGAGAAGTAGCCAGTCAAGTGGCTCCTCTTCATGTCCTTAGTTTTTCCTCCTCTAGCTCTATCTTTCTCCCACTGCCTAGAGGCGATGATAATCACTCCCCCTCATCCAGTCTCTAGAAAAGATATAGAGGAGCTGCCATGCCTCTGAGAGCTGAGGAAGAAAAAGTACACAAGAGAATCTAAAGAGGAATAGAGGGAAAAGGACAGCTGGTGTAGGAGAGAAACCTGAAAGTCCTCATACTGGTAATGACTTGAAAGATGTACCTACATTCCAAACAGCCCTTCCCTAGCTGCCTTCACCCAGTGTGGGTTTCTATCCAAATACCTTTATTCTTGGACCCGGCAGAATATGTTGATCTCTGAACTGCATCCCAATATTTCTGGCTTCCATTTCCCTTTTGCATATGTAGTTGATTCTAATGATGTTCGCCATTCCCACATGTATCTGGGGTTCCCTGAATCACCAAGAGAGGGTGGACGTTAAGCACAGAAAATAGTTTTTTATCCTGCAGTCCAATTATAAATGAAAGGTAGTAGTTCTCTGGAATACCACCTGTTCTCCCCAGAATTCATCTGCTTCCTCTAGGATGGTTTGTTTCTAGATTCCAAAGCAATGTTAAGAATTTCTTAACGCTTACTGGAACCATGTTGATACTCAGCCAATCTTGCGTGGATCCAAGAATGGCCCTTTATCTGTCTGAGTGACCTTAAACTTCCCAGTGAGGAAACATATGACTATTGAGAAGCTGAGACAGTCAAGACCTGTAGTGGAGGAAGGAATTCATCAGAGCAAATGTGGTACTCAAAACTGCTTAGAGCCTCTGGGGCAGAGACTACAATGAAACGACACAGTCGCTGACCCTCAAGGAGCTCTTCATCTAACAGGGTAAAGGTGTGTAAATATACAGTGACAGCAGGGTGGTAAGAGATATGGTGAGGTAGACACGCAGATCAGTTGTGCTTGTGGTCTAGGAACTAAGTTAACAAAGCCTGGGAATAAGGCTTTGCAGGACAGGGAAAGATTAGAGAAGGAAAGGGAAAGACATGCATGGAACATTTTGAAGAAGAGTCTAGAAAAAAGCCAAATGTAGAATGCACAGCGGGAATGTTGGAAGCATGGCAGAGAAGGGTGGGAACTCGGTCTTGTGGCCTGACTGGAAGGTATGGTTGACCAAGTTAGAGAATGAGGAAGGAAGGAAGAATGTTGCGACAGCAGTGCTTGGACCACATGTGTGCTTTGGAAAATTTACTCCATAGATGAAGATTGACTAGAAGTTGTGTGTCTGGAAGTAGGGAGGAAGCTTGGGAAACTATTGTGGACTTCTAGGCAGTAAATGATGGTGGACTGAAGTAGAGTCATACTGAAAGAGGCAGGTGACAGACAGAAGATCCAGAAACTGACTCTAAAAGGACATTTTGATGATTAGCAGATGTTTAGAGATGGGTCATGTGTGCCCCCAAAAAGAGGATGAACAATGCCTCCATCCTCCAAAAGACGAGAAGGGGAAGGAGGAGCAATGGCAGAGAGAGAAGCATGACGTTGGACCCCAGCTCTTCCTTCTCAGACCCTACGGCGGGGTCAGTATGGAGAGGCTCTGCTGGGGGTAGTGGGAAGCTCCTAACAGCGCAGGCCTTTGCTGAAGAGGAGACTGCCATCCTTAGACATAATGTTCTACATGTAGCTTTTAAGACATTCCAAAATCCTATAAAAAGAAGACGGGAGAACTCTGAAAATTCAAAGAACTTATCTAAACAGTGCTGCTAACAACAATATCTAAATAAATGAAAATAATATCTAGTGATAGTTTAAATGTCTAAACAGTTCATTTGTTTATCTGGTGCTATTATCACCACCACTGATGATAATAATAATAATAATAGCATCTAATAATAGTTGTTTTTTTTTTCCTTCTGTACCTTTTATGCCCCTTCCCCAGGACCAGGCACAAATAGTGTTGCAAT
This sequence comes from Neogale vison, assembly GCF_020171115.1. Classification (NCBI taxonomy): domain Eukaryota; kingdom Metazoa; phylum Chordata; class Mammalia; order Carnivora; family Mustelidae; genus Neogale; species Neogale vison. Next base: position 132,222,868 of record NC_058098.1, read on the forward strand.
CATTCCAAAGGTACTTCATGCTGCTTTCGAGTTGTTTTGGTCTCCTCCTTGGAGTATGGTTATCTCAAAACTTTTATGAGAATATACATTTGCTGGGGTGCCTGGGAGGCTCAGTTGGTGAAGTGTCTGCCTTCAGCTCAGGTCATTGATCATCGGGCCTGGGATTGAACCCTGCATCGAGCTCCCCGCTCAGTGGAGAACCTGCTTCTCCCTCTCCTTCTGCCCTCCCCTCTGTTCATGCTCGCTCTCTTGCTCTATCTCAAATAAATACAATCTCTTGAAATTTAAAAAAGAAAAATAAAAAAGAAAATATATATTTTTCAAAATATTAAAAAACCCCTATGATCATGTGCCTCCCCAAATATGTGTATATCCATGTGGAGCTCAACATGGGGCTTGAACTCACAACCCTGAGATCAAGACCTGAGCTGGGATTAAGAGTCAGATGCTTAACTGACTGAGTCACCTAGCTGTCTTGTTTTATATTGATTTTTTAAGTAAATAACATTCATGTCTACCTTGTTAACTTGCCATATAATTAGCTGTATGTATTATAAGTTACATACTAAATAAAAACCTAAAAGAAGGGGATAAAAGATGTTCTAATATTTTCCCATAGTCCTGAAGACCATTTTGTGCATTCTGTGTGTGTGCTACTGCATGGACCAAAAATAAATCTTCATCTAGTTAATTTGTCTAATAGAATTCAGTTCAGAAATTATGCTTATCTGAGGTGGGTATTCCTTTTTTTTTTTACCATGAAGTGATTAAAATAGAAGATTAAAGCAGAGGTAGGGACATGGGGGACCTGGTGTCTAGGGTCCCTTCTGCTCCTGCTGCTCTCAGAGTGAGTGACTGTTTCACTCTGGAAGGACACAGAAACATGGACTCACGAGGGGAGCATGGCCTTGTGGGATTCAGAAGCTGCCTCGGTATCCACCTTAACTGCCTGGGCAGGGAATGGGGCTGAGAGAGCCAGTCCCAAGTTTCACTTCCTTTTTGAGAAGAAAGGAGAGACTTCCTACCCCACATCATTCCATCTTCACACCTAAAGGCCCGCCCTGTGATATGCCTGGATGGCTCAGTCATTTAAGGTTTGGACTCTTGATTTCCACTCCAGTCATGATCTGAGGGTTGTGAGATCGAGCCCTGCTTCGGCTCCTTGCTCAGTGTGGCATCTGCTTGAGATTCTCTTTCTCCCTCTGCCCTGTCCCCAACACATGCATGCAGTCTTTCTCTCTCCCCCCCCACCTCTTTCTCATAAATTAATTAATTCTGTTGAAAAACATTCTCCTTGCAAGTGGAGGTGTCAGCTAAATGGGCACTTTCCCACATGGAGGTTAACATGGGCATTTCTCTTTCTTCATGAGGAAAACTTTACACTCTTGGATTCAGGGAAATAAGAACATACATGGTTTCTGTTCTTTCTTCTCTGAGTTCCGGTTCACGTGTTAAAACAGAGACATTTGCACGACAGCCTTAGCACCACATCCCCCTGCATTAGACAGCCCCAGTATACATCCCACTCTGGGACTCTCTAGGTTACCTTCAGAAAGTAGCTCAATTCCTTGAACACATTTCTAAAAATAGACCATTGTTACTCTCTTCATAGAGTTTGGTGGGGATTAAATGCAAGAATGGATACAAGTACCTGACGCAGCTCTCTGACAGACAATAGGCAAGAAGGGATCAACACCAGGAGCTACCTCAAGCCCTGGGGGGCTTCCCTGGTGCCACAAAGGCCACCTCCAGAAAGGCGAGCATCGCATCCTTTAGTAAATGTGTTAACTGTGAACCTTGGTGAATGTCATTATGTGGCCGACACAGGAGAGTTGGAGAGGAAGTGTAAGATAAAAAGGCCAAATTGCTTGAAGTCTGGCATTGCCAGGAGGTTGGGAGGAACACATCCATGCTAAAGGGCAGTTGGGAAACACATAGAGAGGGTTGTTCAGGAGTCACCGCAGGGCGATGTCTCTTCAGCTCTCACGCCTGGCAGTCTGTTGATAACGGTGATGTTTTATCAGTGTGGGCTCAGTTTTTCCTTTGGTTAAACTTCCCCTTTACCACATTGAGCAAAGCCATTGTCCTCAGAAGGAAGAGTTATATGGTGGGGAAACCACTTCTTCAGGGGAGTTGATTGTGGCCAACTTATTCCTGGTCCCAACGCAAAGCCAGAGGGTCCCTCTGAAGAAAGAAATAGTTCTCATGAATCATGAATCATGTTTTCAGCAAGTGAAAGGCAGTTGACTGAAGGAAGATGCCTGTTCCTTTCCCTACAGGATGCCAAAGCTCATAACTCTTTCTGAGGCCACAGGGTCTGTCTGTCCTGTGGGGCCATCCAGGAGCAGTGTGATGAGTGGGGCCTCAGCTTGTGGTTTGTGGCCTCTGTTTGGAGTAACTACAGTTTGGATCAGTTCAAACACCAGACTAATAAACATCAGGGTTCAGTGGGCCCTGACCCACCAATTTCATTAGCCAACTCGGAGCTTTGGGCAGTAGGGAGAAAGTCCTCATTTTTCTAATGCTTTCTCATGCTCTGTGCACTTAGAGAAAAATCCTTGTTTGTTTTGATGACATTTTCCCCTAGACCTTTAGTCTAATGTTGTTCTATATGAACGCAGATACCTTCTACATTACAAGGTCGACACGGGGTGGAGAATGTGCTGGTTTTAAACTCTGAGTGTAAGTGTGTGTTCAGGACATCTAGTACATCGGTGCTCCCCCTAAAATGGGACACAATTGATCTTAGTGGTTAAGAGTATAATCTTATGATTCAAACAGACTAAGGTTCGTTTCTGGCCCCACCACTTACGGAAGATAGTTCAACGAGATACTCCATCTCTCTAACTCCAGATTTCTTGTTTTATAAAGTAGAAATAATATTAAGATATAGCTAACTTATAAAATTATAATGAGCACTTGATGAAATAAATTCTTGAGAAACAGTACAGTTTTTGGTACATGAGACTCAAGAAGCATTGGTTTGTATGCTAACCTTGAGCCCCACACCTTGGAACTAAGCTCAGCCCTACCTGTGTTGATAAGCTGAATTGTGTTTAGAGGACAGAGTCCGAACTTGGAGGACACCCCAGCCAGGTTCGTCGGTGAAGAAATATGGGTTTGTCCAGCCTGTGTAAGACTCTAGGAAACCCAATGGCTACCATTTTATCCAACTAACTGAAGAATTTATTCAAGTGTTTCATCCTTTCCTCAGGAAGTTTTCTCCAACTTCCTGAGCCAAGTGTCTCTCATCCAGACTCATGATCCATGAACTTCTCTCCTTCAGAGAATTTTCTTTGTCACAATCACATCTTTATGTTTATAATGTGTGTTTGACTACCAACCAGCCCACTCTTCCCGGGCTCTGAGCTCCATGAGTGCAGGGACCAATGGTTTTACAGATTTATCCCCTCACACAGAAGCAGAACATCAGAACTCCATTGTTGGAGCAAATGGGGAGACACTAAAAATTCTGATCACCAAGTACACCATGTGGGGGACTTTTTCCCCCAAGTCATCATCAAGCAATGCTCAGGACACCAGCTGAGTGTCCTACTATTCAACACAATTTTGATACTATCTACCCGGAGATAGTGTCAGATCCCACTGGCCATCCCCCAATTCAGATACCAGTCCCAAGCACAATTAACACCTGTGCTTCTAACCAACTGGGTATAGTTCAGAGGTTCCCACAACCCTCTCTTTGGGTTTGACTAATTTGCTAGAGTGGCTCACAGAACTCAGGGAAAAGTTCTACCTACCAGCTTACCAGTTTATTATAAAAAGATATATCTGAGGAGCAGCCAGATGGAAGAGAGGATGGGGCCAGGTATGTGGGAAGGGTGATGAGCTTCCATGCCTTCTCTGAGCACTTCACTCTCTCCAAATCTCCATGTGTTCACCAAACCAGAACCCCGTCCTTTCAAGGTTTTCTGAAAGCTTCATTACATTGACATGATTGATTAAATCCTTGGCCATTAATGATTGAACTCAATCTCCACTCCCTCCCCTTCTCCCCAGAGGTCAGGGGGTGGGGCTGAAAGTTCCAACCCTCTATTCAGGGTTGGTTTCCCTGGCAACGGGCTCCCATCATTATTGCTTTCCAAAAGTCACCTCATTAACATAAACCCTGTTGTTCTGGAAAGGAACTTGTTATGAATAATAAGACACCCATTTCACCTTTGTGTGTCTGAGGCTTTTAGGAACTGAGGACTAAGAGATCAAATTTTTATTATAACAAAGATGCTCCCATTGTTCTTACTGCTCTGGAAATTCCAAGGGTCTTGGGAACTGTGAACCTGGAATGGTGGATAAAGATCAAATATATATTTCTTATCAATCACAATATTAGACACCATCATCTCTGAACACCTCTACTGTGAACTATTTCCTAACAATTCACTCCATAGACCTATAGTCTTCCATGAAAAATGAGCCACTTCTTTCCTTCCTAATATTCAAAAGGCTTTTTTTTTTTTATTTCCATCTTTCATCTCTGCCCTTCCTCTTCATGGAATAAACAACTAAGACTCTAGGCAAATCTGACAAGGGTTTGGGTATGTTATTCCCTGAGTGTCCCATCCTTTCCAACCCAATGCCTTGACTCTAGCTCTTTCCCTTGCCTGAACTGTTTCCCAAGACCCACATCCACCTGCCCAATTAACATCAATCCATCAAGTTGAGCTCAAGTATTCCCTCTTCCCATGAAATTGTCCATTACTGTCACCAAAGGGAAATCTTTGGATCTCTCATAGCATATTCTGTGCCTCATTCTTTTCCTTGACATTCTAGCTGTGTCAGAGTTACCTGGACCTATAGTTAAACAGAATATATTAACCATATGTTTTGATTTATTCTTCTGCAACTAAAATACTAACAAAGGAAAAGACAAGTATAAACCCACAATGACAAAGAGAACAGGAGAGGAAATATTAAGCAGATACTAGATTTCATCAAGTTTTTAGGTAAAAATAGAAAAGGTGCACAGAAGAGGAGGATCTTCTCTCTGTCTGTTCTTTTAGAGGCACTAATTCCATTCACCAGGTTCTACCCTCATAACCTAGTTACTTCCCAAAGACCCCCTTCCAGATACCATCACATTAGGGGTTAGGGCTTTGACATATGGATTTGGGGGGACACAAACATTGGCCCACGATACATGACATTTTGGGGATTTTTAAAATAATGTTAATAGACATTAATACATTTGCTAAAGCCTGGCAATGGTTGAAGAGAGTTGAAAAACTGGCCTGGTGAAAAAGCAGTACAATTATTAAAACCAGATTAAAAAAATGTACAAGGGAATATTATCTTAGTGCATCACTTGGGCCTATAACAAGTGATATTTACTTAACCATAATAATGTAAAAAATCATTTCTGATTTTGCTAAAATGTTAACACTATTTTTATCAGCAGGATAGAGCAGGGTTTGGCAAACTTTTTCCATAAAGGGTAAGATAGTAAATAGTTTAAATAGTTTAGGCTTTGCGGGCTACACTCTAACTCTTCAACATATTTATGTTTATAACTCTTTAAAAGTGTAAAAACCATTGTTATCTCAGAGACAAGTTGCTGGCTGGATCTGGTCCACAGTGGGTAGCGTGCAGACCCCTGTCCCCTGGAACAGAGGGAGGGAAGGGGACATATATGGAGTGGTGAGGGTGGGAAGGAAAGGGATAAATGACGAGTCCTCACCTGCTAGTGGAGAAATTTTAATCAATAACGTCTAAATGTGTTCATCAGGAAAAATCAGTATAAGTATATTATTTAAGACAAGACAAGGTGTTATATCCAAAGAGAAAATAATGAGAAGACTTGTAAGGGCTGTCTCTTGAGGCTGGAGACCAGGGTGAGGAAAGAGAAGTTTGTTATTTGTTTCACTGTCATAAATATGGTAGTACTAGTTGATTTTTATTAAACTGTGTGCATGTCAATTTCAAGTAAATTTAATTAAAGTAACAGGAAGAATTGCTTCTGGTCTGGTTTGTGGCATGGTTGCCTTTACAACCCCATCCTGTCTTCCCAGAGTGGACCAGCAATGTGGTTTCTTGCTCTTCTGAGAATTCTGGTTTGTCTCAGCCAATATTGGTACCTCTGACTATTTCCAGGGCTGGGATCAGGATGACCTTAGGATCACAGGATGGCCTTGTACTGACAATAGTGACAAGGCCAGGGTTGTGCATGGTCCCATGGAAGTTTTATGGTTTGAGAAGAGGCCTTCTCTTTCCTGCAGGTATAGACAGTGAGTGGCCCCTTTTTCGACTGGCAACCATTATAAGCCAAGGGCTTCAGGTTGGAAGAGAAGTTATGGTTGGTAGAACAGAGTGCTGAGTCCTTGTGACATATTGAAGCAGCTGAATAAACCAAACTTGGTCTCTACCCAGAGCTTATGTATCCTCCTCCAGATTTCAAGTGCCTTAAGGTTTCCCAGTGACCTCTGCGTTCCCAGTGCCTAGCACTCCTGTTCCGTTGCTGTTGTTCAGTAAATACAAAACGGAGAAATGGTAACAACAATTCAGAAGAATGGAGGGAAGGGTGCAAATTTCAGCCAGAGTACCCCCCACTCCACCCCCTAGCATAGGACACACCAGAAGCCTGGCTCTTTACACAGCTGTTTCCAGCTGTTGTCTCCACCAATCCCCAGCTCCAGGTTGGAAGACTTGACCTGTCCCCTTCCTGACACAGGCTAAGCCAAATGAATATCAGAATAACCAAATGAATATCAGAAGTCATTTGTCCCTTTTATGGTCTATAAACTCTGTTTTTTGCTGGAAATATTTAGGACCAAAAGAAACACTGAAATAAAAAGCTTAGTTCAATGAAGAATTATCAAGAATAATAGGCAATTTCGTTCCATTCCTGCTGCTCTTTGCTTCATGGGAGCCTTTGACTCATTTCCTCTTCATGCCCAGACTGAGCAAGAACAGGGATCTTACTTTCCTTAAGTAAGGAAATGAGGTTCCTACCACCCTCGGTGGGCTGCCACCTGGGTCTCTCTTCTACAGTCCATGGCCATGTGAACACCTAGATGAGATGGCCCCTGACAGAAATCACTCACAATGACATTTCTATTCCAACGAGTGACTTCTTTATTGGGGGTTTTCAATACCAGGCAAACTTTCACGTGAGAGGATAAGATTGTTCTCAGTCAATCAGTTATGCCAACCCAGAGGTAGAAACTGAATTATTCCAGGGCAGAGCTCCAAGTGAGAAGTTGATGGAAGGAAGCCCTGGGAAGTCCAGGGCTCAGACTGGGGCTCTCAGCCCGAAGCCAAGAAAGTTCCGAGTTCAGATGAGGCCCAGCAGTGTCCCTGGAGAAGTGGGTCACTGTTGAGTGAAGGCATAGATCTCCAAGGGGCATTAGTTTTGAAGAAATCCAGTCAGATAAGGCTGGACATAGAGCTGGAAGATGGGTGGATAAACAGAAGAAAGGATACATTCTAATTTCATTCTGGAAATGTGCCTACTAATGATTCATTTTCCAAAGAGTTCACTGTGGAAAAAATTTGTGGCCTATTCATGTTTGTTTCCAAGGTGAGCACGAAGCATTGTAGTAACATTGTTTTACTTGTGTGATTGGTGTTATGGACTGAATTGTGTCTCCCTCCAAATTTGTATGTTGAATCCCTAAAGCTCTTTGTGACTGTATTTGGAAATAGGACTTTTAGGAGGTAATTAAGGCTAAACTAGATGATAAGAGTGGGGCCCTAATCTAGTAGGATTGGTGTCCCTCTAAGAAGAGGGTAGACACCAAGGTTGTGTACACACCAAGAAAATGCCATGTGAGGACATAGCAAGGAGACAGATGTCACGAGAAACCAACCCTGTTGGTACCTTGATCTTGGACGTCCAGACTCTAGGACTATGAGAAAATAAATTTCTATTATTTAAACCTCCCAGGCTATGGTATTGTGTTGTGGCAGCCCTGGCTCCCTGATACCTGGGAGCTCATCATTTACAAAGCTGATTCCTAGACAGCATCTCTATCTGTACCTTAAAGTTCTGGAAGAAGGATATTGCGGTCATAATCCCAATTTTTCCAACGAGATGGCTGAGCTTGAAAGATCAGTGCAGAGATTCTGATAATCAATGCAGACCTCTTCTAGAAGATGATAGTGATTGAACAGTGCTCAAAGAATCTCCTTTATTCCCACTCTACCTGCAAGTGGCTTCACCATTGACTTAGCCCAGTACCTGGGTGCCTCACACAACAGCTGCTCATCAAGCTGAAGATGCTGTGACTCTGGAAGGCCTCTAGGAAAGTGCGAGGGTCTGACCTAACCAGGAGAAGCACAGTGTACTCGGCTCCCTCTATAGACAGGCCTACACTCATTTCTCTGCACTTTCTAGATAAGCCGAGCTCATCTTAAAAGCAGAGGCTATGGCTGCTACCTCCAGTGAAGAGGACCTAGGAAATAGATGTTGGAGAGAGAACTTAGGAATGTTTCAGGTAGGATCCCTAGGAAGAAGATGGGGAGGGCACCAGATAAGCCATGGATCCCAATGGGAGAGGATGTGCTCCCAGTGTCTTCAGCACAATGAATAAGAACCGATCCTCTGAAAGTATGGAAATAAGAACAATGCTTGCAAAGCACCGAAGTCTATACAGAGTAGGGCTTCAATCATTATTTGATTAGAAATGACTTGTCTCTAAAGTGGACCCCCCAAAAGCCTGTGTCCTTTACAATTAAGAACTTGCAGGGGTAGATTTGTGGTCTTTTGCTGTTTTTACTTTGTTCTATTTGTGTTTTTCATATGTTGCTCTAAAGAGCAACATGTGAAGAAAACACTTTCCTATACCTGTTCTCATTTGAACCTCACAATAACCTTGTAGCATATGTGTGATTAACTCGATTTACAGGTAAGGAAAGGGACTTCCAATCCAGAAAACTAATTCATCAACTTCCCAGGTTCTTCTAGAAGTACACCAGGTTTTGGACCCTGGTCCCTGCTTCTTTTCCTGTGCCAGACTCCCTCCTTACTTTATGTGGCAATCCCTTCATGGATGAAGGTGATTCTGGAAGGTGAGTATTCCCATACTTCTGTTCTTATAACAGGACAAAATACAGTTCCTTTCTGGCATCTCCGCAGCCTTGGAGTGAGGGTCATCATGGGCTGGGGCTAGAAGCTGAGTTCACATGCAGCCAGGATCTATGGCTGTTCATGGAGAGTATGTGACCTGATTGGTCATAGTTCATACCCTGGGTACTCGACGCTAAGTGAATTGCATGCATCTCTTCAGGGTGGGGAAGTAAGTGGAGAAGCAGCAGGAGGACGGAGGACTCTGCCTTCCTAAGCCAATGGGAAGGATGTGGCCTGACTGGGGTCCTTAACATGGTGTTCCCAGTCTTTATGGGCTGGCCCCAGCTGCCTCATCTCCCTGCCACAAACCCACACCCTCCTGTTTTGCCACACTGAGCTGAACACATTATGAGCGATTTATCCCACAGCTCTGGAGATCTGAAGTCTGGAAAGAGACTCATTGGCTAAAGTCAAGGAGTATTCCTTCTGTCAAGTGTCTTCTGCCATGTAAAGATTACATATTCCCAGGTTTTGGAGATCAGGCCATGGTCATCTTTGAAGAAAACATTATTCAGCCCACCATGAAGGGTCAGAGGTCAATGTGATATATAACCTGTAGCTCAGAAGAGAACATATATCAGAGATAAGCTCTGTAAGTTGTGGGTTTTGATGAAATCATGGTAGCCATGCGGGTAGACAAGACAATCTAGAAGGAGAGCGTGGAGTAAGGAAGCAAAACAGATGTCCACTAAGCACTGTGATCCTCTAAACCCACAGAAGCACACAGAGGAAGAGGAGCCAGCTAGGCAGACAGGGGAGTTGAGCTGGGTTTCTACCTCTCAGACTTCTCAGGGGCTGCTCTCTACTCATGGCCCCAACTTCTACATGAATGAGCTCCTGGCTGCTCCTACAGCAGAGCCCAGGGACCTTCTGCCTAAAAAGAGCTCTGCCAAGGACCCCACCACATTACTGCCTGGGAGCCCATCTCCTGCCTTAGCTTGTCTTTCTCCCCAGTCTAGACTTTTGTCTAGACTGCCAGGCCTAGCCACTGAACAACAAGCCTAAACATACCTCCTGTTCTGAACCCCCAGGTTCTTCAGCCCCTGCTTGAGTGCTGAGCCACTCCAGCCCAGATTTTCCAGATTTTCTACTCGTTTTAGAATCCCGGGTCTCACATTAACACCAAAGTCTTTACAAAAGGAGTCATGAACCTGGGGACACCTGGGAATACCCTGTCAGCCCTTTCTTTCTTTCTTTCTTTTTTTGCAAGGAGGAGAAGGTAAATGCAACCTTCCCTTGAGTGTTTGGGAAGGAGGGATCAGTCACTGTTACTACTATCTACTGAGTGGCAGGGCCAGAATTTGAATCCTGCCTGCCGGTGGATCTTTGCACATGCTGCCACTCCTACCTGGCCAGCCCTTCTTCCTCAGTGATCTCCCATCACTGTGATGACATTTGCACTTCCTTCAGGTAGCAGTATTTATTCCTCCAAGTGCATCTCCTGCTTCCCTGCCCCTCCCCATTCAAGTTCTTTATTGCTCCCTGTACTTCTCCTGCATGGCGATGATAACAGAGCTAACTGGGCAATTAATTGTTTAATTTCTATCTTTCCCAAAATTTTTAGTTTCTGGGGGGGAAAGACCTAATCTATCCTCTTCACTCTTATGTCCTCATTGCTTACACAGCACCCCAGTAGGTTTTGAACACATGTAAAGAGCAAAGGAATGGGTAAATGGATCAGCAAGTGCCTGGCTGGCTGTTGGCTGGCTGGTTATATGGTATATGGAACAGCTTCTTCCCTATAACTAGGAAAATGGTCTCTTCTCCCACTTTTCTGTCTCTGTCTCCCATTAATCCTGGCTTTGCCAACACTGAAAGAAAATAGTCAATAGGTGAAAGATGTTAATTCCTGCTAGCCCAGCCTTATACTGTGCTGACACAGAAAATTTCTGATGGGTCCCCCACCCCTAGCACTATGCTTTCCCCTCCAGAGCAGTTCCTGGAGGGTGAGCATCAGTCATAATCATTTGCTATCATAAAAGAAATTTGCAAAACTCTGTAAGGTACTTTTCCAACTTCCTTTGAAAAATATATACCCAGATAGCCTCTAAATCCCGAACAATGTTTTGTTTCATTGGGCAGATATTTAAGAAATGTGCAGCAGGAATTGTTAATAATAGAAGGAAGAGAATGGCCTCTTGTGTGAACCCCGGAGTGCTGTGCTTGTGTGTGCATTTGCATTTACTGCCATTAATGATCATAGGAGTGAGATGCATAATGGGTGTTCCTGTAAATTTATCCAGAGGATAATATACCCCTTAATTTAAAATAGCTGATAAAGTGTGAATAAAGGCCTCTCGTCTTTACCACTTCTCATTTCGATTAAGAAAGGAATCACATAACATTTTAGGGCTCTAAACTAATTAACTGTGCGTATGAATTTGGAGGGCACATGCTTTGTGCATAATAGGTGATTCCTGAATCTACATTCAAAAGAGGCTGAGCTCAGGGGCTGGGAACCCTGACCATGACTGAACTTCAAGGTGCTGGCTCTGATTGGAGGGCGCTGTCTGCCTTCCTCTTGGCAGAGGAGAGGAATGGCTAAGTCAGCAGGAGGACGGAAGGGCTAAGGACTAAGGCAAACAAGAGAGCTAGAGAAAAGAGATTAAATCCTTTGAAAGACTTTAAGTGTCTATCTCATTGCCTTAAAAACTTGACCGTACAAGGGGCAACTCTGAAACGTGCTCATAGAGGTAATACTGCTGCACAGCATACTTCTCAGAGAGCCCTATATAAAAATCTGATTATGTCCAGCAGAACAAAGAGATTTTGATTTAAGCTAAACATCTAAAAGATATACATGCTTTCCACTTGCTGTATCATTTTTTATTTATTATTCACCTACTTCTCGATGTTTACCAGAACCTCCTGGCTAATGTTGACATGAGCTGATGTTTGGTCCTTAGCTGTGACATACATAATTAACAAACAAGACAAATACACGCTTTGCCATTCAGATACAAATGGAATAATTAGATATTTTTCCTTTCGTTCCTTAGAGAGATACTCACAATCAGAAAAAAAAAATGATTAAAACAACAAACTGATATATTTCCAGGATATAACAAAAGAAACAATTTCTATAAAAGCCACTAATTCAAAAATAAAAGAAATCATTTGATACGAACACTTAAATAAGTGTTCAGTGAAGATGTGTTCAATTAAGTGGAATGGAGTTGAAAATTCAAGAAATCACTCATATTCAATTCAAAGTAGCGCTTTCCGAATGTCAGGAAGTTGGAAGCTACTCTTTTCTCACAATTTCCACATATCAGGGAAAATGTATTTGTCTTCTGTTATTCCTTCTTTTCCCCCCTGTAGTTAGATGAATATAATCTATTAAGACAGTCTCTTTTGATTTTTTAAATTACATGAGCAATATAAAGCAGACAGGCTTTTTTCAAGAGCAGAAATTTTTTAAAAAATGAAAAAGAAAAGAAACGACAACGACAACAACAACAAAAACAAAAAGCAAACACACAGAAACTTTGCATTGCCAGCAGGGCCCCGCGCCCCAGAGCCAGCTTCAGGGAGAGCAGGCCCCCCACAACTCCATGGGATCGTATCATTTTTGCCATATTCAGTGATTTCATATCTGTGACTTTTCCTTCTCCCCTCCCCCAACCCCAAATCCCTAACCCGTTTAATTTTTTTCTGTTGATATTCCACATGTTCCCTGGATACTTCTTTGATTTTAGGGCAAACAGTAAGTCCGAAGTACTTCCAGCTTGAAGGTGACTTCTGGTTGCCTGTGCTGCCTAATGTGGTGCCTTTGCTCCTCGGAGTTTAGGTGAGGCAACATGTGACCCCCAAGGCATGTCTGTAAAAATGCCCATGGAGCAAGAAAGAGACTCATAAGACTGCTTTTTCAAAGTGCAATAAAACGCCCAAACCTACCAAGAGCTAGTGGGCCCTAGCACATGACAATTAAACATTAACAGGCCCCAGGGCCCTGGGAGCAGGGCCCCGCAACCCTTTGAAGCCCTGTTTGCCAATTAAACACCGGCTGACATTAGCGTCAAGGTGGCAGGGATCCAAAGCAGAGATAGGAACGTCAACCACTTCAGGGGCATTCATTAGCTCCCCAGACATTCCTGGCGTGGCCTGTTTCTTGACTATTGCCAAATCCACACCCTGCTCGGGAACTCAGGGGCTCTGAGAAAGTTTACTCAGATAAGCTTATTATGGAAATAGCACTTTGTCACCGGTTACGACTCACTCCTTGTTCAATTATCTTTTATCTGTTTAGAGTATTTGCCAGCTCTCTCAAGGTTCCCCAGGATGAAGCCCTCGCTGGGGCGGCCGTGGGGGAAGGTGAGGTACCACTCCGTGCTTGCCTTTCTAGTCCAAGAATGCCAGGCTCTCTCCACAACTTCGGAAACTGCTAAGAGAGTACAGTTGACCCTTGAACACACAAGTTTGATCTACATGGGTCCACTTATATGTGAATGCCTTTTTTTTTTTTTTTTGATAAATACAGTCCAGCGCCATAAATGTATTTTCTCTTAGGATTTTCTTAATGACATTTCCTTGTCTCTGGCTTACTTTATTGTGAGAACACAATATCTAATACATATAACATACAACATACTTTTTAATCAACTATTCACGTTATCAGTAAGGCTTCCTGTCAACAACAGGCTATTAGTCGTTAAGCTTTTGGGGATCCAAAGTTATACATGAATTTTTGACTGTGCAGAAGGTCAGCGTCCCTCACTGCACCCCACCCCTACCCCTCCTACACACCCGGTCCTGTTGTTCAAAGGTCAGCTGTACTAAAAAAAGATCTTGGAACAGTTGAATTACGATACTGAACACCTGAAACTAATATAACACTGAATGTTACATTAAATTAAAAAGATAACTCAAAAAATTAAAAAGAATAAAAAGAAAAAGGAAACCTCAATGAAAAACAGAAAAGAAAAAGACCTTGTATTTTCTGATCATAGGGAAAGTACTTCTCTTTGAGACAGAAACCTAGGCACCCTGTGGTCCCACATCCAGCAGAAGTCAGGATGAAGTGTTATTCTGCCTATAATAGTGAACAATTATGGGGTGTTACCAGAGCTGCTGGGAATTGCACCCACTCTCCACCATCCTGCATGGGAGATGTTCTCTCCTCACTTGTCCATAGATATGAAATCAACGTGATTGAAAAGTTTTGGTGATGAGCCTTGGTCAAATTTCAGTAACCCCCTCCCCATCCCCACCCCCCTGCCTCCACATTTCCTACTGAATTGTCTCAGGGGACTACTTTTTTTTTTTTTTAAGATTTTATTTATTTGTTTGACAGAGTGAGAGACAGAGAGGGAATACAAGCGCGGGTGGGGGGAGTGGAAGGGGAAGTCTGATGCAGGGCTTGATCCCAGAACCCTGGGATCATGACCTGAGCCGAAGGCAGATGCTTAATGACTGAGCCACCCAGGTGCCCCTACTATTGTGAGTTGTCACTTTTGTATTCTAATACCCTCCAAATTTGGTGATTTCTCTACATTCAACTCAGATGTCAGGATACAGGCTGCGCTTTCACTGCTATGGTGGTTTTTAAAATATACCACAAATTCTTTGCTACTCCTCCCATCAAGAGGTGGGGATTAAGTCCCACATTGATGGAGCGTGGCATCCCAGGGTTGGTCATGAAAGTCACTGTAACTACCTTTTTGCTCTTTCCTTATATCACTTGCCCGGGTAGAAGACAGCTGTCATGTCATGAGAAGACTCAAGAAGCCCTATGAAGAAGTCCACATGATGAGAAACTGAGGCTTCCTGTCAAAGGCCATGTGACTGAGTTTAAACACAGACCCTACAGCCCCAGGTAAGCCTTGGCCTTGACTTGTCCCAGTCGATAGCTGGACTAGACCTCATCTGATCCAGAACCCCTCAGCTGACCTGCTCCCAGACTCCTGATCTACAGAAACCATAGATAATGCATAATGTTTAAGCCACTATTGGGGATAATGTGCTATGCAGCAATAGATAGCTAATATAGCTGTCTCAGCTCGTTGCTGAGAAATGGCTAAAAGATCCCAGAGCAGAGAGTCAGAGGGCCTGAATTCTATTATCTGCTTAGTTATTGACAGGTGTGTGACCTTGGAAATTTTACCCATCTGCTCTGGACTTCAGATTTCTCTGGGAAAAAGTGCCCTCCTCTTTCACAGTTGGTATGAGAACCAGATGAAATGTTTTGGAAAACAAAAATTTTTCTGATATCATAACTATCTTTTTGTCATCCAGAATTTCATCATCTCAAAGCAGTGTACCCCATCCCTTCTCTATACAAAATCCCAAACCACATACCTCGTGCATACAAGTCAGCACTTTCCTTCACAGGATGTCTTTCTTCTTCATGCCTGGGAGCACCAATCCATTCCATGTTCAAAGCAAAGATTAACTGGGAAGGTGCCACATTGGTTCCAACTGGAAAACAGCTGTCATCAGACTGTCAGAGAAAGAGATGACCATATTGCTCCCTTGAAGAGGGAGAAGAGGCAGAAATGTCATCTGGATTATAGGTAAATTGGCCGTGATCATTGGAATGAAGGCAAAAGCTGAGCTCTTAACTCTGATGGTTTGTTCAGCCTATTGGAGATGAGTTGTTTCCATTTTGTCAACTCTCCATCATCCAAAGAACCCATCTCACCTTCAGCCAGAGCGTCAGTTAACTGGAGACATATCAGCACCCAATGCATGCACTCAAGAGGCATGTGAAGCATCTGTATCACAGGTTCCAAGGAATGCTTCAGGCTGAGGACACCATCAGCCTAATTTCCACCCTCTTTGGTTAAGCTAGCTGCCCCTCGTGCCTTTGAGCTCCAGCCAAGTTAATCATTCCTTCTCAAATGAGGCATCCTCAGTTTTGCTCCTCATTAGAATGTCTTCTCCTTATACTAATTATGAGAAACAAATCTATGAACATAACATACTCAGTTAGTTGCCTACAGCACCATGTCATTCTGGTCCTTCTTTATAAAGGAATCCAAATTATTTCCAAAAAGTCATCCCTCCCAAATCTACCTCACCCCAGGTCCAAGAGTAAATCCTAACAGGTACAAGCCAATCAGGTAATCTCCCTCCCATTGCCAGAGGTAGGTTTAGTTTTGGACCTGTGATGTGATTCTGGAAAATGACCTATAAGGAAAAGTCTGCTGGTGGAATTCTGGGAATGTTCTCCTTACTCCTAAGAAGGGGGCAGGAAACGAGAAGGTCCTGGTTTTCCTCTAGGTTTTTGGGTCCTGCGTGGATTTGGGTCCTGGAACTGTTGCCAACCAAAGCTCAGAGGAAGACACAGCTGAGAGACACTGCAGAGAAGCAGACCTGGAGCCCTGACTTCCCTGGAGCCCAAAAGATCAATGAAGTAGTTCTTACAAGGCATCTTTATTATACGGACCGTTGCTTTGCTATCGAAGGTGGTTAGCATCAGGATGTCCTGCTCCAGATGAAGGTTTGCCTCCCCTCTTCCCAAATACTCAAGGTTTCTCTAACCTTAGAGTCCTGGTGCCACTGCTCCAGTAGGCAGCCCCATCAGTCATCACTGGACTTACCCCTCTGGGCCTTATTTTATTTTTATGGCATTATGCCCCACCCAGCATTTCCACTAGTCACGCTGAAAGTCCTAGAGAAAGTATGCAGTTTATGGTTTGTGTTCCTTGTAACAGCACCCATCCTCAAGGAAATCGGTTCAATCAAGCCTGAAAGTTTCTATTAAAACCATCCCCTAAGCCAATGGGTAATTGCACACTTCCCGGTCTTACAGTTCTGTAACCTAGGAAGGCATCTCAGTGATTCTTCACATGATAAGTAACATTTGTTCCAAGACATTACCATCTGCACCTATGTAGAGAAGTAGCTAACAGTTTAAAATCTTCTACCATGGATCAATCACCTCATTATAAATGGGTGAATCCAGTAGACAAAGCCACTTACTTTCTTTTCAAAGACACGATTGGTTATTTTTCTCTTAAATATGTGAATTGGAAATTATAAAACCTACTCCAACGTGGTGACAATTGAACAAAATAATGTATGCAAAACCCTAGCTCAGTGCGTGGTGTATAGTCAGATATCAATGAATAGCAGGGGTTCTAAAGAATGGATGGCACCTGAATAGTACACGCTAGACCAAATCTCGCCAAATCAATTGAAAAGGAGAACCGGTTCAAAGGGATTACTACTCAGCAATGAGCTATCCAGGCCTTTGCTAAGAACAGAGAGTAATTGTGCAGAGTGACCAAAGCCTTAATAGGACACATGAAAGGCTGACATGGATCATTGTCCTTATTCTTTACAGCTCTAAGTGGAGGTTTTATCCTGTTATGATCAGGTAATACAATAAAATGCCTATAACTTGGAAAGCAAATTTTTTCTTCCATTAAGGGGCAGAATGGAAATATTTCATTGTTTTCCTCTGGCTGAAAGCAATGACTTTCCCATGGCTGGTTTGTACTCTTCATTCTCCCAAATAGAAATTTCTTTGAGCAAAAGAAGTCAAGAGAATGAACTGAGTCAGATGAAACTCAACACTGCTAACCATAAGTGGTGCACTTGCCCAACCTTTGAAGTTCCAAAGGAGTGAGAAGCCTTGGAAACTTCTCTTTTTCGGTCCAAAAAAAATTAGAAGTTAGTGCTAGTATTGAATTCAGTCCTGTGACCAGAGTTCCAAACTTCCTTCCCTCTCCTCCACCAAAAGCAAGTTCATGATGACCCAATTTTAGACTGGAAAGAATTGTTTCGATGGATTTGGTTGAGGATGGCATGCCAGAGACCAAGACTTTAAGTTTAAGTTTGATTCCCACAAGATCTTATCATCTCTCACAGAACAAATGCTTAAACTTCAGATTGAACAAACAACCCACAGGCAAAGGGGACCATGGGTCACACTGGTCAAGGAGACTTGGACAAGAGTGTGGGGGCCCACTTAATGCTTGACTGTGACTCTTCAGAGACTCTACACAACATATCCCAGGATGCCTGACCACACCTTCTCAGGGAAGCCTTGTAAATTAAACTGTTGTTGCTCCGATCTGCATTTTCCCTTCACAAGGCCAGTGTGACACTTACTGTTTAATCACCAAGTTTAATGAATTTAGAAATGGTAGGTCTCAAAAGGAATGGAAACAAAATTAGAAACATTCTGAAATATTCATAAACTTTAGATGTTTCTCTTTAGCTATATTACTCTGAATGTTTTACGGCAGTGAATTAGTCACTGCAGGCTGAGAGAGAGGAGAGAAAATATGTTAGTGTTTTTTCCCATTGAGTAATATTTAAATACACTGAAGATCCTTAAGTATGTGTGTATGCCGGCATACTTCTGAATCAGTTGTTCAAGGGACCACTTAAAAAAATCTAAAGAATAAAAAACTATTAAGAACATACTGGACAAAAATATTTGGGGGCCCCATGGAGATAAAGGATATATTCAATTTATGGACTCATCACACTTTATAACCAAATTGGGTAATACCTACAGCTGAGAAGGAATATTACCAAACCCTTCTATGGTGGTGTTTCTTACCTTCTATTCACAAAGAAAAGTGTTGGGGTAAGGCTTAAACTTTATTACTGATAACAGTTCATGAAAGAGTTTGATGAGTTTGAGTCTCTAGTGCACAATTTAAAACTTAGAAAATTCACGAATACTTTGTTCTTACTGTGATAATTTCGATCAACCACCATGGCTCAAAACAAGACTCCTATGGGAGTCTTTCCTAAAACCATAATGTTAAATCCAACCCCATTTGTTACATACACCACTCCTTCTCAATGGGGTTGTGATGGTACTTTTATTATACACTGCCATCTGCTTTGAGGTGAGAGCTTCTTCCCATTAAAATGTTAGTTGAGTCTTGTACCAGTATCACACATTTAATCCCTTCTAATGATTTAGTAGCTTTCAGAGGTTTACTATCTGGAAAAAAAAATTCCTCCACAGTCTTTTACTTAAAGACAATTTAAAGCAGACAACAAACAATTAAATTATTTGTTTATCTTCCAGAGGAATGGCCAAATTGTTTTATCAAGATTTTTGAAATCTTTATGGTATATTTGACATTGGTATTATAGTCAAGCTATAAATCAGTTTTCAAAAAGTTCATATATTCATGATATGTAGTCTTCCTTTTAAGGGATATCATACATACATTTTTCCCCATTTCTTTGGGTCTTCTTTTTTATCACTCAGCAAAATTTTCTTTTTGTTTTGCACACGTCTTATTTAAGTATTTTATATTATCTTGTTTACAAATACATTAAGTTCTTATAACATCCGTTTCTTGCTAAAAGACAGGATTTTCATGTTAAATTAGATCACTTGCCTTTTATTGAACTCTTAATAACTTAAAAGAATTAGCATTGATTATCTTTGGTTTTCTAGGTGAGTATCGTACTGCCAGTCAATGAAAGCACTGTGCCCCTCAATGTTCTTCCCCTTAATCCTGCTCTGTGCACCATCCTGCTACTGGGACCTATCCACTCCTCTTTCTCCCCATCAGCACCACCACCCTTGCCCAAGGTCCTGTCAATGCCTACCTCACTGAGACCACAGCTTCCTGACATATTGACCCACCTTCTCCAGCAACGTTCTAGTCTACCTTCAGCCCTGGCCTAGACGATCTTTTCAACATGAAAAGACCATGCCTACCTGGATTCCCTAAAAACAGCATCTTTCTGTTTCTCTCATGAGAAAGACACAGCTCCCATCACAGCTTACCATCTGTAGCAACTGATCCTTACTACCCCACCAGCCTCAGACCACACTACCCCCCACAGGCTTTGGCTCCTTCTGTAATGCGACATTTCCTCCTCACGGTATCAGGTTCTCCTCTTCACTTCGCAAACCCAACATCTTTCCTCCTGTGCTCTATATTCACTTCCTCAGGGAAAACTTTTCTCTGTTTCAAATGTGCAAATTATGTATGTTCAAAGCACCCATGAGCTCTCCTTGTGGCATTTACCACTAATACGATTTTATGTATTGTGTGGGACTCACGAATAGCTACAGAGCCCTCTTACAGACTACAGGCTCCATGAAGCCAGGCACCAAATCACCATTTTGTCTCTGATATTTAGCACAATATCTGGCAATTATAAACCAGATTGACTAAACCTAATGTGCAACGTGGGCCAAAAGGTTATGTAAAAATTATGAGAGAATGCATTCTCATTCTTTCCGATTTCAGACAGAATGCCTTACCATTTGGCATGTTTGCAGTTGGCTGCCGATTTTAACATACTTTTTATCATGGGAAGAAAATTTTCTTCAGTTCCTATCATTGTCTCGCCACATGGGTGAAGGGGGAGCTCCAGCTTGGGCCGCTACTCTGGGCCTTCTCTGTCCCCAGTTATAAAGCTTTGCTTCGGACATGTACACTACTCAGGAGTTAGCCTTCTGCTGCCAAGTCCTTTCTGCCACTTGTCTTTCATTTTCTAAGAATCAGACTCTTTCACCAGATTATAAATGGAAGCTTCTGTTGGGGAGAGTAGAGAGCAGAAATGCTGAAAAAAAAAAGTTGCTTGTTTTGAAGTGGTTTACGTCAAAACAAGGCATCAGAAAAACAGGTGTGCAGAACTGTGGGGCGCAGCCATTGAGGGTTCAGACCCTCGTGGCACAACCTGCAGAGAGAAGCATGGCAGCTCCCTTCCTTCTCCCCAGGCCTTGCATTGATCTCTTTCAGAGGCAACCTCTGCCAATTATAAATCAGGATCCTTAGTGTATCTGTTAGTGTTGTAGCTGGTGGAATTTCTCCCCAGAGTCTGATGGGCGTTCTAGAATGTGAGATTATGAGAAACTAAAGAGGTGCAGTTAGGTAACCTTTTGAAGTAGGAGTTTTATAATGGTTTCTAAAACAGTGACTGGCTCCCTTAAGTGTGTGGTAGAAGGGGAGGAACCCAGAGATTGGCTCTCAAATCACCAATAGATGCTCTCCAAAGAGTAGGCATTGTTGAAGGAAAAAGAGAAAGAATGAAATCTCTGGAAACCTGAGGCATGAGCCTTGGAAGAAATGACAAGGAGAAGACTGGCAACCTAAACAACTATTGGGATTCTTTCATTTTCTCTTTCTTTCTTTCTTTCTTTCTTTCTTTCTTTCTTTTTTTTTCTTTCTTTCTTTCAATAGAGAGATCACGTGTGTGGTCAGGGGAGGGGGGCATAGAAAGGCAGGGGAAAGGAGAGAATCTTAAGCAGACTCTGTGCTGAACACAGAACCCAATGTGAAGCTCAAGCTCACAGCCCTGAGATCATGGCCTCAGCCAAAATCAAGAGTTAGAGACTTAACCAACTGAGCCACCCAGGCCCCTCAGCTCTGGGATTCTTCCAATCAGAATATATCCTCAAACTTTCTCTTCTCTGAGACTTATCAGTTGCTCATTTATGGAAAGTAAATATACAGACTTGGTTCATGAGGAAGAATGTCTACTGTTAATTCAGTTAAAACTCTTGTTTCATCTGACCACTATAAAGTTATGTTTCTAGATAATACTATGTTGGCCCTCATCTTCATCAGTCCTACAAAGAATGCTTTGGCATTATAACAGTGTGCAACACCAAGGGATTTTACACTCCTTCCACTATATTTATTGCAAAAACTTATTGCAAAAAACTTATGATGAACTTGATTTGGAACAGCAGTGAATTGTTCTATGGGACCCTCAGGGAGAACTTTATCTTTGTTTCATTTCTAGCATTTTTCCTGAGCACTTGATGTATGATCATCAGGTGTGATGGAATTGTATAAATGATCACACTTTTCTCTCCACTTGCTACTAGGCAATTCAGACTCTAAATTTGCAGGTCAACATAAGTCACCATGTAGGACATTAGAACATACAACTGGAGATCAATGTTACTCTTCTAATTTTGCAAGGTTTGTTGTGTTAACAATCATGTGCCATTAAGAGTGCCTTCTTTTATAAACTTGTTCTATTATTTCATTCTTTGTAAACTACCAGTGACCTTCTGGGAAAGGGCTAAATATAAATAAAAAGTTGAGAATTGTTACATTTGGAGAGCTTAACATTATAACCTCAACTAGAAGTGAAACTTAGTCAATGCCCAGAAACAACTTATAAAAAGAGGAGATAACATCCAAATGCACACAGACTCATGGCTTCCAAAGGGTAGAAGTTAAAGGAAGACATATTTGAGCTCAGTGAAAGGTAACCCACTTAATTTGGCATGTCTGACGGTGCACATTCTGTGATGTTGTGGGAAGAGGTACATCAATTCATCAAGCTACACATCCCCACAATAGGGCTGCCTCGAAGAGTTTCAGCCTTGGGGACAGATTGTATTCACAGAATCAGAGGGCCAGAGAGAGATTCCATACACTCTGACATCTTACTTGACCTTGTCAGTACCTCCATTTTTTTTTTTTATAGGCTATGCATGTTTTTAATTTTCTAATTCTCGGTCCTGCCTCTTGCTAATTATATAATACTGGACAAAAACACTCTACCTTTCAGAAACTGCAGTTCCTCCTCTGCAAACTAGATCTATAAACACTTCCTTGGTTGCTGTAGCTCATGAAGTAATTCATCTAGAAGGTCTGGAACATAGTAATGAGTCAATAGATATCAGCTGAACTGAAGAGGACGAGCATGATTTAGTTGCCCTTGGGCATCTCAGTACCTGCCATCTAGCCTTGTCCAATGCCACACTTTTGCACAACAAGATTGGTCACTCAGCTCATGGTGGGTAATGACGTTGCTCCAGACCTTCTAACCCTCAAGTGCTAAACACGTGTTGGCTCTAACATAAAAGTGGTTAGTAAATAGTGTTTAGTTGTCTTGGAGTTTACTAATTAGATGATATTTCAGAGATTGGCATGAGCTTTCATTCATTCCCTGTTTCTTACTTAACTACCTTAAACTGGTCCATCAATGAATAAAAGCATGCATGTGTGTGGTTTCATTTGGTCCTAAGCTCACTCTTGAAAGAATAGACACCTCTATTTCCACTAAACAGATAAGGAAATTAAGGTGCCAAGGGATTAAGTAACTTGACCAATGTATAGACTTCACAATACTAGAGACATAACTCCAAATCCTTTCTCCTGACTCCAAATGCATGCTTTCCCCACTCGAGGAGAGCTCAAATCCTTGCATAGATCATGGAACACCATGAGAGTACAGAAAGTCTTCCCCGTCAGAAACAACCTACAAATTCCTTCCTAAGGCTTTCGAACTTTGTCCGGGAATGAGCAGTCCCTGGGATAAATAACATTACTTGCCAGCCTCCCTGAGATGGTACAACATGTTTCAGACCTTTACATCACGTCTGTAGGATTATCTTCCCCTCTGTTTTGTAAAAATAGTCCCTGCACTCATTACTGCCGCGCCACAGTACATGATACCCCTTATCAGGGACAAGCAGGGAGCCCCACTCAGCCACATGACCTGTGAACCTCTGACCGCTGGTCAGCGGCACACAAGCCAAAACATCCTGGGCTGTTCTGGGACTGCCTCTTCCTGACGTTCTTCCAAGTCTATCTCTTGCTACCAGTGTTTTCTTTTTAAGAGTCAAGAACATTATTAATCATCTGAATCTATCATGGCCTCATAGTTAAGGATTCACGCCTTGGACAAATGTTTTTTGAGTACCTGCCCTGAGCCAGTCTTTGCTCGTAGCACACAGGATAAATCGATGATCAGAAGAGACAGTGATCCCTCTGCTAGCCAAACTCCTACTCCAGCAAAGGGAAATGGACAATCAACAACAGACATAACAAACAAATGAAGGATATACTATATTAGAAGGGAGCAGTGCTATGTGGGAAAAAAGAGGACAGAAGAAGAAGAGCACTGAAGGGGTCAGTTTTCAATTTTAAATAATAAGGTGGTTGAACAGGTACTATATGAGTAAGGATACCTATCTAGGGAAAGAAAGCTCTAGGCAGAGGAGACAGCCTGTGCAAGAGTCCCATGGTATAAGAATGCCTGGCATGTTCAAGGCACTGAAGAAGGCCGGAATGGCTAGAGCAGAGTTTGAGGGGTGCAGAGGAGCAGGAGACGGGGTCAGAGAGCCAGAGCCAGGTGGGGTAGGATTGGGTCACATGTAGCTCTACCAAACCTTTTAAAGACTTTCAGCTTTTACTCTGAGGAAGTGGAAAGCCATCACAGAGGACAATGGAAAGGAAGAATATAAATTGACCTATTTTAGAAGGAGTCACAGACCACTCTGTCAAGAATAGACTGAAGACATAAGGAGAGCCCAAAGCACAAGTGGAGAAATGAGTTAGGGGACAATTGCAGTAACCCAGATGAGAAACAATGGCTGGAGTCCAGCTGGTGGCAGTGGAGGAGACAATGTGGTGGGCATTCTCTCCTAGAGAACTGGATATAAACTGTGGAAGAAGAGTTCTGAGGCTTACGCTATTGGTAGTAGTGCCCCATCTCCTGTGGGATGGAAGGAGTGTTATTAAAATGTCCACTTTGGCTATGTTGATTGTGAGCTGTCTAACTGACGGGTGTGCATTCTGTCGAGAAAGATCTGGGGTAGAGATTAAAACTGGGGAGTCTTCAGAGACTTTGTTTAAAGCCATGAGATCATTGAGAGTATCAGAGGAGTGAGTGAAGAGAGGACAGGAGATGGGTCAAGGACAAAAGCCTGGACTTGCCAACAGAAGACTTCAAGAGAAGCAGAAGAATTGGGGACGGGGCTGAGAAGGAGCAGCTGGTGAGGTGGGAGATGGGGTGCAAAGGTGCTGAGTCTAGGGTCAAGTTAAGAAGATGAGGGAGGAGGTGGAGATGACTGAAAGCCTCAGCTGCTGCTGGGATGTCAAGCAAGACGAGGACCAAGAACTGACCATCAGATTCTCCAAACTTGACACCATCAGTAACTTGACCGGACCGGTTCTGCTGTGAGGTAAGTTGAAGGAGGGCACCTGGGTGGGCTCAGTCAGTTAAGCATCGACTCTTGATTTTGGCACAGGTCATGATCTCGGGGCCATGAGATCAA
Organism: Neogale vison; assembly: GCF_020171115.1. Lineage (NCBI taxonomy): Eukaryota > Metazoa > Chordata > Mammalia > Carnivora > Mustelidae > Neogale > Neogale vison. The sequence goes on from NC_058098.1 coordinate 132,247,902, forward strand.
GTCCCGCTTTGGGCTCTGGACTGAATGTAAAGCCTGCTTGAGATTCTCTCTCCCTCTCCGTCTGCCCTGCGCATTCACGCTCTCTCTCTCTCTCTCTCTCTCTCAAAATAAATAAATAATTTTTTTAAAAAAGGGAGAGAATGGCCTAAGCAAAAATAGTGTTGGCAACTCTTTAGAAAAGTTGCCCTGCCAAGAAGTACTACAAAATGGGTAGTAACCAGCAGAGTAGGAGGACTAGGGAGGAGCGTTTTTTGGGTTTTGTTTTCTAAGATGGGAGGAAGAACAGCCTGTTGGTATCATAGTGGAATGATCTAGTAGAGAATGCAGTATTGATGTCAGGGGAGTAATTCGAACCATGGCCTTGAGTGTACAAGAGTGGATGGGCTCTAGTGACCACAGCTCATCCGTAATAAGGGGTTCTAAGAACATAGGACTGGAGTCAGTAAGTTCTCCTCCACTGAACCAGACAGCAACGATTTTATGCTTTGCAGGCCATGTTTTCTTTTACAATGACTCCGCTCCTTTAATGTAGCTCTAAAGTACATGTAAACAAATGGGCAGGGCCATGTTCCCATACAAATTTCCTTCCACATAAGGTGGTTTGGATGGGCCGTGCTTGGCTGACCCCTGGTTGAATCTATCAACCTGTCTGTTCTCCAATTCTGAATTCAAACCGGTGGCGAGCTGGAAGACGGGGCTCACATGGAGACAGCAGTCCTTGTACACTTCGGAGATGAATTAAGAACCAAAAACCTACTTCTACAGAGATCCAGCAAAGTGTAATAACTTGGTTATAGACCTTGACAGCGGGGGTGAGCCACCTCTGTCAAGCCACCATATAGCCCCAGGCCTGCACATGGCATAATATTTCTCTCCCTCCCTCCCTCCTATCCCCCTTGTTTTGCAACTAAATAGACCCTCCCTGTATCCCCTTGAGAGGCAGCAAAGAGAAGAGAAGAACAATTGCTTTTCAGTGTTGATTGGTTAGGAAGCAGTGAACGTCTGTGAGGGAATGCACAAATTCACTACCCCTGGAGACAGAGCGGAGGAGAAAGTTTGCTGATGACAGAGCAGTAGATCCTCTTTAGGATGGGGGAGATGATGACAGTGGTGATGATGATGGAGAAAATGGAGCTCCCAAAGCCATGCTTCCCTCCCAGTGAGAGGCAGCCTTATACAAGAGAGCAGGAATCAGGTCTGGGTTTGAATTCCAGCCCCCCATACCCAAGATATGAGCTGCTCACCTGTGAACTAATCACTTTGTCTTTCCCAAAAGATCTCGGCTTCCTCATTAATATAATGGGAAAAACACAGAATCCTTACATACCCAAGAGCATCTTGGGGAGGAACAAATGAGCTCATGGCTAACAATGGAAAACAGTGTGTGTACCAGGGTCACAATCGGCGTTAATTTCTGCCCTCCCAGATGTTCCTCATTGTGTCTTTCATAGGATCTCATCCCCCCCCTCGAGACTTTTGTCTTTGACAAAGAGAGACTGACCAAAAGTTACTTGATTAAAGTACAGTAGTACAGCCTCCCTATCCTACCCCTCTTGTACATCACTGCCCTACGTGCTTGCCCGGTCTTCTAGCTGGTCACTCACTTCTCACCAGCCTCCACCTGCAGTCACATCCCAGCTCTGAGCATCAGTGGTCAGTGGGGGGGGGGGGGGGCTTGCCGCCATCAAGGTCCTGACAACCCTCTTCTAGGGTCCCTTTCATGAGCACTTATGGACCTTCCTATTTTATGCTTAACACAGAAATCCTCACCTGGTGCGAAAAGCCCCTGCATTGCCTAGCCACAAATACCAGCCCATTGGTACTGCCCCAGGCTAAGGTTCCCATGGTCTTAGGGGACTATACACTCTTCCCAAAAGGAACCAATCTCATTCCCTGGGCTTTTCTATTCAGGAAACTATATCCCACCAGCCCCACCTCATTCCCCTTCCCTCCTGGGAGCATTCATTGTGTTATGGCTGTAGCCAAAGTACTATTTCCAATCCCATCCCTACAGCAGAGAAAACTTCCATTGTATATTTCATGTTCTTCCCTCCACTCTCCAGATTCCCTTGCAACAAGCATGGACCACTCCAACAGCTCAGGTCAGAGTGAGCAGAAGTAGTAATTAGATGTATGACCTCTGGCATGAAGTTGTTTCAATGTATGTGCCTCTTCTTTTCCTCTCTTCTCAAGTCATGAGACTCTTAGATACAACAGTTCCCTCAGTAGGTCCACGAGGTTACAAATAGGATGCTCACCCCTGTCTGAAGTCATCTGAATGGGAAATAATCCTTACTGTATTAAACTATTTCAACTTGCAAGTGTCACACTTGGGACAACTAATAATAATTATCCTGACCAATCCATCTTCCAACTTAGACTCAATGAGCAGCATGTCTTCAAACACTGTCTCTTACCACACCTGTAAACATGTTCAGAAAATCCTCATTTGCAAAAAATGTAGGATAATTATGCCTGCTTCTGTGAACAAGAACCACCAGAAGAAGACCTTCCCATATTATAGAAAAAGAAGTTTCAAACTCCCAGGTTACAACTAGATCAACAACTGTCACAAATAAAGTCGGATTCTTGATCACAGAGCAACACACACACACACACACACACACACACACACAGACTAAGTTCTGGTGGAGGAACTTCTGTAATGCTAAACCCGAAGGACCAAAATACAACTCTCATTCTCCGTAGTGAGATCCTCTACGAGGCGATAATGATCCTGTTTAACTGTCTTATTGGTGCCTTATTGCCTTTGTCCTGGAAAGCGGTCAGGAACGTCTCCCCTTTTGACGTGCTTCCCCAAGCTTTGCGCAGTGGCAGTATCGTAGCCAATGAGGTTTATCCGAGGCGCGATTATTGCTAATTGACGTGCTTCCCCAGCAACTGCACCACACGGGGACTCTAGCCCTTCCTCAGACCCACTGGCCTAACGAGGATGGCGAAGGATTCTGCGCAAATGCTAAGTAACAAGAGAGAGGGAGGAAGTGACCTGCGTAGCCCCCCACCACCAGAAATGGTGTTCCCTGCAACCACATCCTCAAAGTGCCATTTACTTAGCACCTACCTTGTATCAGGCACGTCGCAAAACAAGCTTCTCTTCCTCCCCAAACCTCCACTGCAACTCTACAAATTGGCCATGCTATCACCATTGTCAATTAAAGGGCACCGAGTCTCAGAGAGGCTTAAAAATGGAGACCTGTCACACTCCAAAGCCATGCTTTTTCCATGACATCATGGGCCCTTTCAGATGTCCTTGCCACTAGCCAGATGCCTTCAAGACATTTGGCCGTTGGCCAGTCGAAGAAGGGAGCGGGGCCGGGACAGGACCTCGAGCCTCTTGAGCACCTACTAAGTGCCAGGCCCTCGGCTGAGGCTTCTCCCAGCTCACCCTGTCGCCTGACCTTGCTCCTGGGGCCCAGATCCCCAAGGCCCCTTTCCAGGTCACACGCGCCTCCTTTATTCGCAGGAGAGCTGCCACTGAACTCCCTTTTAATGAAATATTTTGGACCACTCCATCAGTTGTTTGGGTTCAATGAGAAATTGATGCCTCTTTATTCAAAGCTCTGTCAGAAGCTTGGAAAACATCACGCTACTTTGAAAAATGAGGGTTTTTTAAGATTAAAAAAAAAAAAAAAAAGCCCCATGATTTGAGAACTTCTCTGGCTGCCAGTTGGCCCGGCTCCTTCCTGGGGAACCTGGCGCCACAGGCCAATCGGGAGCCACGGTGGCAATAAAGGCACCCCTCCCCCCCTCCATGGCTGCTTTCAAGAGTGATTAGCGGGGAGGGATTCATAAGCCTGGGTTTTGTGCGGTTTTGTTTTGGGGGGTTTCTTTTTTTTTCCCCTTGCACTTGGAGAATAAGTTAATTATGATTGGTTAAAATTTGTGTGTTTTTGCTTTTATCCCTGCACCACAATTAGAGCCCCTGACAGCCTCCTGGCCCTCAGAAATCCCAGCTGGTATAATAATTGATAACCGTGGTTATGAATAGATTGGACGCAAGGCCCTAAAAGAATGCCCAGCCACTTCAGAGGGTCATTTATAGCGTGCTGAAGGGAAAAGAGAATTTCAGGCCGGGAAAGCTGAGAAACAGAACGAGTTTTTATCAGTTTCCTTGACACTGGCAGATCAAAGCCTGGGCTGCCCTCTCTGAGGCTTACAGATAATGGGGTGGCAGCTAATTCATTCTGCGGCTGGAGCTGAGGCCTATTCAGAAGGGAAAACCAGGGAGTTTTCATGTTGCTGCTTTGTAGTCTTTATCACGGTACCCATGCAAGAATCACCTTTTTATTTTAATGAGACATTTGAAAAGTATTTGATTCCCTCTGGCTAGGGGCTCCTTCCCCCGGCAGAGACAGTAAGAAAGAGTCGCCCAGCGGAGCCTCATTTTCTGGAAGCCGCCGTATCTGCATTCCAGCCACCGCACCCCCCCACCCCCGTACTTGTCAGTTTAATAATTTCAGCACGAGCAAAGCCGGGCAAGTGGGAAAGGGACAGGGGGACAGGACACGTTTGCTGTTAAACCCAAACCACTTTCACTTGCCTTTTTTTTTTTTTTTTTTTTTGGCTGGGAAGGAGGTTGGACAGCAAAGATGTAAATTCGAATCCTTACTGCACTGTACACTGTGAGTGCGGCTTGGGGACAGGCCTGATGTCCCTGTAGAGCCGCCTCTTCTTCCTCGGGGAGGTGGGAACCATAGCCCCCGTGTCATATGGGGAAGGAAGCTCGGTGCTGCGCTCCATCCGAGCTACTCAAAATGTCTAAAGCAGGGGACGCAGCACGCATCCTGTGGTTGAGAGAATGAGTGGGTCGTGTCCTCGGAGCTTCACCGAACTCCCCTCACTGTGTGGAGCGGGTATTTTTGATAGGATGTGTGAGACATTCCTGGGGGTGGGATTGCCACCCCCTACCCCACCCCGCCCCACCAGTTCATCGGTTGAAGGCCTCACCTCGGTGGCTCAGATACAAATGTCTTCGCAGATGGAACATTTAAAGAGGCAACCAAGTTACAAGGAAGGCATCGGGATGGCCGCTAACACAACAGGAAGAGGAGATGAGGACGCGGACACGCACAGAGGGAAGACCGTATGACACACAGGGAAGGCGGCTGTCTACGAGCCAGGGAAAGAGGCCTCAGGAGACACCAGCCCCGTGGACGCCTTGATCTCAAGACAGTGAGGAAATCCATTTCTGTCAAGGACGCCGCCTGGTCTGTGGTACCTTATGATAGCAGCTCTCGCAAAGTCATACAAGCATCTGCGATGTTCTCATCGTCTGTTGACAAATCCCAACCCTGAGCGGTTTTTTTAGGTTTAAGGGACTTCTCTCTTTTTTGGCAGAGAGGATGTGAGGGCTGCTGCAGACGATGGGCCTTGGCCCTGTCTTGAAGGCTTTGGGGCTATTGAGATGTTCTCCCTGGGTCTCGCTTCTCTCATCTAGAAAATCAGGCAGCCTCGTGAAATGTCTCTTATAACAGAGAAATGATGCTCACATACTTGCCATTGTTCCCAGAATATGGCCGCCTGACAGGTGGTGGCACACAGCTTCACCCGGCCTCCCATCCCCCAGCCTAGGGCTTCTCTTCTCCACTCACGTCACAGGTGCTCAAGACACCAAGCTTGTCACTGCCTGAGAGCAACTTCGAACCATAAGACCCCACGTAAGCTACAGAGACCCACTGTCTGCTTAGGTTTCGGGAAAGGGAGAAAGCCCAGGAGAACTGCCAAGCGTCTAGGAGCCTGGTCATCCACTGTTGCTCTTGGACAAGTCCCTGGTGACTCCCATCCTACTCTAGTTGGGCCTGGCAGCCCACCAAGGCCCATGGGTGACCCCTTGTACCACCCCAGGAGAAGAATACATTCTGGCACTGGTGACAGCATCATCCCTGGGTAGCTGTGATCTAATTTGTCATAAATAGATCATCCGTTCTGGAAAGTACCACTGAGAGGGAGCTGCATATCAGAACCCAGATGCTGCTTTCACTGAAGGTCTCACTTAGGAATGATCTCAGGTTCCCAAAGAATCTCATCTCAGGGTCCCCACTCTCGAAAGCCCCTTTGCTCTACTTTTCTCCACCTGGGACTTGAACACAGCATGCCTGGCTCTTGGCAAGCCACGGACCCGCCAGTCTGTCCGGAGAGGGGCAGAGAGGCAAGTACTCTGTGATCTGAAGCCACCAGCCTGGCTCCCTTCCACCCATCAAATGACAACTAAATGGGAACACACCCATATCCAATGCCTTTTCTTTATCATCCACACGAGTCTGGTGGTTTGCTGTGTGGGGAATCAGCTCACAATAAATATTTAGGAAATGAGCTTATTTTCTCATAAGTGTGCACAGAGATGTGCAACAGCTTCCTGGCATTTTCGGTTTGACTGGCAGACCCAGCTAAGGAAATCAAGATACACTAAAGCCGTTTACCAGGAGGGACACATGATGATTCAGAAGTAAATCTGACCTCATACATGAAGAGCATCACAGGGTCCCTGGAAAGTTTAGTTCTTCCTCAAAGATTAGAAATCGATCATTGTGGCCCATGGCCATAACCCCCCAACTGAGCTCTCTGCCTCCAGGCTCCAGTCTGCCCCTGACTCTACTTATGGGGTGCTCAGGAGAAAAACACACCCAATCACGTCATACTCCCTGCTTAACACCCATTTCCCTCAGAGAAAAACCAAACTTCTCAACGAGGCATCGCAAATTTCCACAGTACTGAGCCAACCCACATTCCCATCCTCGTCCGCTAACTCTCCGGGCCGTCATCGCCTCCCCACGCACATCTCCCTGGACATGCCTCACCCTGGATCTCCATGCAGCTGTTCTGTGTTTCCTCAGCCCAGAGTGCAGTTACCTGTGTTCCCCGCCTGTCAAAATCCTGCTCGTATTGATGGCTCAGCTCAAATTCCACTTCCCATCTACAGTCCGTTCCAATCTCGTCAAGAGCTCGTGTCTCCTCTGCTAGTCTGAATTATTCCATTCACCCCACATCAGCCATGTTTTGATGAGGCAAGGGGAGAAGATACATGGGGAAGGAGACAAAAGGAACATGTAATATGGATAGAAATGCTTTCCACGTGGGCTGTCCGGTTCCGTGCAGGACGCTTGAAGGACAACACCTCAATTGAATGTTTTCTTCCAGAGTTTTGACCCTGATCTGTTGGATGCTTAATCTTAGCAGAATCTCAATGACCGAGTCAAAGTAATTAAAAGTACGAACGATTGATAAATTAATCAGAACATTAACCCATTCATTGATAGTATGAGAACTATCCACACTCAGATGCTAAGGGATTTGAAAGCTCTATTTGCCATGCCACGTGCCCGGCATCATCCTCGAATCCTGGTACTGTAGAATTAAAATTATTTGCACATATGTGGTTTCATTAGCCTAGACACACAAGAGAAGTAGAATGACGTGGGAAGGATATTGCTTCTGAGTTTTAGGAGGTAAGTGTGTTAATTCTCTGAAAGGTGGTTTCCATAGCAAATTAGTGGCTGAGGACCCAGATGTAGGTAATAGCTGGAAAATATTATATGGATTCTGACACTCCTCTCTCTTATCCTTGCTTTCCCATGTCTATGGCCCTCCTGCTTGTACCTTCTTCTTTCATATACTACCACCTCCTGAAATTATAAACAAGCAACACTTCTCATTGGCCTGGAAACACTCTGCTTCCTACTACGCATTGAGAATGTATTTAATCGCTCTTCAGAGTTTCAGGTGACCTCAGGAGAGTTACTGTTGGTAATAGAGTTATTTGTTAACAGACGATGTTGCCCAACCTTGACCGAGAGCTCCGTGAAGAAAGGGTTCCCATTATGTCTAGTCCATTCATTAGTGAGCTCAGTGCCTAGCGTCAGACTCGCGGTAAATCAACTTTTGAGTGAACAGATGGTCTCCTGGACGAATGCGTCAGGGGAGGGACGTCTGGAGGGACGCATGGATAGATGAAGCAATGGATGAGGAAGTAAATGTTGCTGGAATCCTGATTCTCTCTTCGCTTGAGAAGGAGTTTCTGTTAGAAAACAAACAAACAAAAAGCTTTGGACATGCAGCTGTGATCGATGCTGCAGCATTTCCCACAGTAACAAAGTGGTTGGTTTAGAAAAACCCAGTCAATGCTTTTGCCGACATACCACCTAAAATTACCGCCCAGTCACAAAATATCGGCTGTCCACTGCGGCCACGAAGCCGTGATTTGAACTGACCCAACAGATCTGTGACCCGAGAGCTGGTTGCTGTACTGCAATTCCCAGGGTTGCGGGCATCGACACACAAGAAAACATACTAAAATTATCCAAAGCATGAGGGATTCTGTCTCTGGAAACTCAGAAGGTCTCTCAGTCTCTTCCGTGATCTGACATTGGAATCCAGCAAATCCGCATGTGAATTCTGACTCAGCTCCTTCACCGCGTGACCTCTGACCCAGCTTTACGTCTTTGACACTGGTTTCCTCATCTGTCAAACAAGGATAATCATTTCCGTCCTGCAGCGCTGATGGGGTTAGTTCGAGGAGGGTAACGTCCATAAAAGTTCATTGTATGTGATACAGTATTAAGGGAATGAGCATTTGTAGTGGACATGTATTGTCTGCCCATCATGGTCCCCTCCTGGGGCGGGGGGACACTGCTGTCCCGCCCTGCGTGGTCCAGCTGCCCGCTGGGGAGCATCATCTCCTTATGGGTTCAGCCTGGAGTCCACCGTCAAAAGAGACAGGGAGGGACTTGTGACCCAAGCTGGACCAGTCCTTGCCTTTGCTCAGGAAAGGAAGACAGGATAATAGATTCATTCCCTCTCTGATAATGACATTGAGCAATGGGAGGCCGAGGAGGACCAGTTGGCACAGTTTTGGCAAAACATGTAAGACTAGCCAAAGCAGGTGGAGTACCTTTATCAAGAGAGGCCAGGACGAGGGGGCGAGGAAGCACAGCCTAGCCCCGCAGAGCCCACGTCCCAGGCTCCAGACACCCCTGAGGTCACATCCCAGGCTCCGGACATCCCTGAGGCCATGTCTCAGGCTCCAGACACCCCTGAGGCCATGTCCCAGGCTCCAGACACCCCCAAGGCCACGTCCCAGGCTCCAGACACCCCCGAGGCCATGTCCCAGGCACCGGACACCCCTGAGGTCACATCCCAGGCTCCAGACACCCTTGAGGCCATGTCCCAAGCTCCAGACATCCCGCAGAGCCCACGTCCCAGGATCCAGACATCCCTGATGCCAAGCCTGTCCACTTTTCTTCCCAGGCTAGGTGAGAGGCACCACATGTCCCCATCCAAGTGAAGCCAAGCTGAGTTCTCTCAGCCCACAAAAAAACATCACAGAGAAATGGGGTCATTGATAATTCATCACTTATCCCTTCATTGCAAGCTGCAGGAAGCGAGGGACACTTACCAATTATTTCACTGTCGTGTTCCCTGGGACTGCACAGAGCAGGCACCCTGTGAACACTTGTTGACTACAGCATCATATTATTACGTTGATAACAGGCACTGGTAATATAAACAGCTCTAATTATTAACAAGCAGGATCTGGCAACTTTTAGAGAATGGAGATATCCTTCTCGAAGTCTTCCTATTCCCACACAGAGCACGTGCATTTTCTTAATTCGATATGGTATCATTTAAAAACAAATAATTCAGGACGCCTGGGTGGCTCAGTGGGTTAAGCCTCTGCCTTCAGCTTGGGTCATGACCTCAGGGTCCTGGGATTGAGTCCCACATCAGACTCTGTTCAGCAGGGAGCCTGCTTCCTCCTATCTCTCTGCCTGCCTCTCTGCCTACTTGTGATCTCTCTGTCAAATAAATAAATAAAATCTTTTAAAAAATAATAATAAATAAATAAATAAAAACAAATAATTCAGGATAGCATTTGCAGGAATGGGGTGGCGCTCCGTAATTTTAAACTCAAATCTCTTCATAATCAAAGGGGATATAGTGACTGATCACAGTGGTAAAAAAATTTAAAAAAAAAATTTTAAATTTAAAAAATTTAAACAAAACAAAACCAAAAAAAAGTGGGCACTGGAATCAGAAGTCCTGGGACTGAAACTCAGATTTGCCTTTGGCAAGTTAAACTCTCGGTGTGTGAGTTCCCACAGCCATAAAATGGGTGTGACAAAATAGAGGTGGGTTTTTGTTTTTTTTTTAATTTTTTTAATTTTTTATTTTTTATAAACATATAATATATTTTTATCCCCAGGGGTACAGGTCTGTGAATCGCCAGGTTTACACACTTCATAGCACTCACCAAAGCACATACCCTCCCCAATGTCCGTAACCCCACCTCCCCCCAGCAACCCTCAGTTTGTTTTGTGTGATTAAGAGTCACTTACGTTTGTCTCCCTCCCAATCCCACCTTGATTCATTTATTCTTCCCCTACCCCCTTAAGCCCCCACGTTGCATCACCACTTCCTCATATCAGGGAGATCATATGATAGTTGTCTTTCTCTGCTTGACTTATTTCGCTAAGCATGATACGCTCGAGTATGGTTTTTTGAAGGTTTTTTGATTCAATTAGATGATGAATATTAAAATGCTTAGTACCTAGTAGGTGCTTAAGAAAATAGACTCTGCTGTTTGCATCTGTGTGCTCGACATGGACCCTACATAGACATATACGATGTGCAGTTTACTCTCTCAAATGTCATAGGACTGAGACTTCTTCCAAGCAAGTTCTCAGGTATATATTAGGGTTTAACCCCCATTCCACTCCCCTCTGGCACCCCCATCACTCCAAACCAAAAGTGAACTTTGGAAAACTTCCTAAAAGCCACTGGAAACCAGCGTTCTTCTTAGCGCAGTTTGCTTCCCAGGGTCGGACTCCCCAGACTCTGTTCACAATCTCCCCTTGGAGCTGCTCCCTGCGGCGCCTTGAGGCATCCCCAGCAGAGGTGTCACTCCTAAGTGCCTTTTCATCCCCCAAAGCCCTGCATTCAATCCTCACTGAGTCTAGTCCTTGCACCAGACTCCCCCTACGCTGGATAAGCGGCCGCTTCCCCAAACCCCGCTCCCTGTAAGTGCTGGGAAAATCCTCGGAGGAATTATCAGGGATCTGACTGGCTTTGAAGAGCTGGCCGTTATCTTTATGGCTTCTGCTGGGCTGAGCCTGAGTATAAGAAAGGTCATGACCTGCTCTTCCAGTCTCCTGGAGGAGAGAAGAAAAGGAAACGGCCGGGAATTACGGAGAGACATTTTGAAGTCAATCAATGAGGCAACCTCCCAGCCTCTCTGAGTGGCCAGCCCGTGTCTTGTACAGAGTTGCCCAGTGGGTCAAGTGCTCCTGGTCATCAGGGTTATGGGACCTAGTCATGTTCTCACAAACCACAGCCCCACTTTGGATCAAATATGTGCGCTACAAATAGCCCTCTGGACCTCTGGAACCTTCTGCTGAGTGTCTCTCCTGGGCTTTCTGCCACGGCCCCTGCTTGTCCTTCAAATATGCTCGACCCCAACAACAGGATTCAGGACAAGTATTTTAGTTTGTTTCCCACCCTGGGCTCTCCTAGGACGTGAACATCTGAAAATAGTTGGGCATGTGACATAAACACATGTTACTATTTGTATAATCACATTATCTATAAAGTACATTTCTTAATGTCTTTATATAAGATTTTATATTATATTACATCTATTGGCATCCAATAGTAGGTTGCGATGCAAAGTAAATGGGTACAACTGTTAGCTAAGTCTATTCCGTACCTGTGGCTGTTAGCATGATTTGGGGGTCATAAATTATTGCGACATATTGTTTATAAATACATGTGTATTGTATCCTGTATACAAATTCCCATACTGCTGTATGTAAACACGGACCAATAACCTTCTATCTAATTGGAATCCAAAAAGTTACATTTGGTTTAAATTTGGAGTTGATCTAATAATGTATTTTTAAAAAATTGATATAATAGACCGTTGTAATGTAAGTTCTCAATCCTTTTAAGAAATGGTAAAAGTCTGTGGTGACACTCATGAAGACAAGATAGCTCTTGACTTCCTAAAGTGATATTTTCAGGGGCACCTGGGTGACACAGTCCATTGAGCATCCGACTCTTGATTATGGCTCCAGTCGTGATCTCAGGGTCATGGTCTCAGGGTCAAGAGATCGAGCCCCGCATCAGGCTCCAGGCTCATTGCAGACTCTGTTTAAAAGACTCTCTCCCTCTGCTCCCCCATCCTGTCCCCGACTCTGGCATGCTCACATGTGCTCTCTCTATCAAATAAATCTTTTAAAAAATGATATTTCCATTTTCTACAAGTCCTGGGAGCCAGATGGCATTAATTTCTAAAACCTACTGTTCAGGGATGCCTAGGTGGCTCAGTTGTTAAGCGTCTGCCTTCGGCTCAGGTCATGATTTCAGGGTCCTAAAATGATTTTAGGTCCTAAAAATAAAATCTTTAAAAAAACCTAAAATGATTTTAGGTCCTAAAAATAAAATCTTTAAAAAAACCCTACTGTTCACCCAAATAAAATTAATGATTAGTAATAATAATAATAATAATGATAATAATAATAATTAAAGCTACTATTCAACATCTACTATGTGCCACATTGATACTGGGTACACTGCAGATACTATCTTTTTTTTGAGGATTTTTATTTATTTATTTGACAGACAGAGATCACAAGTAGGCAGAAAGGCAGGCAGAGAGAGAGGAGGAAGCAGGTTCCCCACTGAGCCACCCAGGCACCCCTAAGATACTATCGGTTTAAGCCTTGCTGCAATTATGCTCTTTGACTTACCAGAATGCCCATTTTACAGATTATGAAAGAGTCTCAGGGCAGTTCAGAGAACAGCACAGCCTGTCCAACTGTGCTGAACCAGCAGTCAAGGTTCAGTCTGAGGGCCCTTGTCCTTCTGCCTGTAGAACGCCACCCACCAGCCCTCCAGTCATGCCCTAACTGGACAGAATACTGTCCCCTGCCCTCCTGGTGCCCGTCACTACCTGCCCAATATCTTCGAGGTTGTCCACCAGCACAGAGGACAACAGCCATGCCGGGAGCAGCGATCTAGTCCTTTCACTGGTTGAATCACACTTGATGTGTTAGGCGCGCAAGGCAAACGCACACACTGAGCTCAGGAAGGTGCTGACTTCAGTTATTTTCTGAGTGATACCCCCCTTCCTTCCAAGAAAGCATTAAGAATGGGGCGGGAAGAAAATGAAACCGCATAATTAAATCTCCTTGCCATAGTAATACATTTTGTTTAGGAAAATGCTCTTTCGTTTAAGTAATAATAAAAAAAAAAAAAAGGTCATTAGAACACATTTTCCAAGCAGCCAGGATTTTCTGAGCCTGAGCTCTATTTTCCAGTATCTGTTTTTGACTCTCCCCAATATAAGAAAGGCAAACCCTCTTTGCTGTTAATGCTGGGCACATTTCATGTGGATACAAAAGCCTGCTTTCCACCATTCTTTCCTGACAGCTTCAGCTCCTTTCCTCGACAGGGAAGCGATACATTTGTGAGGGCAAATGGGGACAGTCACCCTCCATCCAGGGAGCTGTGAGCTGCCAGCTTCCAGCTGGCCTACTGTGTGCTGTTCCCTCCTTCAACCCTTAGGAAGTCCTCCCTGGAGACCTACTGTCTGCTTAGAGCCAAGATCTGAAGAGGCATGAACTTGAATCAGGAGCTCACAGTTCAGAGCAGGAAACAGACAAATAAGTGAATCGTCACTGTTGTGGTGTGACAAGGGCTTGTCACAGTGCTATGTGCAAAGAAGAGTGTAGGCTTCCCAAAAGCTGCCCAGCTAGGTATCAAACATCCAGAAAGAGATCCATTTGGAGCTGGGGCCTGTCTTTGGGACGCCACACCTGATGAAGCCCATAGGTCCAGAACAAAAGAAGCTACACCTTCCCAGGGCAGAAGACAGAAAACAAAATATCACCTGCATCCTAAAAGCACTGCTTGAAAGAAGTCAGGGCCCCATGGAGAAAAGAGGAGGGCACTGGACATTGGATTCCGAGCTCATCCTGCCGCACCCACACACAGCCAGGAAAGGAACAAGACACCAAGGACCTCACAGCTGTGATGTTATCACGCACCTGTACTTCTGTTTCCTTCATTTGCTTTCACGTTAGCCCCATTTTAGATATGGGAATGCTGAGGCTCACAGCAGGGAGATTCTTGCTCAAGGCCACAGGCAGAGTCAGCCACGGGCCAGAGTGAAGGCCCAAGATGGGAAGGGCCTGGCTCTCCTCCTTCTCTGGTCTAGGCATCGGGGGCCATCCCAGGAGGGGATTTCTGATCCCCTTCTGACCTGGAACCTGATGTCCCATGATCTGGTGTCATAAGATCTCCAGGGTCTGAAGAGCTCGTCCTTCTACACCATCCGCCTCTTCTGCTGACTTGGCAGGTACAGCCCCGCCCTTCTCTCTTCCAGTTCTGGGCCATTCCAGGAATACGTCTGACACAAGCTGACTTGGGGATCCGTGGGAGTTTACACAGTTGAGTGTATGCAATTTGTGCACGTGATCTGTCTACTCGTGAGGGTCCCCAGAGGGAGCTGGCAAATGCTTGCCTGACCGTGTGGTCTGTGCGACCGTGATGATGGGCACAGGCAGGTGCTGGGGCACTTCTCTCTGTGACATACAACGGAGAGGGGTGTGTGTGCACACATTCTGTCCTGCGCTCAGCATACGTAGATTGTTCCGAGATATCTCTCTTGTGCATGTGTGGGGCATGAATGTGTGTGTGTGGCCTTGTGGACTGGGAGTGCATTATTCTCTGGGGCATGGGAATGTGTTCGATCGCCCTGCTCGGTGTGTAGATGTCACCATGGTATGTGTGTATGTGCATATAAACGTCCCTGTGATTTGAGGGTGTGTGTGTGTGTGTGTGTGTGTACGTGTGTGCGAGCTTCCATGCCGATTACTGCTGACCAGGCTTTTCCACGAGCACCCAGAACTCAGCTGACATAGCAAAACACTGACGGAGACGCCTGGGGAGGAAGCCATCGTGAGCATCGCTCACACACGGGATGAGAAAGCAAGCCGCTGCTCATACACATTCTAGTCAGTGAGACTCCCCAGCCCTCGCTCACCGGGAGCGGCCCCTGGGGGAGCAGGGCCAAGGGAGAGCCAAGGGCACGCACGGCAAGGGGTCCTGTTGCCATTCGGAGCCGTCCATGCTGACAGCAGGGCTGCTTTCCGAGGCCTGGACAGGTGAGGTGGGGAGGAGGGAGGACCGCAGGGTCCCGAGTTCGAGCAGAGGGAGGGAGGTGGCAGCCCAAAGGCAGCGGAGCGGGGCCCCCCCGGACCCGACCCGGGAGGGTGTGCGAGTGTGTGCGTGAGCGTGCGTGCACGGCGCCAGCGTGTGTTCACATGCCGCGCGAGCACACGTGAGTGCGTGTGGGATAGTTGTGTGCACGCGCACACGCACCCGCAGAGTCTACGTGTTTCCCATTCTCTCTCACTCCACTTCAGCTTCTGGAGCCTGGCGGACATTCCCTGTGGGACAGGGCAGAGGGCAGTCAGCCCGCACCGGCCTCTCCCGGGGCCCCTGCTCCCGGACCACGCTGCCCGTGACCTTGCAGCCGCTGGGCGGTCACCGCACCAGGCCCGGGGACCGTCAGCAACCACACCGCTGCTCCGGGCTGGCAGGCCTTTGTTCCAGGCCACTTAGAATGCTTTCATCTACAGGTTTGCCTTGAACAAAAATCCTGTTCAAATGGTCTAAACCTGACGATAAACCCAACCTTTCAGATTACAGTGTAAACTCCACGGCCGCACCAGGGAGGAGAAAACACGGAATTCCTGTGCGTTTCAGGAAACCTCTGTGAGTAATCCCTTGAGCCTCCCCACAGGGCTTCAGCCCCCTAATGGATGCTTTGATGACAGCAGATAAAGGCCAAAGGTACCTTTATTCTCTCAGAAATTGCTCCAAATAAACAACCTTGATGATTAAAGCAATAGAAATCCCAAGAAGATTGATGGCTTGGAAAATGCTGCTGAGTGAATGAATAACTTCCCCTTTTATTTCCAAGAGCTAATATTTGCCCACATTTGCTGCCTTTTAGAAAAAAGTGCAACCTTTTTGATGCAGAGTGTTGGTCAGAGACAAATGGTCACTGTCCAGTTATTACTTGGACTTTAAACCAAGCTCCATTTGTGAGTGACTAAGGCTGCTGTCAGCATTGGCCCATTTATCGGGCCCAGACACGGGGCCGCCATCACCGCGTGCCCACATTCTGGTGACACCGGGCACGGATGTTCCTTTTGAAGGCTTTGAAATGCTCGATCTTATTCTTCTGTGGCCTCCATGTCTCCAGCTACAAGTCCTGAGACATTTTCCAATGGCCATGCTCATTCTGTGTCTAAACAAAAACCTGCCCTTGAATGCAGGAAGTAGTCTTCATGGAGCAATGGCGCAGCCCCATCCCGGCTGACAAGTGGTCACCCCAGCCTCATGGCCAGGACTCCAGACAGACCATACCCCTCCCAGGCTGTACCTGGATGGCTAGCGAGGTGATCAGCCCAGCACCGGTGCCATCAGCAACTCTAGAAAGAATCTGATTCACACAGCCCTGCAAAAACATTCTGAAAAGTGTCCATGGCTAAGGCACCCAAGGGTTGAGGCCAAGTCCCTAGCATAGGAGCTCACATTCTCCTTCTTCCCATTTTGAATAATACTTATCAACTCTCCTGAACCAGTTGTTCAGCTTCCTGAACACTGTCTGGCCCCTGAAGACCTTGACTCCTGGATCCCAGGGCTGCTCTCCACGCCAGGCAGCTCTCATCAGGAATGACTTTGGCTACATGTGACCTCCCAGTTGCTGGATCAGCTCAGTTCATGTCACAGTGCCTAGTACCCCAGTTCAGCTACCCATTCTCATGACAGCACCTTGTAAATCACCATTATCTGGAGCTGAGCCAGCCCTGAAGCTGTGAGTACAGACCTCTGGCCACAATCTCCTCCATCTTCTTCCTCTTTCTTGTTCTTCCCTCTGTGTCATCATTCCATTCACCTAACTTCATTGGGCCCTCTTTAAATGCTCCCTCTCCATCAGCTTGTTCTGACCTCAGCTGTTCTTTCTTCAGACTCATCTAGAAACATTCAAACCCTGGATCCAGCCAGCCAGCCATAGGCTCTGCACCCACCCCCAGAATGCGGTATGTTAGCATAGAAAATCCCAGGCATGCAGATTACCATCACTACAGACTGTCGCTCTGCAAGGCTGCCTAGAATCCTTCTACGTTTCCGGTGCCTTGCTTGTGCCCATCCTCCAGAGCCCATGTTAAATGACCCGCAGTCTTCTGGACCCCCACCTCATAAGCTTACCCTAGCCAGTAGCAAAGATCACTCATTGTGTCACACACAAATTTGAAAGCACTGGAAAGAAAATCCTACAAAGTCTTCACAAATTACTTGCCTGCTTACTCACATTTCTAGTCCTTCCCTTTCCCATGGATGTTGCTGGAAGACAGGAGAGCTCTCTTGACTCAGGTCAGGCCGTCGGTCTGATTACACCCTTGAGTCTGCTCCTGCCAGGGTCACCAAGAACTTCTCCATTGCAGAACCACTGGAGGCGTTTTGTCTCCATCTTCTCCCCTGACTGTGTTTGAAACTCGTGACCCTCTCAGTACTCTTGGTTTCCATATTCCCATGCTCTCCAGCATCCACAATGGCTCTCCCATGACTCCTTGGCCTTCCACCCTTGTTTAGATGGCGGGGTTTGGGGGATTTGCGTTAACTTTCTGAAGACACTCTGAGCGTTACCATCCATTCCAGGGCTCCACTGACCATGGTAGTGCTGAAGACCCCAAATATTTTTCCTAACTCCAGAGTTTCTTCCAGCCCCCAGGTGTATTGTCAACTTGCTACACAGATATGCCACAGGGGGGCTTATGTTCCCTACTCTGAGCCTGATTCTCTCCCTGAATGATCCCATCTTTCTCAATTCCAAAGCCAAAAGCTTGGACATGACCCTTGACCTCTTCTTTTCCCTGAATCACTGGAGCCAGCTTGCACCTCTTTCCTGTGTGTGACAGCATACTTTTCTCTGGAATCCTTGAGGGCGAGGACATGTCTGGGTCAATCTGAGCATGGTGGCACCTAGCGTGCTGTCAAAGACTTCCTAGGCTCTCGATAAATGTTAAATTAATGACTGAAGGATCCTTTGAGGTGAGTGTTGTCATTGTGTTGCCAGTGACCAAGGCTCGGAAAAGCTAAATAATGTAACCAAAGTCACGCAGTTAGCAAGAGAAGCCAACATTTGGACCTAGATCTGTCTAAATCCGGAATCCAAACACTAACATGTGTGTCCTATGTCAGATTTAGGGATGTGGTATTTCTGAGGGCCAACATTCTGCCCACATTTATGGGAAGTCGGAAGCTAAGCATATAGGAAATTTGCATTGTGACTTGAACTTGGAAACAGACTTTCACTTTAGCCTTCCAGGCTCTTAAATTCCATTTTCTCTCTGTGATGATTTCTGACACATGGGGTCCAAGGCTCTCCACATCATTGGGAAAGCTTTCTAAATTGCTTCTGCCTAATGCTGGCTCAGACTCCTCCCCAGCTCCCTCTCCTTCATTCTTTCCTTTCTCTCCAGGTGGCTACATGCCACCTGGGAGCTGTGCCCAAGGAGCCACTTTGCCAAATGTGCTCCATCTCCAACAGAAGGCGGCAGAACCTAGAGCTTCTCCTACACACACACACACACACACACACATGTTGTTGTATTGAAGTTGAGGCTGCTGTGCCACAGGCTTTACTACATTGTAAGGGAACAGGCTGAGGCTTTAGCTTTGAGCATCAGCAAAGTTTTGAGCATCTCCAATGTGCCAGGCCCTGAAGTATAAGAAGACAAGATATATGACATGGCAAGGTCTGAGTTGGCAGGAAAATGTGGGATTTATTGGCATAGGGATGACAGCTGAAAGGATGAAATGTGAAAGTTCACCCAGAGAAAGTGTGAACAGGATGAGAAAAGAGCAAAAGGTAGAGCCCAGGGGAACACCAACCATTGCGGAAGGAAGATAGGGACACCTGACGCAATTCATGATGTCATGAAATTCAAGAGTTCCCCAAATGACAGGAATGGTAGATGGTATGAGATACGACTGGAAGACCTAGAAATAATGCTCACAACAACAACAATGGTAATGAGGAGAAGGAGGAAGAGAAAGGGAAAGGGAACCATTCGTTAAATTCTTGTTCTATACAAGACCCTATACCAAACAGTTCCCATAAGCATATACACGCATCCTTAGGGCAACTTTATGAGATAAATATTTATCTCTCTACATTATAAATGAAGAAGGGCTGAAAAATATTCACTGGGTTACCACGTATCCCTGATAACCTTAGCAAAATGAATTTGACTAAAGGAAAGTGACTAGAAGCCATATTGAACAGGTGAATGATCAATGGGGGAGGTAGGAATGGAGTAAGAATAGAATATTCTTTCAAGAAGTTCTGATGAGAGAAAAGAGAGATTACACAGTGGCTAAAGGGGGAACATGTATCAGAAGAGGTTGTATTTCAGAAGAGCAGAGGCTTGAAAATATTTCTATTCTGAGGACAGAACAACAGAAAGCTGACAAGACACAGGTAAGCATTGTGAAGAATTAACAAAACCATATGGTGGGAAAACTCAAGTCCAAGGCTTAGGGGAAGATGTCCTTAAGCAGGGGAAAAGGGTCTCCACTTTTAGAACCTCTGTGGTGATGGCTGGAAATGTGAGGGATACTGTGACCTATGGTTACAGTTTTCTTCCTAAGGAAATGGAATAAAAATAGGAATAGAGCAGGATTTTTTGTTTTGTTTTGTTTTGTTTTGTTTGAGAAAGAACAAAGAGCTGATGTAAGATAAGGAGCTTGAAGAGAGAAGTAGATGATAAAGTACTCCCTGAGGGATGAGAAAGGAAGTAATTCCCCAACTTACATGGTTGGAAGTTGGCTCTTAGGACCTCATTGATAATGGAACACACAGTCATGTAGTCAGTCCAGACTCCTTTATTTTTACTTTATAGTGCTACAGGTACCAGGTGTTAGGGTAGAGAAACAGGTGAATGCACTGATCCCAAGTTGAAATATACCAAAAGCCTTCAGTGGAAGGATTCTGACACAGCACGAAGATGAAATGAGTGAGCCTAAGTTGAATGGGGCACAGCATTGACACAGAATCTGTGCCAGTGAACACTGATGTGCTCTCCTTTATAGTTTTTCTCAGCAATAAAATGAGGAAGTTATATTAGATATCTCTAGCTCTGACCTTTGGGATTCATGTGGCCACTTTAGGGAAATCTAAGACAGTGTTTTTCAGAGTATGGCCATTTCTGACAGAAGGTTCTGAAGAGTTTCTTAGAAATACAGATTCCAGGGCTATTGCCTACAGAGTAGGGATCTTTATGGGAAGGTTCAGGGTCTCTGCATTTTAAGAAGCTCCACAGGGAACCCAAACTGAGTCAAGTTTGATCAGACTACCTCCATGGGCATTCACTCTGTCTATGTCTGGCTTCCGCAGAAACATTAATTGAGTGCTGACCATGGCATTAGCTGTGAATTTACAACAAGAAACACCGAAACCCTGCATGACTAGTTCTATGGGCAAGGCTTGGATTCTGGATAAGTGAGGTTCCCAGATGGGATTTAATATTTGTTCTTCTCGCCAGAAATTTTCTGGTAAAATTTGAGGGCAGGCAGCTATGAGGAGCCCACTGAATCCTGGCTTTATCCCACCAGCCTTGGATGTGGGCATTTGTTAATATACTGTTTGGTCCAACTGCTATTTAGGGTTTGTGTGCAGACAACGTGTCCCACTCATGGTTCTGCGCTTCACAGTTCCTGGCTATTTGGAGAGGACCCTTAGGAAGAGAGCAACAAATGCTATGGTATGATTATCATTCATTATCTCTGCAAATCTCTTTAAAGTTTACAGAGTATTTCCACACACATTATCTTCTTCTCCCACAAATCTGTGATTTCTATAAAAATTGCCACTTCCATTCAGAATTATATAACTAAGGCCCCAAATGATGAGGAAACACACACATTGTCAGAAGACAAGCCCGTGGCAGAACTAGAAGCCACGGCGCGCGTCTTGATCTGTTGGGGCTGCTCTCACAAGAGACCACAGCCTGGGTGGCTTACAAACAACAGAAATTTAATTCTCACGGTTCTGGACACAGGAAGTCCGAGGTCAGGGTGCCAGCATGGTCAGCGGAGGGCCCCCTTCTGGGTCACAGACTTGTGGTTGCAAGGGGCTAGAGAGCTTTGTAGAATCTCTTATGAAAGCACTAATCCTTGGGGCACCTGGGGGGCTCAGTCGGTTGAGCATCTGACTCCTGATTTCAGCTCCAGTCATGATCTCAGAGTGATGGGATCGAGCCCTGCATGGTGGTCCGTGCGCAGTGTGTAGTCCACTTGGCCCTCTCCCTCTGCTCCTCCCCTTCTCGCTCAATTAAATAAATAAAATCTTGAAACAAAACAAAACAAAAAACTGCACGAATCCTATTCGGAAGAGCTCCAACCTTATGACCAGTCACCTCCCAAAGTCCCCCCACCCCCTTGCTAATATCATCAGCTTGGGGGATTAGGGTTTCAACACAAATCTCAGGAGCACACAGGCCATAGCACCACGATCTTCTATCTTCAAATTTAGAGTTCTTCTGACTGAAACCAGAACAAGACTTTCCGACTCTCTTTTCCACAGCCAGACAAGTCCCCCACCCCTTCAGCTTCAGCCCCGCTCCCTTGCCCTCACCATGATGACTGTGAGCCTCCAGCCTGGAGATCAGTGCAACAAAGCTGAGCTCTGGTCTGAGTCTGGTTTCTGAGGAACACCACGTTGCACCAGAGGTAGCACTTCTCCAGCGTTAGCAACCACGGTTTTTGCTGGGCGCTCACGCCCTTCCCCTCAGTCCCTGGAACATGGCGCCCCTTGGGGCTATTTCCGGTTGGCTGTAGAGACCAACAACAGAGCTGTCAGGGAGAAAGAGCCTAGGCAGAAGCCCCTGACAAAGGCTGAGGGAACCCCCACAGAGCCGTATGTCCTGGTGCTGAGTACTTTTTCACTCCAGCAGTTGATTAAAAGGTGTTGGGCTATTTAAATGGTTGTTAACTTCATGACTAAAGTGTCAAACCTAATTTTTTGTAACTTTAGAAAATATATTTGAAAAGCTCTTTAAATGGAAACTTTTTTTTTTCTGCCAAGTTCCACCATAGCATACATTTTTACAGCCCTTATAATTCCTTGAAAAAACTCAACGTATAATAGAAGTGCTGACAGATGCTGGACCATAGCAGCTAGTCTAACAGCTCAGCTGTATTTATTTTTCATTACACTTGACTCTAATTGGTGCTGGTTTAACTGTGGCTCATACCAGCAAGACCCTTTTAACTCAAACATCAGCCCAGGGAAATTGGCTTTTTTTCCCCCATATCTTGGCTCTCGATATTAGCGACTGCCCATATTTCTCCCCCTTCAAACTATCTTTGTGTTTATTGAGACACAGTTAGATTCATTTTTCCAAAGCACAAGACTGGAAATAAAATAGACCTAAATTTTTCAAGTGACCTTTGGAATGTCATTTACCTCTGTGCATCTCAGTTTTCTCATTTATACATGGAGATCCTCATCCCAACCTTGAAGGGTGATGATAGGTATCCTGTAGAAGGTTACCTATGAGGTAGGTAAGGCTTCCAGCAGAATGCCTGGAGCACAATAGGAGTTTGTTACTTGACACTATTTTCTACATATTACATATATATCAATAGTATAATTCATGATGATATAGTTTTATGCAGAAAAAGAGCTCCCTGTCTGAGGCGCCTGTGTGGAATTTCCCACTACTGTGATGAGTTACAAAACCACTAACCCAGACATGGGGAAGCCTTCAACAATCCCCACACAGACCAGCCCTTTTTTAGTTAAAAAGCTAGTAGTGTGGGGCAAGACATGGACTTTAGGTTCAAGGTTGCCTGGATCTTCCCAGCCACTCTGAGATGCTCTTGGGTGTGGGAATTCTTCAGATGACTCTTAGTGGCGTTCTTAAAGATGCTGACAGTTCCAATCAAACTCTCTTCTACTGGGCCCTGAGATGAAAGACAGTGGATGAGGTGTTCGAGAAATAAAAAAGGTGCCCTGCATAGTCCCGAGGAAATTCCCTTGGAACGGAGTGATCCACAGTCTAAGCTCTTGAGTTCTCTGAAGTGTGTATCCTCAGTGGAGGCCACATTAACAAAAAGAGTGTCTGCTCATCTAGATAGAGCTATTCTGGAATTCAGGCTGGAAGCCCTTCAGCTGTAACAAAGACCCCTCTGAGGGAACCCAAAGTGGGCTTACTCCATAAACCCACCTGCCCTTATACTGGGGGATGGAAGAAAGAGCTTTCTCATATATTAACTGCTGTGCACAAGAGGCTTGACATAGGGGTGCCTGGGTGGCTCAGTGGGTTAAAGCCCCTGCCTTCAGCTCAGGTCGTGATCCCAGGGTCCTGGGATCGAACCCCACATCGAGCCCCACGTCGGGCTCTCTGCTCAGCGGAAAGCCTGCTTCCCTTCCTCTCTCTCTGCCTGCCTCTCTGCCTACCTGTGATCTCTGTCTGTCAAATAAATAAATAAAATCTTTAATAAAAAAAAGAAGAGGCTTGACATAGGTGACTTTGACGGAACTTCATACCATTTCATAGCTGCCTTGTAACATGTATATCAGTGGTAAAAAGATAGATCTCTCAATATATGATCTAAGGATCATTGATTCCCTTACAGAGGGAAAAAAAATAGATTCTTACATCAAACCAAACATGAAAATTAATTCTGGATGAATTCATCTCCATTTGAGTGATTAATGATATCTCAAACTTAATAAAACTGACCCTTCTGAACTACCCATAGCCCTCCCTGATTCAAGTGATGGCAGCTTATGAATCTAGTTCAAATACCTCGGCTAAAATGCTGGGAATTATTCTTGATTCTTTCTCTTACTTAATACATTCCATCCATCAGGAAATCCTGTCGGCTCAATGTTAGAAATCCAGAATCTAACTTCTTCTCGCTATTCCTACTGATGCTTCCCTGGCCTACAGCACTGTCGTCTCTTGCCTGAACAAATACAGTAGTATCTGTGCCTTCACAACCACTCTCCACACTCTGTTCTCCATGTAGAAAGAGCTTTTGAACTCTGTCAGACCAAATTATTCATTGGCTCAGAACTTCCTTCAATGACTATCCATTGGACTGAACAGAAGGCCAAGTTCTTGTATGAGCCTATCAAAGCTCACCACCACCTGGTCCCTGTAAGGTCTCTGACCCTCACTCACCTCTAACCCCACTGGCTTCCTCTCTCTTCCTTAAACATAGCAACCACCAGGCACACTCGCTCATTCAGGGCTTTTGCCCATGCTGTTCCCTCTGCCTGGAAAGCCGTTCGACAGGTCACCACTTGGCATGTTCATTCACCTTCTTCAATTGTTCTCAGGCGTCCCCTTCTCCAGGGGACCCACCCAGATCGTCCCATTTAAAATGAAAACCTGCTCACCTTGAAATTCCATCTTTCTTGATCTGGCTGTACATTACTTTTCCATGGCATTATCTCCTTCTAAGTAATACATAATGTTCTTACTGAAAATTCCTTTTGTATATGTTCTACCTCCCTCCACTGGAAGGTAAGTTCCTTGAATTCATGGATCTTTGTTCTATTAGTTGATATAGCCTACATATCTAGAATAGTATAGGCACATAATAGGTGCTCAGTAAGAATTTGTTAAATAAATGAATTAAAGACCTATTGCAAAAACAAGACTTGAAACCAATTGGGAAAATATAACAATTTATGAAATTATGTAGTTCTTTAAATTAAAAAATTACATATAGCAGACACAGATGTACGGAAATAAATATAGGTATCTAGAAGTATAAAATAAGGATATATACCAAATTTTTAATGGCATTTTAATGGTTGCTTCTGGGGACAGAAGAGAATGAGTCTTATGATGGGAAAAAAGGAGGACACAATTTTACTTAAAAATTTTCTATATTTAAAAACATGATACAAGGGGTGCCTGAGTGCCTCAGTCTATTAAGCATCTGTCCTCAGCTCAGGTCATGATCCCAGGGGCCTAGCTTCAAATCCCGCATGAGGCTCCCCACTCAGCAAAGAGCCTGCTTCTCTCTCTCCCTCTGCTGCTCTCCCTGCTTGTGCTAGCTCTCTGTCTGTGTGTGTGTGTGTGTCTAATAAATAAATAAAATATTTTTAAAAGGAAATGACACAAATGTGACAAAATATTAACATTTTCTTTAAATTTTTAGTGATACGTACATGATTGCTTCTCATGTCTTTCTTTGTGTTTCCGTATATTTAAGAACTATTTAGTTAAAAATACAAAGAAAAAAATCTGTATTGTGGTTTCTGGCCCAAAACTATTTAACTCTCTAAGTATGTAAGTTAAGTAATACCTGCTCCATTGAATTTAAACTAATTGAACATTTGAAACTTACTTCCTAATTGCTTTCCAGACGGTGTGACCAATTTTAATTCTTAATGGTGGTGAATATGTGTAAATGGTCATGTCATTGCACCCTTACCAATTTAAATAGTGTTACCATTTTTCATCTTCACCAAATTATTGTGTGACAAATATTAAGGTTGCTTCGATTATATCCAAGATGGAATGTTTCATATATTTTCTCATATTTATTGAAAATATTTAAACACATGTTTATGTACCTATTTGTCCTATTTTTTACATTATTTTATTATTCATACTCTGCCGATTTTCCTAACTCGGTACCAGTTATTCATATAATAAAAACTTTATTAATCTTCTGTCTTGTTTACTTTACCACCCTGTTGGTCAGTGCTCACTGAGTTGTGAGTAAACATAGCAGCTCACTCAGGAGCTGTGCTCAGAGCTCATGTTGGGCTATTTGAAAGGTTTGTATAAGGAGCAGATACCGTAGATTCTTGGTCTTTAACATGACCATCCAGCTTAGATACTGTATCAGCTCAGTTAG
Organism: Neogale vison; assembly: GCF_020171115.1. Taxonomy (NCBI): domain Eukaryota; kingdom Metazoa; phylum Chordata; class Mammalia; order Carnivora; family Mustelidae; genus Neogale; species Neogale vison. The sequence goes on from NC_058098.1 coordinate 132,273,876, forward strand.
TGTATAGTTTCTAGTTATTTGAATTTTATTTACATATAATACCTTTTCTATCCACCACATGGAATATGCTGGAACTAGGCATCTAAGAGTAATAATATAAAGTTTTTCTAAGAGACAGGGGATTGGTTTTGCTCAGTAAGTATGTAAGAGTGTGTTCATGTTTCTGTGTCCTTATGTTGTGTACAGTTATATCTCCCCATGCAATGGTGGGTTTCCGATTTCAGGCTATTTCTGTTCCTTGCAGAATCTCCTTAGTGCCCAGCGGTGCCTCTCATGTCATATGTTCCATAGAACATTGATGAATGAATGACAAATTGGAGGTAAAGAAAAGATCAGGAGGAGTTAAAGGGCTGGAGTCCAATCTTGGCTGTCACCTTGGATGAACCACTGTGATAGCACAGTTTCTCTAGAAAGCAGAGCTTGAGGCAGGAATGAAAGTGTTGATACTTTATTTGGAATTGCAAGGCCAGTGTCGTGAGAATGAGATCAAAGGTAGAAGAAAAGTAAGGAAGGTGTAAGATGATGTGATGAGGGGTTATGAGAGTCTTTACCTCCTGCTGCTAGCCAGGCTTCCCCACCAGCTGTTAGCACATAGCAGCTCACTCAGAAATTATGCCTGGCTGCCGTGCAGGGCTTCTCTGGAAGATTTGTGTTATGGACTAAATTGAGATCCCCCAAATTCATGCAGAGGCCTTAGCCCCCAGTGTGACTGTATTTGGAGAAAGCGTTTTCAGAGAGGTCATTAAGGTGGGTCCCAATGCAATCTGACGGGTGTCCTTACAAAAAGAGAAAATTTGGACACAAAGAGGGACACCAGGGATGTACATGCAAAAGAAAGACCATAACACATCGATCTTGGACTTCCAGCCTCCTGAACTATGGAAAAATAAATTTCTGTTAAGTCCCCCAGTTCTGTGCTATTTTGTTATGGCAACCCAAGCAAGCTCATACAGTTTGCTAGAAAATCTGTACCCTAAAACCTTCCACAAAGGGCAGAAAGAATAGAAAAGTTACCCACCTATTTCCTCCCATCTCCCATCTCATTGGTCATTCCACAGGGAGCTGAAAATGTCCCTGTGCTTTGGTCTTGCATCATTTAGCTTCTGGGTCATGGCTCAAAGCCACATCACAGCCCACTATATGGTGTTTCATTCAAGACTGGAAGTGAAGGGGGCAACTAAGTGGGCATGGCATTGACCAATACAATGAAGCAGGTAACTGAGGAAATCTGGAACTATGCTCAAGGACTGAGTCATTACAATTACCTTCTCACTTTGAATTTCAGTTTTCTTATATACCTGAGCATAATAACTATTCCACAATGTTATTTAGCGCATCACGTAAAATAATAGTGTAATTGTATAAATGATTAGCTATTAGCTATTTATGGTACCAATATTATCAAGTTATTTCTCACAATCACCTCTTGGTTTGAAGCACTTTCCAGAGTCTGGACTGAATTACAATATATTGAATTATAACTGACTAATGTAAGCAGCCTCTTAATTGGATCTCCATTTCAATCTTCAATGATAACAGTAGTGCTGGACACAGAGGCAGACCTCAGCCAGTGCAGTCCTCTGAGCTCAGATTGGTTGGCTTCAGAGAGATGAACAATTCACCCCTCTTCCTGGAGGAACGCAGGCATCAAAGGACATCTAGGAGCTGCAGAACACCTTCCCCGCAGTGTGGCTTTCCAGCTACCAAGAACAAGTGAGAGAAAAAGAGAGTCAGAGAGAAAGATCTGAAATGAAAAAAAAAAAAAAAACAGCTATAATAATGCCTGCCTTTTTTGGAGCACTTACTATGTACTAGGTGTTGTGCCACATGATTTAGTGTCATAAAAGCTCTTCTATGTAGGTGTTATTAGCCACATTTCAAACTAAAGACAATGCAACTCATAGAGTAGATGACCACTAAAGTCATTAGGCTAATGAGGGGTAGAGCCAGGCTTTGAATTCAAAGTTTGAAAAGAGGAGGAAGAGATTTAAGAAATGAAAGTAGGACAGAAAGAAAGAGGAAGGGGAAAAGAGAAGCAGGGAAGGAGGAAGGGATGGAGGAGAAAGAGAGAGAAAGAGAAAAGGAGGGAGAAGAAGGAAACAAGGTGAGGGGAGGAAAGGGAGGAAAAGGAAGGAAAGAAACAGACTGATTTGGGTCTGGATCTGAAAGACAAAGAAAGATGCACCACTCAGTAAATGTGTGATCTCCTTTAGTGGGTACCACGCCCAAATGGGAAGGCTATGCTTTACTAGGGTATTGGCTTCATTTTTAGGGAAAAAAGGCGGCTTCACTAAAATTCTCCATCAAGGGCACCTGGGTGGCTCAGTGGGTTAAAGCCTCTGCCTTCAGCTCAGGTCATGATCTCAGGCTCCTGGGATCCAGCCCCGCATCAGGCTCTCTGCTCAGTGGGGAGCCTGCTTCCTCCCTCTCTCTCTGCCTGCCTCTCTGCCTACTTGTGGCCTTTGTCTGTCAAATAAATAAATAAAATCTTAAAAAAAAAAAAAAAGAAATTAAAACCAAGAATTTAAAAAATATTTTTTAAAAAATTTCTCCATCAAGATAATATGCTGTTCAAAATTCAAAACTGCATCTTCCGGGGCAGGGGAAGTCACCAAGATCACAATTATTAAAAGTCTATTGTATATAAGCCAACCAATTTATGCTACTTTGTTATGGCATTGAGACCAAGACATATACACAACTGAGAACTTCTATTATTTGTTTGGATTGACTGGAAACATTTTTGTTTATTTCTTGTTTTTGTCTGTATGAAGATCAGGGAAGTCACTGAAGAGTTATGTTCTGAATATAAACCCTCTGAGTATAATCAGATGATTCAGTTTCTGATCATGGCACTCCTGTAGACTCTTAATGAGTACTTCTCTATTAATTGAATTGATACTAGCATTTTACTCTTTGCTAAGAAATCTGTTCCAAGTGTAACTTATCCTCAATTATACAGTAGTATAATTTATGCTTACACTTAAATACAAGAGAATTCACTAATCAAGAATAATG